>NC_133336.1:34024469-34348347 GCF_042186555.1 Aquarana catesbeiana
CTATACCAGGAGAATATAATCCCAACAAAATTTCTTTACTGTAAAATCAGGAACAAATCATGTACAAAGCACCATGGATAGAATGTACAGATATCAGCTAACGCGTTTCAAGCTCTGCGGAGTGCTTACTCATACCCCTCCCCCACACAGAGGACTGCATGTCCCAGCACCCCTCTCCCATACAGAGGACTACATGTCCCAGCATCTCTCTCCCATACAGAGGACTACATGTCCCAGCATCTCTCTCCCATACAGAGGACTACATGTCCCAGCATCCCTCTCCCACAGAGGACTACATGTCCCAGCATCCCTCTCACACAGAGGACTACATGTCCCAGCATCCTCTCACACACAGAGGACTACATGTCCCAGCAACCCTCTCCCACAGAGGACTACATGTCCCAGCATCCCTCTCCCACACAGAGGACTACATGTCCCAGCATCCCTCTCCCACACAGAGGACTACATGTTCCAGCATCCCTCACCCACACAGAGGACTACATGTCCCAGCATCCCTCTCCCATACAGAGGACTACATGTCCCAGCATCCCTCATCCCATACAGAGGACTACATGTCCCAGCAACCCTCTCCCATACAGAGGACTACATGTCCCAGCATCCCTCTCCCATACAGAGGACTACATGTCCCAGCATCTCTCTCCCATACAGAGGGACTACATGTCCCAGCATCCCTCTCCCACAGAGGACTACATGTCCCAGCATCCCTCTCACACACGGAGGACTACATGTCCCAGCATCCCTCTCCCACACAGAGGACTACATGTCCCAGCATCCCTCTCCCACAGAGACTACATGTCCCAGCATCCCTCTCCCACACGGAGGACTACATTCCCAGCATCCCTCCCCAGAGGACTACATGTCCCAGCATCCCTCTCCCATACAGAGGACTACATGTCCAGCAACCTCTCCCATACAGAGGACTACATGTCCCAGCATCCTCTCCACACAGAGGACTACATGTCCCAGCATCCCTCTCCCACACAGAGGACTACATGTCCCAGCATCCCTCTCCCACATAGAGGACTACATGTCCCAGCATCCCTCTCCCACACAGAGGACTACATGTCCCAGCATCCCTCTCCCACACAGAGGACTACATGTCCCAGCATCCCTCTCCCACAGAGGACTACATGTCCCAGCATCCCTCTCCCCCATACAGAGGACTACATGTCCCAGCATCCCTCTCCCCCATACAGAGGACTACATGTCCCAGCATCCCTCTCACACACAGAGGACTAACATGTCCCAGCATCCCTCTCACACACGGAGGGACTACATGTCCCCTCCCCCATACAGAGGACTACATGTCCCCTCCCCCATACAGAGGACTACATGTCCCCTCCCCCCTCATACAGAGGACTACATGTCCCAGCACCCCCCCTCCCCCATACAGAGGACTACATGTCCCAGCAACCCACCCCTCCCCCATACAGAGGACTACATGTCCCAGCAACCCTCTCCCATACAGAGGACTACATGTCCCAGCACCCCCCCTCCCCCATACAGAGGACTACATGTCCCAGCAACCCTCTCCCATACAGAGGACTACATGTCCCAGCATCCCTCTCCCATACAGAGGACATACATGTCCCAGCAACCCTCTCCCCTCCCTTATATAGGGAACTACCCCTCCCCCATGTTGTGAAGGAAGAAAAAAGTCCGGACAGCCCTATACCAGGAGAATATAATCCAACAAAATTTCTTTACTGTAAAATCAGGAACAAATCATGTACAAAGCACCATGGATAGAATGTACAGATAATCAGCTAACGCGTTTCAAGCTCTGCGGAGTGCTTACTCATACCCCTCCCCCACACAGAGGACTTGCATTGTCCCAGCACCCCTCTCCCATACAGAGGACTACATGTCCCAGCATCCCTCTCCCATACAGAGGACTACATGTCCCAGCATCCCTCTCCCATACAGAGGACTACATGTCCCAGCATCCCTCTCCCATACAGAGGACTACATGTCCCAGCATCTCTCTCCCATACAGAGGACTACATGTCCCAGCATCTCTCTCCCATACAGAGGACTACATGTCCCAGCATCTCTCTCCATACAGAGGACTACATGTCCCAGCATCCCTCTCCCACAGAGACTACATGTCCCAGCATCCCTCTCACACAGAGGACTACATGTCCCAGCATCCCTCTCACACACAGAGGACTACATGTCCCAGCATCCCTCACCCACACAGAGGACTACATGTCCCAGCATCCCTCTCCCATACAGAGGACTACATGTCCCAGCATCCCTCTCCCATACAGAGGACTACATGTCCCAGCAACCCTCTCCCATACAGAGGACTACATGTCCCAGCATCCCTCTCCCATACAGAGGACTACATGTCCCAGCATCCTCTCCCATACAGAGGACTACATGTCCCAGCATCCCTCTCCCATACAGAGGACTACATGTCCCAGCATCTCTCTCCCATACAGAGGACTACATGTCCCAGCATCCTCTCCCACAGAGGACCTACATGTCCAGCATCCCTCCTCACACACGGAGGACTACATGTCCCAGCATCCCTCTCACACACAGAGGACTACATGTCCCAGCATCCCTCTCCCACACAGAGGACTACATGTCCCAGCATCCCCTCTCCACACAGAGGACTACATGTCCCAGCATCCCTCTCCCCACAGAGGACTACATGTCCCAGCATCCCTCTCCCACACGGAGGACTACATTTCCCAGCATCCCTCACCCAGAGGACTACATGTCCCAGCAACCCTCTCCCATACAGAGGACTACATGTCCCAGCATCCCTCTCCCACACAGAGGACTACATGTCCCAGCATCCCTCTCCCACACAGAGGACTACATGTCCCAGCATCCCTCTCCCACACAGAGGACTACATGTCCCAGCATCCCTCTCCCACATAGAGGACTACATGTCCCAGCATCCCTCTCCCACACAGAGGACTACATGTCCCAGCATCCCTCTCCCACACAGAGGACTACATGTCCCAGCATCCCTCTCCCACAGAGGACTACATGTCCCAGCATCCCTCTCCCCCATACAGAGGACTACATGTCCCAGCATCCCTCTCCCCCATACAGAGGACTACATGTCCCAGCATCCCTCTCACACACAGAGGACTACATGTCCCAGCATCCCTCTCACACACGGAGGACTACATGTCCCAGCATCCCTCTCCCACAGAGGACTACATGTCCCAGCATCCCTCTCACACACGGAGGACTACATGTCCCAGCATCCCTCTCACACACAGAGGACTACATGTCCCAGCATCCCTCTCCACACAGAGGACTACATGTCCCAGCATCCCTCTCCCACAGAGGACTACATGTCCCAGCATCCCTCTCACACACGGAGGACTACATTTCCCAGCATCCCTCACCCACACAGAGGACTACATGTCCCAGCATCCCTCTCCCATACAGAGGACTACATGTCCCAGCAACCCTCTCCCATACAGAGGACTACATGTCCCAGCATCCCTCTCCCATACAGAGGACTACATGTCCCAGCATCTCTCTCCCATACAGAGGACTACATGTCCCAGCATCCCTCTCCCACAGAGGACTACATGTCCCAGCATCCCTCTCACACACGGAGGACTACATGTCCCAGCATCCCTCTCCCACATAGAGGACTACATGTCCCAGCATCCCTCTCCCACACAGAGGACTACATGTCCCAGCATCCCTCTCCCACATAGAGGACTACATGTCCCAGCATCCCTCTCCCACACAGAGGACTACATGTTCCAGCATCCCTCTCCCACACAGAGGACTACATGTCCCAGCATCCCTCTCCCACACAGAGGACTACATGTCCCAGCATCCCTCTCACACACGGAGGACTACATGTTCCAGCATCCCTCTCCCACAGAGGACTACATGTCCCAACATCCCTCTCCCATACAGAGGACTACATGTCCCAGCATCCCTCTCCCACACAGAGGACTACATGTTCCAGCATCCCTCACCCACACAGAGGACTACATGTCCCAGCATCCCTCTCCCATACAGAGGACTACATGTCCCAGCATCCCTCTCCCATACAGAGGACTACATGTCCCAGCATCCCTCTCCCATACAGAGGACTACATGTCCCAGCATCTCTCTCCCATACAGAGGACTACATGTCCCAGCATCCCTCTCCCACAGAGGACTACATGTCCCAGCATCCCTCTCACACACGGAGGACTACATGTCCCAGCATCCCTCTCACACACAGAGGACTACATGTCCCAGCATCCCTCTCCCACACAGAGGACTACATGTCCCAGCATCCCTCTCCCACACAGAGGACTACATGTCCCAGCATCCCTCTCCCACAGAGGACTACATGTCCCAGCATCCCTCTCCCACACGGAGGACTACATTTCCCAGCATCCCTCACCCAGAGGACTACATGTCCCAGCATCCCTCTCCCATACAGAGGACTACATGTCCCAGCAACCCTCTCCCATACAGAGGACTACATGTCCCAGCATCCCTCTCCCACACAGAGGACTACATGTCCCAGCATCCCTCTCCCACACAGAGGACTACATGTCCCAGCATCCCTCTCCCACACAGAGGACTACATGTCCCAGCATCCCTCTCCCACACAGAGGACTACATGTTCCAGCACCCCTCCCCCATACAGAGGACTACATGTCCCAGCATCCCTCTCCCACATAGAGGACTACATGTCCCAGCATCCCTCTCCCACACAGAGGACTACATGTTCCAGCACCCCTCCCCCATACAGAGGACTACATGTCCCAGCATCCCTCTCCCACACAGAGGACTACATGTTCGAGCACCCCTCTCCCATACAGAGGACTACATGTCCCAGCACTCCTCTTCCATACAGAGGACTACATGTCCCAGCACCCCTCTCCCATACAGAGGACTACATGTCCCAGCACTCCTCTCCCATACAGAGGACTACATGTCCCAGCACTCCTCTCCCATACAGAGGACTACATTTCCCAGCATCCCTCTCCAACACAGAGGACTACATGTCCCAGCACCCCTCTCCCATACAGAGGACTACATGTCCCAGCACTCCTCTCCCATACAGAGGACTACATGTCCCAGCACTCCTCTCCCATACAGAGGACTACATTTCCCAGCATCCCTCTCCAACACAGAGGACTACATGTCCCAGCATCCCTCTCCGCTCCTCAATATATATATATGTGAGCTGTAATGACAGGTCCTCATTAACGCTTGTGTCCTGAGCTCAGTGTGATGTCACCGAGTCATAAAATACTGTCATAGCCGTGCTGTAAATTCATAGAGAACCCGTCTAGGATGGACTCAGACATCAGAGTGTCATCCTGTAATCCTTCTGATTGTTCCGCCTATAAAATATTTCTCTTCCTGATTAGCTGACTTTACTGGAGGGTCAGAGGTCAGTGCCTGTGTGCACTCAGGAGCTGGGGGTCAGTATGTCAGGTGACCTCGGAGTGCCGCCCCCATTTCCAGGTTCACTTTGAGCCATACAAGTGTGAGATGACTGACAGCAGGTACATGGATTTCAGGGCATGGCCAACGAGGGGTTAAACCTCATTAAAAGGGATTAAGCCATTTAGCCGTCCAATCACAGGGCGCGTAGAATGGGGTCATCGCTGCTCTGCATTCCACGACTTTAATTGTCTAATTGTTACTGTCTGTCCAATCAGGCTGTATCAGGCGGGGCTTCTCTACATTCTTTAAATGTCTGTCATTGTTACTGCATTAGTTTGGTCAGTAATATCCTGAAGAAAGGAAGTACAGGCAGATAATCTCTCCATACCTACAGGGCAGAAGCAGGTGAGGATCTATAGTAAGATACAATAACATTCCGGTACATCCTCGCCTGCTTCTGTTCTGCAGGTTCTGAGACATTTACAAGTTCCTAAATAAGAGCTCCACCCTTACTGTAATCACATGATCAGGCCCAGTGCTGTGATATCTACACCCCTCGCATTAGTGAGACCACATTCCCCCCCCCCCCCTTCCCAAAAGATGATGATTTATGATACCTTTTTTTGTGACCCCCATAGATTTCACAGGTTCATGCTGGGACCAGTAGTTCTTCACTAGTTGGGGGGTGACACATCATCAGCTTTGAGGGGTTCATGCTAGGACCTGTAGTTCTTCAATTTTGGGGGGGGGGTCACATCCCTAAAAAGGGAAGTACTACAAGTCTCAGCATGAACCCCTGGTATCTAAGGATGTTACCCCCACAAAATGGAAGGACTACAAGTCCCAGCATGAACCCCTGAGGGTGTGACCCCAAAGATTTCACGGGTTCATGCTGGGACCTGTAGTTTTTCATTAGTTGGGGGGGGGGGGGGGGGGGAGTGTCACATCTTCAGCTCTAAAGGAATCATGCTAGGTCCTGTAGTCCTTCACTTTTTTTTGGGGGGGGGGGGTCACATCCCCTAAAAGTGAAGGACTACAAGTCCCAGCGTGAACCCCTAATATCTAAGGATGTGACTCCCCCCCCCCCAAAGTTGAAGGACTACAAGTCCCAGCATGAACCCCTGAGGGTGTGACCCCAAAGATTTCACAGGTTCATGCTGGGACCTGTAGTTTTGCACTAGTTGGGGGGGGGGGGGGTCACATCTTCAGCTGAGGGATTCATGCTGGGACCTGTAGTCCATTTTTTTGGGGGGGTCACATCCCCTAAAAGTGAAGGACTACAAGTCCCAGCATGAACCCCTGATATCTGAGATGTCCCCCCATCCCTCTGAGGGTGTCACCTGTCCTCTGCTGCCAGTTCATGTGCCGTCCTCTCTGCAGTCAGTGCCTCAGAGTCATGACACATGGTGTCCACCTCCCAAGTTTTTGAGAAGTGAATGAGGGACACCTATCAGCAAAAGCATGCAGGCTTAGGACACACCCCCTGCCACGCCCCCTTAAAGGAGAACTGTACAAAAAAAAAAAAAAACACAAAAGATTGGTTAAACCCACAAGTGCTTTACCACTACAATTCCTTTAAATTGGCTTTTGAAATTTACAAATGCAGCAATTTAGAAATCAGATGAAAGGTTTAGCACTGGGAAACACTTTATGATAGATAAAAAGTGCGTTTTAAAAACATCTATATAGATAAGACCAAAATGAGGGACAAATGGGGGGGGGGGGGGGGGGGGGACATTGCTCCAAATCAGAGACAGTCCCGCAAAATCAGAGACAGTCCCGCAAAATCAGAGACAGTCCCGCAAAATCAGAGACAGTCCCGCAAAATCAGAGACAGTCCCGCAAAATCAGAGACAGTCCCGCAAAATCAGAGACAGTCCCGCAAAATCAGAGACAGTCCCGCAAAATCAGAGACAGTCCCGCAAAATCAGAGACAGTCCCGCAAAATCAGAGACAGTCCCGCAAGGTCCTGCAAAATCAGGGACAGTCGGGAGCTATGGGTGTCCCATCCATCTCCGGGACCCGGCCTCACCTCTGAGTATTGAGAGTTGCTGGCAGTTCCCTTCCCTCTGAGCATGCCGCCGGAGAAGGTTTAGGAGGATGTGGGTGTCGGTTTCATTCACACTGTATTGTCCTGGAATGAAGGTGCCCGGAACAGACCTGCTAAGTACGGGACTGTCCCGGGCAATCTGGCACTCGTGGTACCTGCCATCCCTATACACGGATGAAGCACAGGATACTGCCAGGGATGCCATATTCCATACAACAGGCTGCTTTTAAAGCCAAAATGTAATATATTCAGCCCAGCAGTCTTTAGAGAAGTTGGCTGCATTTGTTTTTGTTTTCTTCAGCCTTCTTCCACGCAGCACAGCCCCATCTGTCAGGGTGGGAAACTTAATTTTTCCCTGCTGCAGTTTTACTTTCACTTACACCCTGTGACTGCAGTGAGGGGAAGCAGCACACACTGATGAGCTCATCTCTCACTCTGATCCCACCTCCTATCAGCATACTCCTTGCGCTGTGACGTACCTGGTTGGCTGCTTCTCCCTTCCCCACTCTGAGGTACACACCATCTGCTGTGATGAGAATCCTGCACAATGTCTGTGGTGCCACACTCCAGACACCAGCCTGGATGGGACATCTCTCCATCACCAGGAGCCCCTCCCCTCCACCAGGCCGATGTCTCCATTGCTGGCACCATAATGTTGAAGTCTGCCCATATACACAGAGCAGAGTTGATCTTCAACAATATGGCGCCCGAAACCAGAAATATGGGACTAATGTTACTTGTGCTAAAGATGACAAACTACATTGAACAGGTGGGTGATGTGAGGAGGAGAATTGGGAGCGAGAGAAGAGGATGATGGATCAAAGCCAATTAGGTCTGTCTGACTGAACCTGCCCTGGACCTGAGCAATGGAGGAGGTGAGCTTGGTGTGACAGCTCCAGCCAGGGCACACAGTGTCTAGGGGGGGGGGGGTCACTGTGGTCATCAGAGTCCCCCCTCCACATCATCCCTATTAGGATGGGCATGCCAGCGAACAAAATAACTCCTCTGGAGGGACTTCTGTGCACAGGCGAAAACAGATTCCCTTTCGTGCTCGCAAGAATTGGGCTTTGGCCAATAGATATGCGCAAACTCGCACGCGCACACTAGCGACCGCGCATTGGCCCGGTGCCTGCATAAACCTGTGACAGATGCTAACACCAAAAGGGCCATTTAAACTCAGCCAGTGCTCAGGATCAGTGTTACTTTGTCTTCAGCCTCCTGTTTAATCTGTGAATCTGTATCCTGCTTCCCAGTTGCTGACTCAGCTTGTCCCGATTCTTTTCTGAAATCCACCTGCATCGACCTCGGCTTGTCCCCTGACCTCGGCTTCTGTGTGCTCCTTTGGCTCCTGCTTCACTGATTGGTTCCAGACCCGGGCTTGCTCCCTGACCACGCTCCTGTCTGTGCCCGGTACCCAATTCATCCTATCTGTGTATGACCCGGCCTGCCTGACCTGACTCTACTACTATGTCCGCTGTCGCCAGTACCAGCTGCCTGCCTGCTTACTGAAGCCATCTGACAACTTCACCTGCCCAAGCAGGATGTTTATTACTCTCCTTCAGCAAACATTTTTTTTTACACATAGACCCCAGAATGTTGGATTAATGATTACAGATCTGCATTGATGTGTACCTTTTATATCTGCACGGAATTCAGTTTTAAGGATTTTTTTTTTTTTCGTGAATCTTTCCCAAACTTGAGAAATGGGGAAATCCATAAGCAGAGGTGACCACCAGTAAATATGGACTTGTGGATGAAGGCACGAAGGCAGGGGGGAGGTATATGAAAAATATAGACAAAAAATGGATAGAAGAGGAGAGAGGCGCCAAGGAGCCCAATATAGTGAAGTCCAGTGGCGTCGCTAGGGGGGTGGCTTTTGGGGCTATAGCCCCGAATCTGGGGCCCATAGCCCCGAGTCTCTGCAGGGGTCCCCAAGGGGAGGGGAGGCTCTCTGGGGACCCTGATTTTAAGGGAGAGGCTCTCTGGGGACCCTGATGCAAGGGAGAGGCTCTCTGGGGACCCTGATGCAAGGGAGAGGCTCTCTGGGGACCCTGATGCAAGGGAGAGGCTCTCTGGGGACCCTGATGCAAGGGAGAGGCTCTCTGGGGACCCTGATGCAAGGGAGAGGCTCTCTGGGGACCCTGATGCAAGGGAGAGGCTCTCTGGGGACCCTGATGCAAGGGAGAGGCTCTCTGGGGACCCTGATGCAAGGGAGAGGCTCTCTGGGGACCCTGATGCAAGGGAGAGGCTCTCTGGGGACCCTGATGCAAGGGAGAGGCTCTCTGGGGACCCTGATGCAAGGGAGAGGCTCTCTGGGGACCCTGATGCAAGGGAGAGGCTCTCTGGGGACCCTGATGCAAGGGAGAGGCTCTCTGGGGACCCTGATGCAAGGGAGAGGCTCTCTGGGGACCCTGATGCAAGGGAGAGGCTCTCTGGGGACCCTGATGCAAGGGAGAGGCTCTCTGGGGACCCTGATGCAAGGGAGAGGCTCTCTGGGGACCCTGATGCAAGGGAGAGGCTCTCTGGGGACCCTGATGCAAGGGAGAGGCTCTCTGGGGACCCTGATGCAAGGGAGAGGCTCTCTGGGGACCCTGATGCAAGGGAGAGGCTCTCTGGGGACCCTGATTTTAAGGGAGAGGCTCTCTGGGGACCCTGATGCAAGGGAGAGGCTCTCTGGGGAACCTGATGCAAGGGAGAGGCTCTCTGGGGAACCTGATGCAAGGGAGAGGCTCTCTGGGGAACCTGATGCAAGGGAGAGGCTCTCTGGGGAACCTGATGCAAGGGAGAGGCTCTCTGGGGAACCTGATGCAAGGGAGAGGCTCTCTGGGGAACCTGATGCAAGGGAGAGGCTCTCTGGGGAACCTGATGCAAGGGAGAGGCTCTCTGGGGAACCTGATGCAAGGGAGAGGCTCTCTGGGGAACCTGATGCAAGGGAGAGGCTCTCTGGGGAACCTGATGCAAGGGAGAGGCTCTCTGGGGAACCTGATGCAAGGGAGAGGCTCTCTGGGGAACCTGATGCAAGGGAGAGGCTCTCTGGGGACCCTGATTTTAAGGGAGAGGCTCTCTGGGGACCCTGATGCAAGGGAGAGGCTCTCTGGGGACCCTGATGCAAGGGAGAGGCTCTCTGGGGACCCTGATGCAAGGGAGAGGCTCTCTGGGGACCCTGATGCAAGGGAGAGGCTCTCTGGGGACCCTGATGCAAGGGAGAGGCTCTCTGGGGACCCTGATGCAAGGGAGAGGCTCTCTGGGGACCCTGATGCAAGGGAGAGGCTCTCTGGGGACCCTGATGCAAGGGAGAGGCTCTCTGGGGACCCTGATGCAAGGGAGAGGCTCTCTGGGGACCCTGATGCAAGGGAGAGGCTCTCTGGGGACCCTGATGCAAGGGAGAGGCTCTCTGGGGACCCTGATGCAAGGGAGAGGCTCTCTGGGGACCCTGATGCAAGGGAGAGGCTCTCTGGGGACCCTGATGCAAGGGAGAGGCTCTCTGGGGACCCTGATGCAAGGGAGAGGCTCTCTGGGGACCCTGATGCAAGGGAGAGGCTCTCTGGGGACCCTGATGCAAGGGAGAGGCTCTCTGGGGACCCTGATGCAAGGGAGAGGCTCTCTGGGGACCCTGATGCAAGGGAGAGGCTCTCTGGGGACCCTGATGCAAGGGAGAGGCTCTCTGGGGACCCTGATGCAAGGGAGAGGCTCTCTGGGGACCCTGATGCAAGGGAGAGGCTCTCTGGGGACCCTGATGCAAGGGAGAGGCTCTCTGGGGACCCTGATGCAAGGGAGAGGCTCTCTGGGGACCCTGATGCAAGGGAGAGGCTCTCTGGGGACCCTGATGCAAGGGAGAGGCTCTCTGGGGAACCTGATGCAAGGGAGAGGCTCTCTGGGGAACCTGATGCAAGGGAGAGGCTCTCTGGGGAACCTGATGCAAGGGAGAGGCTCTCTGGGGAACCTGATGCAAGGGAGAGGCTCTCTGGGGAACCTGATGCAAGGGAGAGGCTCTCTGGGGAACCTGATGCAAGGGAGAGGCTCTCTGGGGAACCTGATGCAAGGGAGAGGCTCTCTGGGGAACCTGATGCAAGGGAGAGGCTCTCTGGGGAACCTGATGCAAGGGAGAGGCTCTCTGGGGAACCTGATGCAAGGGAGAGGCTCTCTGGGGAACCTGATGCAAGGGAGAGGCTCTCTGGGGAACCTGATGCAAGGGAGAGGCTCTCTGGGGAACCTGATGCAAGGGAGAGGCTCTCTGGGGAACCTGATGCAAGGGAGAGGCTCTCTGGGGAACCTGATGCAAGGGAGAGGCTCTCTGGGGAACCTGATGCAAGGGAGAGGCTCTCTGGGGACCCTGATGCAAGGGAGAGGCTCTCTGGGGACCCTGATGCAAGGGAGAGGCTCTCTGGGGACCCTGATGCAAGGGAGAGGCTCTCTGGGGACCCTGATGCAAGGGAGAGGCTCTCTGGGGACCCTGATGCAAGGGAGAGGCTCTCTGGGGACCCTGATGCAAGGGAGAGGCTCTCTGGGGACCCTGATGCAAGGGAGAGGCTCTCTGGGGACCCTGATGCAAGGGAGAGGCTCTCTGGGGACCCTGATGCAAGGGAGAGGCTCTCTGGGGACCCTGATGCAAGGGAGAGGCTCTCTGGGGACCCTGATGCAAGGGAGAGGCTCTCTGGGGACCCTGATGCAAGGGAGAGGCTCTCTGGGGACCCTGATGCAAGGGAGAGGCTCTCTGGGGACCCTGATGCAAGGGAGAGGCTCTCTGGGGACCCTGATGCAAGAGAGAGGCTCTCTGGGGACCCTGATGCAAGAGAGAGGCTCTCTGGGGACCCTGATGCAAGAGAGAGGCTCTCTGGGGACCCTGATGCAAGAGAGAGGCTCTCTGGGGACCCTGATGCAAGGGAGAGGCTCTCTGGGGACCCTGATGCAAGGGAGAGGCTCTCTGGGGACCCTGATGCAAGGGAGAGGCTCTCTGGGGACCCTGATGCAAGGGAGAGGCTCTCTGGGGACCCTGATGCAAGGGAGAGGCTCTCTGGGGACCCTGATGCAAGGGAGAGGCTCTCTGGGGACCCTGATGCAAGGGAGAGGCTCTCTGGGGACCCTGATGCAAGGGAGAGGCTCTCTGGGGACCCTGATGCAAGGGAGAGGCTCTCTGGGGACCCTGATGCAAGGGAGAGGCTCTCTGGGGACCCTGATGCAAGGGAGAGGCTCTCTGGGGACCCTGATGCAAGGGAGAGGCTCTCTGGGGACCCTGATGCAAGGTCCCCCTCCTCAAGAAGGCACATGTACAGGCCCGCCTGGAGTTTGTCAATGAACATCTAAATGACTCAGAGAAGGATTGGGAGAAAGTGCTGGGTGTCAGAAGAGCCCAAAATTGAGCTCTTTTCCATTAACTCGACTCGCCGCGTTTGGAGGAAGAAAAATGCTGACTATGACCCTAAGAACACCATCCTTACAGTCAAGCATGGAGATGGAAACATGATGCTTTTGGGGCTGTTTCTATGCTAAAGGTCCAGGCCGACTTTGCCGCATTGGGGGGCCTATAGACGGGGCCATGTATTGTAAAATCTTGGACGAGAACCTTCTTCCCTCAGCCAGAACACTGAAGATGGGCCACGGATGCCTCTTCCAGCATGACAATGACCCAAAAAATACCGCCAAGGCAACAAAGAAGAAACACAATAAGGTCATGCAGTAGCTTAACCAGTCTCCAGACCTTAATCCTATAGAAAATTTATGGAGGGAGCTGAAACTTCGAGTTGTCCAGTGACGGCAAAGAAACCATAAGAATTTAGAGAAGATCTGTAAAGAAGAGTGGACCAAAATCCCTCCTGAGATCTGTGCAAACCTGATCGCCAACTACAAGAAACATCTGACCACTGCTTGCCAACAAGGGTTTCTCCACCAAGTACTAAGTCATGTTTTGATTGGGGATCAAATACGTATTTTACTCACTGAACTGCAACTTAATTTATAACATTTGTATCGTGTTTTTTTTTCTGGATTTTTGGTTGATATTCTGTCTCTATCATATAAAATACACCTATGATAAAAAAATGATAGACCCTTCATTTCCTTGTAAATGGGCAAACTTACAAAATCTGCAGGGGATCCAATCATTATTTTCCCCGTTGTATCAGCGGAGGAGATCTATACATTCCTGGCCACGCCAAGTTCCCAACTGCTCCAGAGATGCAGCAAAGGACAAGGAGAGGTGACACAGCGACAATGCCTTTATTGGACTCTGTACATGGAAAAAGCAGCTCATTTGTAGTCCAAGTATTGCATTACTATATACAGTATAAACATGACATACCTTCATGGGACTTCAAAGGACTAATAATCTGTTATATATAGATCAAAGAGAGATCTCTTAACCCCATCCCGCCCAGCCCCAGCATCCTTTTAACAGGGTCTTTCGCTTGGCAGACAGGAAGATACATGGTAGATGTAAATGCTGGAGAAGAAAGGAGCTGAAAGTCCTCAATTTTTTTCTATAATAAATATGAGGATGCATGTGTGATAAATGATCTCTCTGGTCTATATTTGATGGATTATTGATACTTTAAAGTCGTATGGAATTATGGCAGCAGTATTAAATCTGTTTTTTTTTTGTTTTTGTGTTTTTTTTAGCTCAATGCATTGAGCACAATATAATAACCCAGAAAACTTGTTAGAAATTCTGTATATAGCCCTACAGAACAGAAAGTGCACAATCCCCATGGGCTTTGCTGCTTAACTGCAGACAGGAAACAGAAACTTTATTATCAGAGAAAAGACGTAGAGTATTACCATGGATGCAGCTACAAACTTATAAACACTGACATCTACTGGTTGAAAAATATATCTGTAGTACAAGAATACATGAACAATGTATTCCAACAAAACTATTTATTACTATTTTTATTCCCAGCACTTGCAACTTTCAATGTTGCTGGCTCCTGCTCTCTCAGTTCTGCTTCCCTGTACATCCAGTCTTCGCAGAAAAGAAAGTGAAATTCTAGCTTACACCTAACTGGCCTTAAAACGGTCCTCTCCTAACCCCCATGATAACGAATCTGTGTAAGAAACATGTATCCCAGATAGCAAGCAATTGTTCTGTAAGTTTAAATGACTTGCTAAGCTATTGCTAGACTTACCAGCCTTCACACGTTTGTTGCACAATTGCAGCAAGTCCACATTGCATGACTCCAGATCAACTTTATTTGCAAACATTCTGCAAGTCTGCTGCAAGTTCAGGTTCAGTTATGTTGTGCAATTGTCATCCCACCACAGGGGGCGCTGTGGCTTAATTTTCATGCTGTAGACTTACGGAGCTCTTGCTGTAGACTCACCACTGCAACTTTGCTCTTGCTAGAGACTTACCACACAAATTTGGTACAAATTGGGAAAGTGTCAACTAGAACTTGTGCTTCAAGAGCTCTGCAAGTGTAAAACCCCCCAGTGAAAATGTGCAGCAATTTAATAAGACTTACAATTCAACACTGCCACAAATTTGTGGCAAGTTATCCTTGCTATCTGGGATGTACATACCTACTTTTAGGCTGCTCCTTTCTGGGCACTTGATCCGACTCCCCTGTGTCAGTCAGTGTGGGGGCTGCTGGGCAGGAGAGAGCGCTCTGTCAATGACTAGTAAAGCCATAAGCTTCAGTGACCCATCCATTCTTGGCCTCCTCTTCCCTGCAGCTGCTGCTGCTGGCTGATTACATGACTGAACCAAAAAAAATGAACAAAAAGGTAAGTATATACAGCGGGTAAAGTAAATTTTGAACACGTCACCATTTTTCTAGGTAAGTATATTGGTAAAGGTGCTATTGACATGAAATTTTCCCCACAAGTCGGTAACAACCCATGCAATCCATACATACAAAGACACCAAAACAAATAAGTTCAGAAATGAAGTTCTGTGTAATAAAATGGAATGACACAGGTGAAAAGTATTGAACACGCTAACTGAAATGTATTTAATACTTGGTAAAAAATCCTTTGTTGGTAATGACAGTTTCAAGACACCTCCTGTATGGAGAAACTAGTCCCATTGTCATGGTTATACAGTAATGTGTGTCTGTCAGCTTACCTCCTCCATGTGTTTCTTTAGAGACCAGCCTCCCTCACCTGACGGTTTAAATAATCTTCCCTCAGCATAGCTCCACCCCATCTTCTAATTAGGAACACTATATTAACCTGGGCAGTGCAAGCCAACCTTGCTGATGAACCATTGTGTATTTGGCTTCCTGTTTCCTGCGTGCCGTGTGCTCTACATTTGTCTCTGTTACCGACCTTGGCATGTTCTTGATTATTCCTGTCTGCTTGTGACCTTGACCTTTTGGCATGTCCCCGACTATCCCTGTCTGCCTGTGACCCTGAACCTTTGGCATGTACTCTGTTGTTCCTGTCTGCTAGTCGCCCTGACCTCTGCCTTATCCCTTTACTATCCTTGTTGTTCCAGCCTGCTGCTTCCTCTGTCTTCTGTAGGCTACCTCGAGCGTGAGCTGTGAGACCTTGGGGGCCGCGACCTGGAGCCAGACTGCAGCACAGTCCATCCTCACCACTGGAGGCTCTGGTGAACACCAGCTGGCTCTCCCCAGGGACTCCGCTCCCTGGGGAATCTATGCTCTAGCTCCCACTGGGATCTGTGTTAGTGATCCAGTAGACCTGCTTCTGAACCTCCCAGGATTCAATCTGCAGCAGTCAGTCCTAGGGTCCACCACCTTAGCCATGGGCGTCCGCAGGTAGGGGCAAGGGGGATCAATTGCCCCCCCCTGGAATCAGGGATCAGATCGGCACTGTTAAATTTAGCACAGTGGCGTCGCTATGGGGGTGCGGGCACCAGCCAGGTGACACCATCAAGGTGCTGTCAAGCCGCCCCATCAGTGTAGTGTGACTGGGCTCTTTTCTCTGCTCAGTCCAACAGAGAACTTGGTGGTGCTGTGACAGGAGAACTGCGGGCTGTCAGAGGTTCCCCCCGCTCGCCCCCCCCTTCTCCTGTTAGGGAGAGGAGGCGGCGGCACTCACTAGGTTTCGCCGCCCAGCTTCCTGCCCACTCCTTTCCTTCCCCATTGGCCATAACTGAGGGCCGATCAAAAGAAACTAGGAGGAGAGCATCATGGGACATGTAGTCCCGAAGATTGGTGGCTCCATTTTCCACAGGGAGGAGGCTACAGCTTGATCAAAAGGGAGATTGAGACTGCAGCCTGGAAAAATGCTGAGGGAGTGAGTGCTACAGGAAAAAGAAAGGAGTGTGCTGGGCAGAAGCCAAAGAGCCACGCTGCCCAGCACCACCAGAGAGAAAAACGGAGCCACTGCCAGGGTACAGACATGATACACTACTGACCAGAGTCACCCCCTGGGAACCCAGAGTGAGCGATCGTCCAGCCCCAAGGGATCACTGCTGTAGTTTTGCTGGGTCTGGTAAAAGGGCCTATCAGCCATTATCCATTGCTTATCCTAGGGAATGTACTATGTCTGCAGTCTAAAAGGGGCGGCACATAGGTGACCCTGAAATGATGCGCCCCCCCCTGAAAAAACACCCCCCCCCTGAAAAAAGTTCTGCGGACGCCCATGACCTTAGCGGTGCACTTCTGACTCCTACGGAGTGCATCTTTCACCTGGTCTTAGGTAACCTGACAGTTTGATCAGCCATGGACCCGGCTGATGTGCCACTACCTGCAGATGATCCATTGCAGGGCTTAGTTCGCAGACTTGAGACCCAGGAATCGCATTAGGCCCAGGTGATGCGATTCCTTCAGGATTTGGCATCCTGTTTTGAACAGGTTCAGGCCTCATTAGGACCCCCGGTTCAACAACCTCAACCACTATCTGCTGCTGAACCTATTGCACCAGTCGCAGCCACACATTCATTACAACTGCCAGCTCTGGCCCGTTTCTCTGGGGACTCCAAGACTTGCAGGGGGTTCCTTAGCCAGTGCACAATTCATTTTGAACTCCAGCCCCAAAACTTCCTGTCCGATCGGGCAAAGGTAGCCTATATTATATCCCTTCTGTCCGACGAGGCCCTAGCCTGGGCTGCTCCTTTGTGGGAACTGAATGAGCCAGTGGTTTCTAGCCTGTCTGATTTCTTGAAACTTTTTCAGAATATCTTCGAGGAACAGAGTCATGTCTCCTCAGCGGCCAGCGCTCTTTTAAGTCTCCGTCAAGAGTCCACTTCCGTGGGACAGTACGCTCTTCATTTTCGTATTTTGACTGCTGAGCTGGATCAATGAGGCCCTAGTTGCAACCTTTTTACATGACCTCTCTGATAGAGTGAAGGATGAATTAGCAGGAAGGTCCCTCCCTGCTGATCTGGACGGTGTCATCACCTTGTGTAACCAGATCGATATTGGCTTTCAGGAGAGGGCCCTGGAAAAAAGACGCTAGCACTCCCCATTCTTTAGTCAGCCTGAGCTCCCTGTCCCTTCTCTTCGTTCCGAGGATCACCCCCTGCCTGCTGAGGAACCTATGCAGCTGGGCTGGACCAAGTTATCTCCCGAAGAACGAGCTAGGCGCAGAACTCTGGGCCTGTGCCTCTATTGTGGGGCCAAAGGTCATTTTCGTGACACTTGTTTTCTTCGTCCGGAAAAACGCTCGGGGCTAATAGATCTGGAAGGTGGAGTATTAGACTCTGAAATATCACCTTCTCGTCTTCTCCTTTCTGTGTTCCTTCATGTCGGCGCTGCCTCTCATTTAGTCTCGGCACATCTGGATTCCAGAGCCGCTGGTAATTTCATGGATTGGGAAACTGCATCTTCCATGAGACTTACCCTTTTGCCCCTCACAACGCCATTGGTGGTCTTGGCGATTGATGGCACTGTTCTCCCAGGGGGCCCTATCCGCTTTCAAACCCTTCCTGTTAAGATATCGGTAGGGACACTCCACCAGGAGTGGACATCCTTCCTTGTCTTACTTAAGTCTTCATCTCCTATCATATTAGGTCTTCCTTGGTTACGGCTCCATTCTCCACACGTTGATTGGACTGCTGGACAGATATTGACTTGGGGTTCCTCCTTTTCCTCCTCCTATCTACTCAAGGTTACCCCAAAAGAGAAACTTCCTGTTGCCACCATCCTAGTATCTTCTGCTCTTCCCGCTGCACATAGCGATTTCTGGGAGGTCTCCTGCAATAGTCAGGCTGAGGCACTCTCTGGGTCGTGTGGCACTTTGGAAGAGGAGCCCACCTGTGAACCTGAACCGATCATTCACTCCAGTTTGCATGGCCATTTACCTTTCCCTGTCCCTGGACCTCCTTGGACGCACAGCCAGGTTAACTCGTCCACCAGTTCCATAGTCGCTACGCCCTGTGATGCAATTGTGGTAGTCGCTGCACCTGGCGATGCTATTCAGTCGGCCTCTGCACCAGTTATGCCAGTCCAGCCTACGCCCAGTGAACTTCCTGCTTCTTATTCAGGACCTTCTGTAACCTGGCCTCACCCTACTACTACTACGTCCATTCAAACTTGTCTAAGAGGCTCAATCTATCCTTTGGATAAACTGACTCATTCGGCCAGGTGGGGTTTTCAACCTCTCTTTCTGGTCTCTCTGCATTCTGCTTTTGTTTCAGCTATCCAGCTTGACTCTTGTGACGCGTCACCTTATAATCAACCTGGTCTCAGGGACCCACTGACCTCTGCCCAGTCTGATGATCCTGTGCTGGATGTCCAACTCATCTCTAAGGGTCTGGGGGAATCTGCTCAGGCTCCTGATGGTCTTCTCATGCCCTTACCCATTCCTAAGAATCCTTTAGTCCTCAATAAGTCTTCTTGTCCTCTCCCTACCCCAGTTTCGGTCTCTGAGGATAATCTAAAGTACGAGGTTAGTCAAGTTCTGGATTCCCGGCTCCGTAGAGGCATTCTTCAGTACCTCGTACATTGGAAAGGGTTTGGTCCTGAGGAGAGGTCTTGGATCACTGCATCTGAGATCTTTGCTCCTCGTCTGTTAAGGAGGTTTCATCTGGAGTTTCCCTTTAAGCCTGGGCCCAGGCGGGGGAGGGGAAGGCCTCATAAGTGGGGGTACTGTCATGGTTATGCAGTGATGTGGGTCTGTCAGCTTACCTCCTCCATGTGTTTCTTTAGAGACCAGCCTCCCTCACCTGACGGTTTAAATAATCTTCCCTCAGCATAGCTCCACCCCAGCTTCTAATTAGGAACACTAGATTAACCCTGGTATTGCAAGCCAACCTTGCTGATCAACCATTGTGTATCCACTGTGTGTTTGGCTTCCTGTTTCCTGCGTGCCGTGTGCTCTACGTTTGTCTCTGTTACCGACCTTGGTGTGTTCTCGACTATTCCTGTCTGCTTGTGACCTTGACCTTTTGAGGTGTCCCCGACTATCCCTGTCTGCCTGTGACCCTGAACCTTTGGCGTGTACTCTGTTGTTCCTGTCTGCAAGTCGCCCTGACCTCTGCCTTATCCCTTTACTATCCTTGTTGTTCCAGCCTACTGCTTCATCTATCTCCTGTAGTCTACCGTGAGCGTGAGCTGGGAGACCCTGGGGCCTGCGACCTGGAGCCAGACTGCAGCGCAGTCCATCCTCACCACTGGAGGCTCTGGTGAACATCTGCTGGCTCTTAGACTCCGCTCCCTGGGGAATCTATTATCTAGCTCCCACTGGGATCTGTGTTAGTGATCCAGTACACCTGCTTCCTGAACCTCCCAGGGTTCAATCCGCAGCAGTCAGTCCTAGGGTCCACCACCTTAGCGGTACACTTCTGACTCCTATGGAGTGCATCTGTCACCTGGTCTCAGGTGACCTGACACCCACGCGTTGCTCAGGTGTGATTTTGGACCATTCTTCTACACAGTCTTCACATCTTGAAGGTTCCGTGGGCTTCTACTATGAACTCTGATCTTTAGTTCTTTCCATAGATTTTCTATTGGATTCAAGTCAGGTGATTGGCTGGGCCATTCTAGCAGCTTTATTTTTTTCTTTGAAACCAATTGAGAGTTTCCTTGGCTTTGTGTTTGGGATCATTGTCTTGCTGAAATGTCCACCCTCGTTTCATTTTCATCATCCTGGTAGATGGCAGCAGATTTTTATCAAGAATATCTTGGTACATTTTTCCATTCATCCTTCAACGATATGAAGTTTGCCAGTACTGTATTCTGAAAAAAGGCCCACACCATGATGTTCCCATCTCCAAACTTCACTGTTGGTATGGAGGTGTTTTTGGGATGATGTGCCATTTGACCTCCAAACATGGTGTGTATTATGGCATCCAAAGAGTTAAATTTTTGTCTCATCTGACCAGACTATATTCTCCCAGTATTTCACAGGCTTGTCTAAATGTTGTGCAGCAAACTTTAAACAAGCTTCAACATGCTTTTCCTTCAGCAATGGAGTCTTGCGTGGTGACCGTGTATACAGGCTATGGCGGGTGCACTACTTGTTTTCTTTGAAACAATTGTGCCTGCTAATTCCAGGTCTTTCTGAAGCTCTCCACAAGTGGTCCTTGGCTCTTTGACAACTCTTCTGATAATTCTTTTCACTCCTCTGCCGGAAATCTTGCGACAAACACCTGGTTATGACCAGTTTATGATTAAATTATGTTCTTTCCACTTCCGGATTATGGCCCCAACAGTGCTCACTGGAACATTCAGAAGTTTAGAAATCCATCTGTAACCAATGCCATCAGTATGTTTTGCAACAATAGGGTTGCAAAGATCTTGAGAGCTCTTTGCTTTTACCCATCATGAGATGTTTCGTGTGACACCTTAGTAATGAGACACCTTTCTATAGGCCATCAGTTGAGACTGAACCAGCTGTTATTAATTTGCACAGAAAAGGGGCAGGATTGCATTCTAATTACTGATAAATTTCATCTGGTGTCTTGGCTTTCCATGCCTTTGTGCACCTCCCTTTCTTCATGTGTTCAATACTTTTTTCCCTGTGTCATTCTATTTTATTACACAGAACTTAATTTCTGAACTGATTTGTTTTGGTGTCTTTGTATATATGGATTGCAGGGGTTGTTACCGACATGTGGTGAAAATTTCATGTCAATATATTTACCTAGAAAAATGGTGAAGTGTTCAATACTTATTTTACACGCTGTATATCTTTCCTACACAAGTTAGTTGGCATAGGTGTTAGGAGGGGGAGGGGACAGTTTTAAGGCTAGTTAGGTGTATAGTCAGAATTCCACAGTGTACAGTACAGTCTGGAGCCAGTCTGTGAACCTGGAGGAAGGAAACGCAGGTGAAGAACCTTTCCATCCTAGGCTGTGGAGCTATGTGTTTCTATTGATGTACACAGTGTAGGGAGATACAACTCTGGTCCCTGCAGGAAAGGGTGGCTCCATAGGATCCTGCAAGAGAAGCAGGAGAAAGGAACAACCCTGAAACAGGAAATCTGGCGCAGTGGTCATGGCATCAGCTTAAACTGGGACACAGACAAGGATAAAAAGATATAGAAGCTGCATACTCAGTAAGTGATCAAATCAGCTGCTGAAAGTACTTAAAAAATTGAGGGTTTAACATCAGTTTAACCAATTTAACCCCTGGACGGATTTACCCCCTTAATGACCAGGTCATTTTTTGTGATACGACACTGCGTCGCTTTAACCGTTGCACGGTCATGCGACTCTGCACACAAACAAAATCGATGTCCTTTTTTCCCCACAAATAGAGCTTTCTTTTGGTGGTATTTGATCACATCTGCATTTTTTTTGCGCTATAAACAAAAAAAGACCATTTTGAAAAAAAAAAAAAAAAACTGTTTTACTTTTTGCTATAATAAATATCCAAAAAAATAAAAAAATATAAATTTCTTCATCAGTTTATGCCAATATGTATTCTTCTACATATTTTTGGTAAAAAAAATCACTATAAGCGTATATTAATTGGTGTGCGCAAAAGTTATAGCGTCCACAAAATAGGGGATAGATTTACGACATTGCGGCGGACACATCGGACACTTTTTTGGGACCAGTGACATTATTACAGTGATCAGAGCTAAAAATAGCCACTGATTACTGTATAGATAGCACTGGCAGGGAAGGGGTTAACACTAGGGGCGATCAAGGGGTTAAGTGTTCCCTAGGGAGGTGTTTCTAACTGTGGGGGGAGTGTACTGACTGGAGGAGGAGAGAGATCACTGTTCCTAATCATTAGGAACAGCAGATCTCTCTCTACTCCCCTGTCAGAACGGGGATCTGTTTACATTGACAGATCCCCATTCTGGCTCTCAGTGGAGCGATCGCAGGTGGCCGGCGGACATCGCGGCCGCCAGCCACGCTCATCGGTTCCGGCGACGCACGCGCCTGCTATAGCTGTTAAAGGGACCGACGTACAGCTACGGCGATTCACGCAGCCAAGCCTACCTGCCGCAGTTGGTCAGCAAAAGTGGTTAACGTAGCCAAACACTATACAACCTGACTGTACAATCTCGTTTAGATCATCGATGTCGTGCAAGAACCTGCCTGTGATTAATTTTCTTAGGTGTGTCCTCATATTGCACACCTTTGGTAAGTTGGAAGGAGATTGGCCTGATTTAGTCTGTACATAGAAAGTGGAGAGGGATCAGTAGTAGCAAGGGAACCTGTCACCATAATGCACATTACAAACTGGCAGGTGAAAAAGGAAAAGAAGCTAAGAGTCCAGGTGCACCCCTTATGCAAATATCGACTTTGTTTCTAGTTAGCCACGCCCACATCGAAGCACAGCTGTCCCATAGTGCAGCACACTGAGGTGGGGCGATGGAACTGCACCCAGAATGTGCGGGAGACGGGTCTTTGTGCCGGAGCTTATATCCAGTACCAGGACAAGGTTATCTAGAGCCCATGGCAAACATACCAAATTGCACCCCCCCCCCCCCCCCAAGATGTATGAGCATTATGTGCCAGCATAAATCCCCTCCCCCAAAAAATTTGAGCGCTAATCTGCATGCTTAGCTCAAAACCTCTCATTTCACATATGCTCCCAGCACAACCCCCCCCAAAAAAATCCTGTTTCCTAGCACAAATAGTCTATCCCTCAAATTTCCCCTCCCAACACAAATCCCCTCCCCCCAATCTCCTTGTGGTGCCCCCGAACCTCACGATACCACATTGCCCAGGGCAGCCGCCCCTCTTGCCCACCCCTTGTCCCGCCCCTGCTTATACCGCCCTGTGTGCCTCATTGTTCTGTGCAATCTACTGATAGGTAGACGTGTTCTGCACGCCACTCAGCGAATAGTGAAGGAGGGATTTATGAAATGTGACCTTGGCCTGATCTTTAGTAAAATATTCTGGGCACCATGGGAAGGCCAGAAATTGAAAAATAAATTAAAAAATGTAGCAATATGCTGGGCATGATACTGTCACCATCCAAGTGTTAAATAGGATTTCATAGAAAACCTGTATGGAGGGGATATACAGACGGCCTCTCCTGATCTCTGAAGATACTGGTTGCCTACTTATGCTGATCTTGTGGCTTTAATACTCAAACTATGCAGGGGGTATAGAAAAGAATCACCCCCTTTAAAATAATCACACTTTGTTGCTTTGCTGCCTGAAATGAAGCCTGAAATGAAGACAGACACAGTTTTTGTTTTATCGAGCTGTATTTACCCCATGCAACTTAAAACATCCAAGAGAAAGATATAACACCAACATGTCAGAAAATTCAAAAACAGAATCACTTGAGTTGGAAAAGGGATCACCCCCTTGTGTCAGTATTTTGTTGGACTATCTTTTGCTTTAATCCCAGCCTTTAGTCTGTTGGGATTTGTATCTACTAACTTTGCACATCTAGACTTTGCAATATTTACCCACTCCTATTTGCAGATCTGCTCAAGTTCAGTTAAATTTGATGGTGACCATTTGTGGACTGCAGTCTTCAAGTCATTCCACAGATTTTCAATGGGGTTTAAGTTTAGGATCTGACTAGGCCATGCAAGGACATTCACCCTTTTCTCCTTCACCCACTGTGTGCTCATTGTTGCTGTGTGCTTTGGGTCATTGTCATGTTGGAAGGAAACCTTACCATTGACAACTTTCTGGCAGAGGGCATCAGATTTTCCTCAAGGATTTGACAGTATTTTGCCCCATCCATTTTTCCTTCTATACTGACAAATGCTCCAGTCCCTGCTGCATAACATGATATTCCCACCCTCATAAGAGAATATTCCCACCCTCATAAGAGAATATTCCCACCCTCATAAGAGAATATTCCCACCCTCATAAGAGAATATTCCCACCCTCATAAGAGAATATTCCCACCCTCATAAGAGAATATTACCACCCTCATGAGAGAATATTCCCACCCTCATAAGAGAATATTCCCACCCTCATAAGAGAATATTCCCACCCTCATAAGAGAATATTCCCACCCTCATAAGAGAATATTCCCACCCTCATAAGAGAATATTCCCACCCTCATAAGAGAATATTCCCACCCTCATAAGAGAATATTCCCACCCTCATAAGAGAATATTCCCACCTCCATGCTTTGCTGTAGAAATTGTGTTATTTGGATGGTGAACTGTATTGGATTCCCGCCAGACATGGTTTGATGTTGAAGCCAAATAACTCTAGCTTAGTCTCATCTTTAAGATTCTGAGGCCACATGGTCAAAATTCTGACATAAGGGGGTGATCCTTTTTCCAACTCAATGATTCTGTTTTTTATATTTATTTTTTTCTGATATGTTGGTGTTATATCTTTCACTTGGATATTATAAGTTGCACTGAGTAAATATAACTGGATAAAACAAACTGTGTCTGTCATCATTTCAGGCTGCAAAGCAACAAAAATGTTATTTTAAAGAGGGGGAGGTGATTCTCCTCTATACCCACTGTATATACCACCAATCAGCCATAACATTATGACCACAGACAGGTAAAGTGAATAACATTGATTATCTCACGACAATGGTACCTGAAAGTGGGTGGGATATGTTAGTCAGCAAGTAAACATGTTGTCCCTGAAGTTGATGTTTTGAAAGCAGAAAAAAAATGGGCAAGGGTAAGGATTTGAACGACTGTGACAAAGGCCCAAATGTAATGTGTAGATGACTGGGTCAGAGCAACTCTAAAACTGCAGCTCTTGTGGAATGTTCCCGGTCTGCAGTGGTCAGGACCGACAAAAAGTAGGCCAACGAAGGAAAACTGGCGAACCAGCAACAGGGTCATGGATGGCCAAGGCTCATGAATGCACATGGGGAGCAAAGGCTGGCCCGTGTAGTCTGATCCAATAAAAAAAGCTACTGTAAGTCCAGATGCTGAAAAAGTTAATGTTGGTTCTGAAAGAAAGGTGTCAGAACATAGAGAATCTCAGTTTGTTGTGTATGGGGGCTGTGTAGCTGCAGACCAGTCAGGGTGTCAATGCTGACCAGTGTCCACAGCCAAAAGCGCCTACAATTGGCATGTGAACACCAGAACTGGACCACAGAGCAATGGAAGAAGGTGGCCTGGGCTGATTAATTCAATATGAGGAACACAAAAAGCTTGAGGTGTTTTCCAAATTCTCCAGATCTCAATCCAGTTTAGTATCTCTGGTATGTGCTGGAATAACAAGTCCAATCCATGGAGGCCCCACCTCACAACTTACAGGACTTAAAGGATCTGCTACTGACGGCTTGGTACCACAGCCTACCTTCAGAGGTCTAGTGGAGTCCATAAGCAAAAATCGGAGACCATCAACTCACCACTAAGTATACGCTGCACCATCCCATAGATGTGCATACCAGATACAGCGTCCCTGAAACGCAGACTTACCATTCAAGGTGCGGTCTCCGTGACTTATAAATCAAGTGAAAATAGTAATACAGAGGGAAGAAGGAAAAATCCCCCTGAAAAAGAAGTCACGTGCGGACCACGCTGCTTTATACCAGGAAAATTATTTATTGCACAAACTAGTATTACTAGTGGAGTCCATGCCTTGATGGATTATGGTAAGTGATCATAATGGTAAGGTTGATCGATGTATATATCAGAAAACTGGCTGAGTTTTTCAGGTTGGTGACTTTTTGAGGCCAGAGACAGGCAACTGGTATCTTCAGACACAGGTCCACCAGCTACACATTGCTTTCTGAAGAGGTTTCCTTTAGGGCCCATTCATACTAGCCTGGTCCACAATAGTGTGTTAAATGCACACACATCAACATGCATTGTGTTGCTCATTCACATGGGTGAACAAGGGTTGGTAAAGCAGGCAGTTGGGCCAACGTTTTACTGCCCCGTGCCCCTGAAAGTCCAACTAAACTAGGGCCTCTAGATCCTCAGGGCTGCACACATACTGTGGCCACACTGCTTTGCTTCACAGCTGTAGCACAAATGTAATGGAATGTCACATTCAGTGGGCGGTTCCGCTGCCAAAAACAACCTATTAAAGAGGATGGGTTGGCATATTCAGGGTTATGACACATCACCTTCTTACTGCAGGTCACCGCCCTTCCCTCTTCTACTTTTTTTACTGTGAGAGTATTACTACATTCTCATTGTAAGCTAAATCCAGTACTTACACCACTTGCATAAAAGAAAAGAAAAAACATTAGGGGCCGATTTGGATTGGGAACGCATGTAACATGCATGGTTGCATTGCAGTTCAATTCATTTTGAATGGAGCCTCAATTGCACTGTGTGCTAAAACACACCATAAGGGAAAATTTAATACTTAATTTTCCCGTAATTTTCCTTTCCTGGTGCCCATATGTGTATGCTGCCATGAAGGGAGTAGGAAAGTGCATTTTGGAGCATTGCTTTACAAATTGTGTGGCATGTCCAATTTTTAGGATGTTATTGTACCTTGGAAGCCCATTGATTTCAATAGACTACCTTAATACAATGCACATTCAATTGTAACATACTGAACATTAATGCAAGTGTGTTAATACACCACAAACATTTACATGGACCCTTACATTTTGTATTTAACTAAGTCTAAAAATATATATAGCCAAATATAGATATAATAAAAATTTGGTGTTATTTTATATATGCCTGGAGTCCAGCTTTAAAGCTGTGTGTAGCTGATCTGAACAGGAACTTGTATAAGGGATCAGAAACCGAAATTGTATTTTATGTTGTTTCTTTCTACAATTCTTTAAAATAGTCAACATGGCATGTGGCGGTTGAAAAAAACGCACCCATGCATATACCCAGGTGGCAGCTGCACAAAGTGTTTGAGGAAGTGAAAACTGCTCAGCAGGACTAAGTTCCCATAGTCAGGACGGTGGTGTGAAATACCAGAGATCACCACCAGGGAGCAGAGCTGCTCCCTGTATCCTCAAGACAGATGATAGTCCTCCAATCCCTATCATTAGAAAATGTTAGGAAATACACAAATATTGTTGCGGTGAAAAAAAATTTGATGAAAAACGTGCCCATGGGACGGCTGAACAAAATGTTTGAGGAAGTGAAAACTGCTAAGTTAGAATGAGTTCCCATGGTCAGGAGGGTGGTGTGCAATGCTAGAAATCACCACCAGGTGGTGCAGTCCCCATTATTCGGATGGTGCTTTGCAATGCCAGAGATCGCCACCAAGGGGCAGAGCTGCTCTCTCTATCTTCAGGACAGATGATGGCTCCACTTGGCTTATCCCTCACTATATTGAGAATTGATGAGGTGCTGAGCTGAATTCTCTATTATTGCTGTGTGGTGAGTGTCCTGCTGGGATTTATATGTTATTATATATTTATAGGGCAGCGTGCTGAGCCTTCCAAGATAAAATATTTATAAAAACAAAAGTAAGAAAATATGCTGCACACGGCAGCCCCAGAGACGGATCCATACATGGTGTTAAAAGCCACACGAGATGATAGGAGTCACTCCACACAACTGATAATTTAGTGTTCGGTGTATGCTGGAGAGACAAACCACCTGACAATCTCTATTATTCCTCATTTGACTTCCTTAGCTAGATATCTGCACTCAGATCCCAGGTCCCACAACTGCTGTGCCCATTATGAGGGGTTCCCACCATCCCTGTGCTAAGTTGCAAGGTCTATACACCAGCTGTGCCCATTTTGAGGGATTCCCACCATCCCTGTGCCAAGTTCCCAGGTCTATACACCTGCTGTGCCCATTATGAGGGATTCCCACCATCCCTTTGCTGAGTTCCTGGATCCTTACACCTGCTGTGCCCATTATGAGAGGTTAATTTTGTTTATTGAAAAATCTTACAAACAACTTATATACAATAAAACCATAATAAATAAATAAAACATATTTACAAAATAATTGAATATGATAATACAAAACAAGAACATTATAAATGGTACAAACCAAATTGCGCACAACACAATCCCTATGGGAGAGCCAGACTAAGGAACATCACCGTCACCATGCATGTAGCCTTTTATCAAAAATATATTTGATCTTGAAAATCTAGGGGAGTGAATCAAGAATACAAAGAAAAGTCGCACACCCCGAGATCAACAGGCAGCAGCTACAGAGTCCTGATATTCCTCCACGCCCTTACCCAGGCCTCCTGCTGCCACCTGCCTTTCTCAAGACCCCGAATCTTCCCAACCTCATCCAGAATGTCCTGCACCACCACTTCGACAGGGAGGATTTTACTCCGTAAGGATACCTGACACTGTGCACTCCACGTGAAATAACAGACTACTAGACTAACTAAAAAAAGTGTTTCCAAATCATAATCCCGACGAGTCTGGAATGCCCCATACACCCACTCTGCACAACTCATATGGGGGAGGAAGGGTATACTAAGAGCCCTCCCAACCCTCTTGTACACCTCTATATTAAAAGGGCATTGAAGTAGAAAGTGATCCATGGACTCCACCACTCCTCCACACTCCACTCTCGGGCAGCCCCGATCACTCATGGAAAGAAACTTCAAGTTGCCCTTCACATATAGTTTTCCATGAAAGGCAAGCCAAGCCTGATCCCCAAACTTCATTGGGATTCTCTCAAAATTAATCAATCGCAAACCCACCCCCAAAACCAGGCTTGGGCAATCCCTCAAGGCCAGTGGCTCGCAAAAAGCAAAGCTCATGATCCGCTTCTCAAGAAGTTTCCTTGGAAGAGATCTGACTTCTCCTGCTATTACTTGCCACTGCCGAAGCATTTTCAAACACGGGGCAACATAAGCCGGGAGCTGTTCATGCTTGACCCTCAGGCTTTTCACTGGTCCACCATTCTCCCAGTCTTGCATTTAGGGCCTAAACCAGGACTGGAAAATACCAACCCACCCAGGTGGTCTCTCTGCCAACATGTTACCAAGATTGTACTTTACAAACATCAGAGAGAAAAAGACTACAAGGTTGACCATCCCTAGACCACCCTCCAGCCTAGGAAGGTAAGTCACATTCCTTTTGACAAGGTTTATTCTGTTCCCCCCCCATAACAGCTGGAAGAAACAATTATAGATCCTGGTATAGAGAGAAACTGGCAAAATGCAAAACATTATGAGGGGTTCCCACCATCTCTGTGCGGAGTTCCCAGACCTATACACCTGCTATGCCCATTATGAGGGGTTCCCACTATCCCCGTGCTGAGTTCCTGGTTCTATACATGTACTGTGCCCATTATGAGGGGTTCCCATCATCCCTGCAATAAGTTCCTGGGTCTGTACACTTGCTGTGCCCATAATGAGGGGTTCCCACCATCCCTGCAGTGAGTTCCAGGATCTGTACTTCTGCTATGCCCATTGTGAGGGGTGCCCATCTTCTCTGTGCTGAGTTCCTGGGTCTGTACACCTGCTGTGCCCATTATAAGGGGTTCCCACCATCCCTGTACTGAGTTCCCAGGTCTGTATACCCGCTGTGCCTATCATGAGGGGTTCCCACCATCCCTGTACTGAGTTCCCAGGTCTGTATACCCGTTGTGTCCATTATGAGGGGTTCCCACCACCCCTATACTGAGATCCTGGGTATGAACACCTGCTGTGCCCATTATGATAGGTTCTCACTATCCCCGTGCTGAGTTCCTGGTTCTATACATGTACTGTGCCCATTTTGAGTTCCCACCATCCCTGCAATAAGTTCCTGGGTCTGTACACTTGCTGTGCCCATAATGAGGGGTTCCCACCATCCCTGCAGTGAGTTCCAGGATCTGTACTTCTGCTATGCCCATTGTGAGGGGTGCCCATCTTCTCTGTGCTGAGTTCCCAGGTCTGTATACCCGTTGTGTCCATTATGAGGGGTTCCCACCACCCCTATACTGAGATCCTGGGTATGAACACCTGTTGTGCCAATTATGAGGGGTTAACAACATCCCAAAGGGGGTTGACTAGTAGGTAACAACCTAATAGACTCCACTTACTGCTGAAATCTCTTTCACTTAGACCAATACTTTGTAAGTAATCATGTTTGTTCTGTGGTTGATCAGAGCCCTCTCCCCACCTCCGGGAGATCTGAGAATGCCATGTACACACAATATTAAGCAGTTAAAGGTGGAGGAAAGCCTCAGATAAGACACAATGTCCTCACTCCATATCTAGAACGTATTGATGAATAGATAACGATCCCGGGGTCTGAACCCTTCCTCCCTAAAACTGATCTCCAGAGCAGACCCCAGTGCGAGTTCCGAAACATTTAGGCTGGGTTCACACTGATGCGAATTGCATGTGGCTTTCTCCGCATCCAATTCGCATGTCAGGAGATTCTGACCGACTCTCAAAGGAGCCAGTTCACACATCTCCGGGACGGCTGCCAAGCGGTTTGCAGAAGAGTCCTGTGCGTCTTCTGGTCCGTTTCAGGTCCAAATTCAGCCAAAAATTTGGACCAAAATCGGACCTGAAACGAAGAACATGGATGCACCGGACCCCTGCTGTGAGCCGCTCTGCACAGCAGTGTGAACCCAGCAGTGGCCACCCGTCCATTAGGGGCGCAGCCCTAATCCATGCACCCGGCCCCTAACCTCCATGCGGGGTGCCGGAGGTATGGATTTCAATGTGGGTATTGATTAGAGTCGGAGGCTCTAATTGGTTTCAAAAAGGGTGTGCTTGGGGTGCCACAAGCCCTCCCCCTTGTGTGACATTAGCAAATTAATATTCACTAATTACTTCCTGCTACTCCTCCCGGCCATTCAAGAAAAGGCTCCTGTGACCCGATTGATTAGGAGCCTTAGGACGGGTCTCAGCACCCGCCTCCTGTTTGGTCAGGAGAAGCATTGGCTCCCGGCAGCAGCCTGCCCCAGATTCAGCAGTGCACCGCCACCTCGTCCTCCTCCCCACATCTCTACCACACTTCGCCTTGTTCAACATATCTGAAGATTCTCTGCTGTGTTCCTGTTAAGACTTGCCTGGCTGATATCCCTTCTGGTTCCTGATCCTGTTTGCTGTCTGTCTACGCTGATCTCTGGCTTCCTGATTTACTGGCTTGCATTGATTACCCGCTTTGATTACCGAACCCTGGCTGTGTTTTGACTACATTTACTTTTTATACCTTTACCACTATATTAAAAGGTGTGATTTTTACTGCATTTTCTGTCTCCGTCTGATTCATGGTTCCTGACAGTCACAATTCTCAGAATCCTGGCGGCTCTGCACAGATCTTCTGGATTACCAGTGCAGAGCTGCGTATATCACGTGTGCCGTAATCATGGAATAAAATTGGAGGCACTATAGCCCGGAGGTGGAAGTATTTTTTTTTTGGTGGGGGGTGGTAGCAGACTGTCCCTTGTTTCCAGTAATAAAGTGAAACAAAAATCAGAGAGGTGCAGGGAAGAGGCTTTATGGCAAAAAAATGTATTTTTTTTTTTTTTTTGACCTGGTTTTCACATGTGCGAGTTTGCTAAAGTCAAAGAAAAGGGAAAGGTTTTTTTTTTTTTAATCGTGCTGCAACGAATCGCATTGAAGCGCACATGAAAATGCTCTATGGGTACTGATGTGCGGAGGTGCTGTTAAGAATTAGTGGCACCATTGCGCATCTGCTAAACTGCAGCGCATTTCTCTACGGGTTGGGAAAACACGCAATTTTGCGTACGTTCCCAGACGCAGAGATGGGAACCTAGGTTTAGATCATCTCTACTACTAAGGAGAACTTGTTACAATGCAACATTCTAAAACTGCAACATCAGTCTTCCATGTAACAGTCCTTTCTATTTACCTTAAAATTAAATTAAATCGGCAATCACATACATATAAAACTATGGAAGACCCCCCCCCCCCCCCCCCATTGTATTTGTAAACGTATTAACAAAGTGTACTTCTAGAACAGAGGTGTCAAACTCCATTTCATTAGTATTATAGTTGCCCTCAAAGGGCCAGTTGTATCTGTAAAGAGTGCCTCATCTCCCTTACATCAGATGGGAAGAGTCTCCCCACCCTCTTTAAAGCAGAGTTCCACCCAAAAGTGGAACTTCCGCTCATTTGTCTCCTCTCCCCCTCCAGTGCCACAATTGGCACCTTTCGGGGGGACAGGTTACCTGTCTTTGACAGGTATCCTGTTCCCACTTCTAGGAGTCCGCGCCGCGGCCCATGACATCACCGCGGGGCTCCCTCCTCCTCCCTCTGTCTCTGGGCCAGTAAGAGAGGAGCGGAACTTCGCGCATGCGCAGTAGGGTTCCCGGCGTGAAGCTGTAAGGCTACACTGCCGGGTTCCCTTACCCGCAATGACAGCGGCACCACCCGAAACCTGATGGAAACATCAGCTGCGGTGCCGACATCGCTGGACTTCAGGACAGGTAAGTGTCCTATTGTTAAAAGCCAGCAGCTGCGGTATGTGTAGCTGCTGGCTTTTAATTTTTTTTTTTTTTTTTTGGGAGGACCTCTGCTTTAAGACCCTGGTTGATGTTGCAGACATTTTGAGGATGTAAGTAGAGACAGCCTGAAAGAGTTACATATGTACATTCTTGGTTGTTTAGTAATAAAAACACGCATTTACAAAAAAAATCTGCATAGCTGTTCTTCCTTTAAAACTTCATGGTTGGGCAAAATAGAATGTTTGCAGGCTATAATCCCTGGAGATCGAATGTTTATTGAAAATAAAAAGTGTTGGAGTAAATACTGCATTTTGGCCACTAGACTGAGCTAAGAAGCATATGTATTTACTACAATACTTAGCACCATCTAGGGGCCATAATGCAGTATTTTCCCAAATCACGTCGTTTTTTTTTTGTTTTCAATAGAGAACATTCAACCTGCAGAGAAAACAGCCTGGCAACATTTTTTATTTTTTTATTTTTTTTCACATTTGCACAAAATGAATTTGCATGCAGCTTCATCAGACAAACAGCTACACAATTTATTTTAAATATACTAGGGCCGAAACAACTGATTAATCAACAACTAATCGATTATGAAAACAGTTATCATAATCGATTAATTAGCCAGCCAATTAGTTGGCCTGCATACAGAATGCATTATTTACATATCGGGAAATGCAGTGAAGCACACATACAGCTCTGTACACCGTCCATACATGTCAAGACGTGCCTGAGAACTTGTGAATGTGTGAGGAGCAATGCCTGGGCAGGAAGTGAGTGGCTTTAAAAGCAGAAGTTTTGCCATGGTTATGCAGTGATGTGTGTCTATCAGCTTACCTCCTCCATGTGTTTCTTTAGCGACCAGCCTCCCTCACCTGAGGGATTAAATAATCTTCCCTCAGCATAGCTCCACCCCAGCTTCTAATTGGGAACACTATTTTAACCCTGGCATTGCAAGCCAACCTGGCTGATCAACTATTGTGTATTCACTGTCAGGGGCGGAATGATAACTCATGGGGCCCCTGGGCAATAGGAGATTATGGGGCCACACAGTGTACACACTACACACACTACACATACTACACATACACACACTATACACAGACAGATGTAAAAAAAACACAGATTTATACATACTGTCCCTGGTTTTACTGAGGCTAGCAACCCTGATGGGGCCCCCTAGTGGCCCAGGGCCCACGGGCAGTCCGCCCCTGTTCACTGTGTATTTGGCTTTCTGTTTCCTGCTTGCCCTGTGCTCTACATTTGTCTCTGTTACCAACCTTGGCGTGTTCTTGACTATTCCTGTCTGCTCGTGATCCTGACCTTTTGGCGTGTCCCTGACTATCCCTGTTTGCCTGTGACCCTGAACCTTTGGCGTGTACTCTGTTGTTCCTGTCTGTTAGTTGCCCTGACCTCTGCCTTATCCCTTTACTATCCTTGTTGTTCCAGCCTGCTGCTTACTCCTGAACCGTACCAAGCCGCATACCCTCAACATGGGGGGGTGGGTGGAGCCCTGCGGCCCCCCCACCCCAAAGCACCTTGTCCACATGTTGATGAGGACAAGGGCCTCTTCCCGACAACCCTGGCCATTGGTTGTCGGGGTCTGCGGGGGGCTTATTGGAATCAGGGAGCCCCCTTTAATAAGGGGGCCCCCAGATCCTGGCCCCCCACCCTATGTGAATGAGTATGGGGTACATGGTTCCCCTACCCATTCACCTAGGGGAAAAAGTGTCAATAAAAAAACACACTACACAGATTTTTAAAGTAATTTATTAGACAGCTCCAGGGGTCTTCCGACTTCACCGCTCTCTCCGGCCTCTTCTCCTGGTGTTCGACCTCTTCACCCGGTGTCCGGTTCTTCTGCCGGCTCCTCCGCTATCTTCTGCCACTCTTTTGCTAGCGGTGGCCCGGACATCTGCGTCGTCTTCTTCCCTCTTCTCTCCTTCCGATGTTGACACGATGCTCTCTCCAGCTGTAATGCTATCTGAGCGCTCCGCAATGACTTATATAGGCGGTGACCCCGCCCCCTTATAACGTCACAGTCCCTGGGCATGCTGGCACTGTGACGTTATAAGGGGGTGTGGTCAACATCACCCAGCGAAATCGGAAGAAGAACCCTGGAGCTGTCTAATAAATTACTTTAAAAACCTGTGTAGTGTGTTTTTTTTTATTGACACTTTTTCCCTAGGTGAATGGGTAGGGGTACGAGTTATCCTATACTCATTCACATAGGGTGGGGGGCCGGGATCTGGGGGCCCCATTATTAAAGGGGGCTCCCGGATTCCGATAAGCCCCCCGCCCGCAGACCCGACAACCAATGGCCAGGGTTGTCGGGAAGAGGCCTTAGTCCTCATCAACATGGGGACAAGGTGCTTTGGGGTGGGGGGGCCACAGGGCGCCCCCTCCCCCAAAGCACCCACCCCCCCATGTTGATGGCATGCGGCCTGGTATGGTTCAGAGGGGGGGGGCACTCACTCGTCCCCACCCCCTTTCCTGACTGGCCAGGCTGCGTGCTCGGATATGGGTCTGGTATGGATTTTGGGGGACCCCACGCCGTTTTTTCGACGTAGGGGGTTCCCCTGAAAATCCATACCAGACCTAAGGGCCTGGTATGCCCCGCGACGGGGCTAGCAAGGTGTCAATCTCGCCGATTAAAGCAGCGAGATTGACTTCCTTTTCTAGTCCCGGCGTACCCGGGTCACGTTCAAAATGAACAGACTTGTTCGTGTGTGGGCAAGTCCATTAATTTGGAAAGTCCCCCGTAACTCCGTCGGGAAGACCGGCGGCCATAGTCTGCCGGAAAGTTTGGTCGTGTGTAGGCAAGTCCGTCCGTAGTCCGGTTGTGTGTAGGCAAGTCCGTTCGTAAAAAAAGTCTGGCGGAAGTATGTCAAAAGTCCGGCGGAAAGTCTGGTCGGAAAGTCCGCCCGTGTGTATGCGGCATAAGGGTCTGGGGGAATCTGCTCAGACTCCTGAAGGTCTTCTCATGCCCTCACCCATTCCTAAGAATCCTTTAGTCCTCAATAAGTCTTCTTGTCCTCTCCCTACCCCGGTGTTTGATCTCTGAGGATAATTTAAAGTACGAGGTTAGTCAAGTTCTTGTTTCCCGGCTCCGTAGAGGCATTCTTCAGTACCTCGTACATTGGAAAGGGTTTGGTCCTGAGGAGAGGTCTTGGATCACTGCATCTGAGATCTTTGCTCCTCGTCTGTTGAGGAGGTTTTATCTGGAGTTTCCCTTTAAGCCTGGGCCCAGGCGGGGGAGGGGAAGGCCTCATAAGAGGAGGGGTACTGTCATGGTTATGCAGTGATGTGTGTCTGTCAGCTTACCTCCTTCATGTGTTTCTTTAGAGACCAGCCTCCCTCACCTGACCGTTTAAATAATCTTCCCTCAGCATAGCTCCACCCCAGCTTCTAATTAGGATCACTGTATTAACCCTGGCATTGCAAGCCAACCTGGCTGATCAACCATTCTGTATTCACTGTGTGTTTGGCTTCCTGTTTCCTGCTTGCCGTGTGCTCTTCGTTTGTCTCTGTTACCGACCTTGGCGTGTTCTCGACTATTCCTGTCTGCTTGTGATCCTGACCTTTTTGGCCTGTCCCCGACTATGCCTGTTTGCCTGTGACCCTGAACCTTTGGCGTGTACTCTGTTGTTCCTGTCTGCTAGTCACCCTGACCTCTGCCTTATCCCTTTACTATCCTTGTTGTTCCAGCCTGCTGCTTCTTCTATCCCCTGTAGTCTACAGTGAGCATGAGCTGTGAGACCCTGGGGGCCGCGACCTGGAGCCAGACTGCAGCGCAGTCCATCCTCACCACTGGAGGCTCTGGTGAACACCTGCTGGCTCTTAGACTCCGCTCCCTGGGGAATCTATGCTCTAGCTCCCACTGGGATCTGTGTTAGTGATCCAGTAGACCTGCTTCCTGAACCCCCCCTGGGTACTATCCGCAGCAGTCAGTCCTAGGGTCCACTATCTTAGCGGTGCATTTCCGATTCCTACGGAGTGCATCTGTCACCTGGTCTCAGGTGACCTGACAAGTTTTTCTTTTTTTTTACCTTGCTATTGGGGCACTCTATAATATACTTTGCAGCTTGCTTTTGGGGCACCCTGAAGGCAGGAGGAGCCAGAAGTGTCGGTGGGGGACCCTAGAAGAGGAGAATCAGGGCTGCTCTGTGCAAAATCATTACACAGAGCAGGTAAGTAATAACATGTTTGTTGTTTTTAAAAAAATCACTTTAAAGACTCTGTGCAGGGAAGATCCGCATCTGAACCCAGAGAAGGTGGAGGCTAATAGACTGGAGGTAATATAAGGCATTACAATTGCATTTAAAGTAAACTTTTACCAGCATTGTGTATTATATTTAAAATGATCATATTAAAAAAAAAAAAAATCAGTTTTTAGTACTACTTTAATATAAAAGATTTATATCCCTCTTCCATGCTTCATATAGCTTCATGTCTGACTCCTAGTTAAAAATGCCCATATATCCTACTTCTGGGTGTATTTATTATATATATGATATAAGTAATATATATTATTATCTTCACTGTTTCACAGTCTGATGATATTTATCAGATTCATCCTCTAAAAGTATATACAGTATATCTCCTCTAATAGTATATACAGTATATCTCTTCTGTCTGTTAAGCCCCATATACACTATTAGATTTTCTGCAGATTTTTGTGTTCAGATTTACCAAAACCATATAATATGAGGTCAAACCTTAAAGCCTCTTAAAGCCACACAATCGGATTATTGGCCATCAAAACCGTGGACTTTTGTCCGAAGGCCGTTCGCCCAAACTTGTCTTGCATACAAACGGCAAGGAATTGTTGGCCAACAAATACGAACGTAGTGACGTACTAAGTTGTTTTTCAGCTCTTTAGCACCACCCTTTGGGCTCCTTCTGCTAATTTTGTGTTAGTAGAAGTATGGTGAGTGTTGATTTGCGCTTTTCATTTTGCACTTTTCAGTTCATTTGTGAACGGCCGTTCGTCATCCATGTTGTGGAATCGGAGGAGATAACGTGTTATTTATTATTGGCCTTGGAGTTATTGCTTTGACATTATTTTTTTTTTGGTTGAATAATAATGATTTGATTTGGTATATTTTCTATATTTTTGGATGCATAGAATGCACTTTTTGGTTAAGTTTTGGCAGATAGCATTTCTAATTTTGTTTTCTTTTTTAATGCACAATAAAAAAACTGTGGAGAATAATACTTGGCTATGTGTTTTACTTCAAATGACAGTTTGGGAGTAGGCAGTTACATTTAAAAAAATACAATGTAAAATTAACACCAACATAGTTGTATCTTCAATCTAAGGCCCCTTTCACACGAGGCGGACTCCGCTTCCACGGAGTCCGCCTCGGTCCGCCGGCTCAGCGGGAGATCTCTCCGTTGATCTCTGCTGAGCCGGCGGATGACAGGTCCCTCTCTGCTCACTGAGCGGGGAGGGGCTTGTCAGGCGCTGCTGCCGCCTATGGAGGGATCGGATGAAAACGGACAGCATGTCCGTTTTCATCAGATCTCACCCGATCCGCCAGCGACGGACCTGGACGTAGGGCCATCCGTCTGCTTTTAGCCGATCGGACCGGGTCGGATGTCAGCGGACATGTCTCCGCTGACATCGGTCGCTCCATAGGCTAACATGGAGCGCCCGTTCAGGTCCGCCGTCAAAACTGACAGGCGGACCTGAACGGTCCGATCGTGTGAAAGGGGCTTTATAAACTACGGGATAATGGTGTTGTGGTAACTTGCCCAAATTAAAAAAAAAAAAAAAAGCATAATAATATTCTTGATATCACTAGAAAAAAAAAGCCTTTGAAAATTTGTTCGCCATAACTCCATCAGTATCACCAGCAAAGCAGCTTCATTATTATGCCATTAAAGAAGAAGAGAATTGTGCGCTGCATTGCGAGATTTCAAAATTTGCCGCGTCACAAATTCTCCATTACGAACGCTAGTTTACAAGACCGACCGCTTCTGGCTCGTCCTTGCTTCCGAGCATGCGTGTTTGTACTTTGGACTTTTGTCCGGCGGACTTGTGTACACAAGTTTGGAAAATCCGACAACACACATTTGTTCGCGTAAAATTTAAAAACCTGCTAGCCAACATCTGTCCGCGGAAAGTCCGACAACAATTGTCCGATGGAGTGTACAAACGGTCAGATTTTCCGTCAACAGTCTGTCATCGAACATTTACCATTGGAAAATCTGATCATGTGTATGGGGCTTAAGAGTTTCAATTTTTATGCAATCAGGCAGGCCCTTGCACTACATGGTTTTGGTAAACCTGAAGACAAAAATCTGCAGAAAATCTAATAGTGTGTATGGGGCTTAAAGTGGAGTTCCACCCAAAAATGGAACTTCCACTTTTTGGAATCGTCCCCCCCTCCGGTGTCACATTTGGCACCTTTCAGGGGGGAGGAGGGAGCAGATACCTGTCTAATACAGGTATTTGCTCCCACTTCCTGGCATAGATCACCGCGGAGCTTGCGGTGACCTACGCCACTTCCGGCGCCTACGCTCTCCTCCACCGCTGTGTTCTGTGAGACACAGAACACAGCAGGGACCCGAGAGGACGCGCAGCGCGACTCGCGCATGAGCAGTAGGAAACCAGGAAGTCAAGCCGCACGGCTTCACTTCCGTATTCCCATACCGAGGATGGCGGCGGCAGCAGCCGAGAGCCGAAGGACGGATTTTTTCAGCAAACCTCTGCTTTAAAGTGGTTGTAAACAACCACAACTTTGTCCCATGTACATCAACATAAAAAACCCTAATGAACACTGCTTGTAGATATCTCCTTACTTGTTTAGTATTGTTGTAATCCTTTTTGTTTTTTAGAATGACGTCACTGAGCATGCCCAGATCTCCCCTGATTTACGGCACACTGTGTGTGCTTGTCTGTCTATTATCAGGACTTCCTACGGCACAACACTGAAATGCCACGAGACTGCATAATCACTCAGAGCTTCCTACTACACCCCAAGTGACCATGTCCTGGGCTTCAGACAGCATTACTGCAGTCTTATCAGCTGAAGCTGATAAGACTGACATAGACAAACACTAGATAATTGGCACAAGTAAATACTATGAAATAAAACAAGTCAGGTATGAGCAGGGAAGCAGGGTTGCCATAGAAACGTTGGATTGAGAGGGAGGCTTGGTTAACAGTACAGGAAGTGCTCAACGTAAGGGCGGAAATACACTCTACTGTGGACTCAGAAAACAATACTTAAGATGGTGCTGCCTTACCCCTGGAAACAAGTTTTTTAAAGTTTCTTTAAACAGTAAGTAATATGCGATTTGGGCTGGATTACAGTTGTATAGTTTGATAATTACTTATGTAGCGCTGGTAGATTTCTGATCTACCAACTGATAGGTAAATTTAGCAAATTGCTCATTAGGGGAGTTAGATTTGCCTCTGTTCCAGCTTGGCTGATGTTGCGTGTGGTTCCACACTGAGCCGGTGGGTGTCACTGTTATCATTCGCTAGTGTTGGAAAGGCAACGTGTCGAAGCGTATGAGTGCTCCTCTGTCCCGGGGACAACTCGGTGGAGGTGGTCCTCCGAGTTGCATTCTGGGAGAGGGTATTTCTGGGACAGACGCCATGTTTTGGAGTTCGTTTTTCAGCGACCTGCTGGCCCTCCTGGCCGACAGGTATGCGTTAGAGTGCTACCTCGTGGTCCTTGGTTCCAGAGGCCTGCGCCGCTGCGGTGCGTGGGTGGGCCCAGAAGCATGTCTGGGGCCTACCACCGCAGCCGAGGAATGGTCCTGAGCTGTCTATCCAGAGTGAAGAAGCTGGACAACCGAGAAGATCCCAGGGGAGGACCCGTCATGGAAGGATCATGCAGAGTGCTGGTCTGAAGAGGGGCCTGGTGACTCGGTTGGAGTACGTATCCTAAAGTAGTTCTGCAGCATAGTACTGCCGGGTTGGCTTAGAGGTCCAAGTACTGTTTCTGACATTTACCGCAAAGTTTAATACATCCTGTGGCAGAGGATTGTACAGATTTTTTTCAAGCAAGTCTGTGGCAGAGACTTTTGTTCGTGCTACGTACTGGCTGCTGGGCAAGTGAGAGAGGCCTATCCAGGCGAGCAAAGATTGTGTCCCACAAGGGGATCGCATCCGATTACAATATTTGACTTTAAAGGACGTTCTCAAGAATCCTAAAGAAAGGTATTTGAGCTTCCCTGTAGCTTCCCTCCTGCCTCTTTCCTGCTACTTCCTTCGTTACTTGATTCAATAAAGCATTGAAAATGTATTCAAGTGTTGGTGCTTTTATCGTCCAGAGGTAAACTCAACGGAACCCTAGACCCAGTGCCGGTGAAGCAGGGGTGTCGAGATTGAAGGTAACAAGCCGTTTAAACCAGCAGCCCCACCGAGAGTTATTGCTACACTTATTATAATGGACTAAATGAAACAAGGCATCAGAGTGGGAGAGTTTACTTCCTCTTTATTTCTCAGAGTGGATTAGAGATTTTGGATTTTTTTAGAGATAACCATATAGTTGGTTATTTATATTTACCACTGCATAGAGATATTTAAGAATAAATTGCCTTTTTTTAAAAACTTTACATATTAACTAAATTGTATACCACTTTTTTAAAGGTTATTATCCGATTAATCAAAACAATAATCGGCCAACTAATCGATTATGAAAATAATCGTCAGTTGCAGCCCTAAAATATACCCGGAGTCAGCACTCTGGGGATATTCTTCCAACTTCCCTTTGAGCTGGTAGACACAAAGCCAGATAAACGAAAATTGACGGTTGCTAAGGAATGCAAAAATGTCGCACGTGACCTTTTGCATGCCAAATAAACAATAAAGCTGGCCATAGATTGTTCAAATCTCAGCCGGTTCAGCAGGTACGAACCATGTATGGTTCAGGCTGAAAGTACCCAAGCTGATCGATTGATCAACTTGGGTACAACCAGCCTAAACGAGTTAACATGCTATTATTACAAGCGGCGGCTATAGCTGCTAGCAACAATCACTGAGATCTCCTGGAGGGGATGGCTCCCCCCCCCCCCCTGCCGGGAGAACACAGTGGTTTGGCGGGAGGGTTGCCCCTATCAATGACCCTTGGTTGCAGTAAAAAAATGTGCTCTATCTATGGTTGGCCTTATGTTGCAGTGCATATCATTTATTTGGCACATAGTAGAATGTGTAACTGTCTTGCACCATCATCCTCTTATTGTGCAGGTTTCTGTGTGCCAAATATTTGCTGACAATAGTTCATCTGTCCCTTCGTTCTCTGTATTGTGTGTCTAAAAAACAACTTCAACTTTGTTCAAAAAAATTAATATAACGTACACAGACCATTTTGTAATTTAATGTGATTAAAAATGACCTATTTCAATCCCAAGTCGCTGAAATTTTCTAAAAATGATCAAAAAAAATTACAATATGGCAACCTGGAGACGTTCTGTACACAGCTGGTACACGGAATGCCCCCTCAAATATAATTTCCTGCTTGCCTGATTGGCTCACTTATTTTCTCAGACATCTGCCCTAAGACTCCATACATACTATTAGATTTTATGCAGATTTTTATCTTCAGATTTACCAAAAAACATATAATATGAGGTCAAACCTTAATGCCCCGTACACACGGTCCGATTTTCCGATGGAAAATGTTCTATGGGAGCTTGTTGTCGGAAATTCCGACCGTGTGTAGGCTCCATCGGACGTTTTCTCTCGGAATTTCCGTCACACAAAATTTGAGAGCTGGTTCTCAAATTTTACGACAACAAAATTCGTTGTCGTAAATTCCGATAGTGTGTACACAATTCCGACGCACAAAGTTCCACGCATGCTCGGAATCAAGCAGAAGAGCCGCACTGGCTATTGAACTTCATTTTTCTAGGCCTGTCATACGTGTTGTACGTGTTCTTGATGTTCAGAATTTCCGACCAACTTTGTGTGACCGTATGTGTATGCAAGACAAGTTTGAGCCAACATCCGTCGGAAAAAAAACATGGATTTTGTTGTCAGAAAATCCTATCGTGTGTACAGGGCATAAGAGTTTTAATTTGTATGCAATCAGGCAGGCCCTTACACTACATGGTTTTGGTAAATCTGAAGCTAAAAATCTGCAGAAAATCTAATAGTGTGTATGGGGTCTTAGACACTGGGGTAGATTTACCTAAACTGGAGCACTCAGAATCTGGCCCAGCTCTGTATGGGAGCCAATCAGCTTCTAACTTCAGCTTGTTCAATCAAACTTTGGCAATAAAACCTGGAAGCTGATTGGTTTCTATGCAGAGGTACACTAGATTTTGCACTCTCCAGTGTTAGTAAATAACCACCAGAGTCAAGTTTTAGGCATCCCTTGCAATGGGAACTTCATTTTTTGGTAAGATACTCCATAGGTTTAACTACTTTTATAGGGATGCTGACACTGCAGGAACACTTAGGGGGTCAGTTTATGAAACTATAGTTTGGCGAATGTCATGCGCATTTGTGCAGGGTGGATGAAATTTCCTAAAATTATCTTTAATACTCCATCTAGAGGCCAAAATGCGGTATTGAGGAATCAGACCCCTCCCATTCAGGAATCAGACCTCTCCCACTGAGGAATCAGACCCCTCCCATTCAGGAATCAGACCTCTCCCACTGAGGAATCAGACCCCTCCCATTCAAGAATCAGACCTCTCCCACTGAGGAATCAGACCCCTCCCATTCAGGACTCAGACCTCTCCCACTGAGGAATCAGATCCCTCCCATTCAGGAATCAGACCTCTCCCACTGAGTAATCAGACCCCTCCTATTCAGGAATCAGACTTCTCCCACTGGGGAATCAGACCCCTCCCATTCAGGAATCAGACTTCTCCCACTGGGGAATCAGACCCCTCCCATTCAGGAATCAGACCCCTCCCACTGAGGAATCAGTCTGCAAAGGATGTTTGTTTATTTGTTAAAGCGGAGTTCCACCCACTTTTGAGCGGTGGTCTTAAACGAAAGGCCACCCCTTGTTTTTGGATATTTACATTTTTTTTCTTCTTTAGTACCTTATTTTGAAGTACATAGTGTACTTCCGTTTCACCTGGGCCACGGCGCAGGACCTCATGTCCTCTTGTGCGGCGAGCCCCCTCCCCCCGTTGTCTTCTGGGACCTATGTGTGTCCCAGAAGACAGGCACCGCATGACTCCCGCATGCGCAGTAGGAAACCCGATCCGATGGACGAAATGGCCGGGGGGGGGCGACACCGCGGGCTCTCTGGACAGGTGTCCTTCTTAAAAGTCACCAGCTACAGTGTTGATAGCTGCTGACTTTTAAAAAAAAAAATGTTTGTGGCTGAAACTCCGCTTTAAAATCACCCAGAGGGGGTTGTTTTTTCTCAACAAAAGTGGAGTTACACTTTAAATAAGAAAGACATTCTACAGTGTCTGCTCTTAGGCAGGACATTTACTTGTAAAAGTTGACAGCAGAGTACAGGATTTTTTGTGCTTATTACAATGTGCTGAGAATAACATTGATGGGGGATTCACACTTACGAACCCACACACACATGCAGACACACGCACCACAGTTCACGGTATATGTGCATTGCCACCCCAACTACACATACACAGTATAAACAAACGCTACTGCCCTTGTGAGCACCATAATGCACAGATTTTAATGCAATATGAGTTGTGGTGTTGCTGTGTTGCTAAAAAAAAATAGGGTAGGATTTTTTTTCCATATGTTAAGGCTTGTAAAAGACCAATTAAAGTAAATGAGTTGCCTTAACACAACATGCGCTTACATGCCTGAGGGCTTATTCACACCAAAAAGGCAGTGTGCTGAGCATATGCATCCGTGCAGTGCATTAAAACATAGGTGCGTTGCAGTGCACTGTGAATGCTGGGAACACACATCCATGCTTTGCACTGTGAATAAATCCTAAGGGGTCTGTTTATAAAAAATATTTGCTGGGCGAATGTTACAAGCAACCACCCAGCCACCATGAGTTATCTCTGTATTTTGTCTAATATTAATATTTCCTTTGATTGTCTCCATCTAGTGGCCATAATGTGGTATTTTCCTGGAATACTATGATCAGGAAAATACCAGATTATGGCTACTAGATGGAGATGACAATCACAAGAAATAAAAATATTAGACAAATTGCCGTTGTTATTTGTGATGGCTGGGTGAATGGTTGTTGCAATCGCCCAGCAAATTTTTAAATAAATGATTCCCAACCTTATTGCTCAGTTGGTCATTTTTTCAGCAGGAAAAGCTGTGATAATTACTGAACCTGTAAAAAAATGATTGCATCATCTGAGCAAGGTCATGAAAATCATGAAAATATGCCCTGCCCGGGGCTACTGGGGGTGGAGGACATCACCGTAATGTGAAGGGCTGGAGGGTTTAGAATGACTGTAGGTGACGATGCTGTTGCAGTAATGGTACACAGCAAGCTCAATTCACAAAGCTTTGACCCAAGGCATTCTATTTTTCAGCCACGTGACTATAATTTTCATATTTCATTGGACTCAACTGAAAAGAACTGTCACTTTAAAAAAAAAAATGTTAATTATACTGATGTGTAAACTTTGTGAATTGAGCCTAGTGTTGGGTGTAAACAACAGTCCATTTAATAGCTCTGAGCAGGGAGGACAAGGGAGCCGTGCCCATGGCTGTACCCAACTCACAGCTGAGTTTCTATGACGAGGAGGGTCCGGGGACTGCATTAATATCCAGTGTTTGTGGAACAGATGATGCTGGACACATAACAGACACTGATCCATTCACAGCTGCGCTGTGATGCTGGCCGAGTGGGTGTCGGTGCACAGTGCAGCCCTTGATAAAGGTCAAATGATATTCCAGAATGAAGTACAATGTAACAAACCTCACCCAATAAAACCCTGTTACTGAGATGTAGATGATGGTGCTACAATCTCACAAAGAAGTAATCTGATATGTAAAGCAAGATATGATTCAGCCCTTTACTGCAAATCCCTAAATATTCCCTAATAAAATATGAAAAAACTTCTGTGCAAATTGATTCTACAAGAAAAAAAGAATCTTTCCCTGTGTTTTCCGACGCAGGATGTCATTTAATTGTCCTTGAAGGTTTGTTTTCTGTGCATTCACAGATGAAATGTTCGCACTGTGCCGAGAACGGGTTGTGAAATGGTCCGAACTTTGGAAATGGTAAAAGAGGTGCTCGAAGACTGACTTCATATCAGACATCCAATGCCGCAGGAACCTCCATGGTGAACCCAGACCACAGTCTGTGGTGGTAGAATCGAGGTGCGGTTCACCGACCATTATGTAGAATCCCAAAAACTAGACTTCTAATGTTTCATCCACAAATGATCCTCGGGTAGAAGTCCAGAGAAAAGGCCACCAACAAAATGTCACCAAATTTGTAATTCCAGCTATAGGAAGTATTTGTTCCATCACTGCCTGGCAGGTCTGGTGTGTGTGGTCGGAAGTCATGATGCCCAGGTTCATCCTCTGTTTATTAGTTCCCAGAAAATTTACTGAGTGACACATTCCAGAGGGTTGTCTACCATTTCACTGTCCATGTCCGTGTTCAACGTCTTTTTCTGCTCAATCTCCACCTGGCCAGAAAAGAAGGATGGCGATTACTGATGGCCCAATATATCAATTCATCAACGTGCAGATGCAGCAAATTGTCAAAAACCACGTGAATGAGAATTTAGAGGAAAATAACGAACAAATCTAACTTAAATGACTCAGTTCCTCCAGCTTATTGCTCAGTGTTCTCTGTACAGCACCACCGAATATGTCAGAGCTATATACGTAGCATGTAACTGTGGTACAATGTCAGACTGTAAGCTCTTCTGGTGCAGAGATTGATGTGACTGGCCAAGTGTTCTTTGTACAGCACTGTGGAAAATGTCAAAGCTATATAAATGTATAATAATAGCGTGACTGTGGTGAGATATTAGAGTGTAAGCTCCTCTGCTGTAGAGTGATGTGACTGGCTCAGTGTTCTCTGTACAGCACTATGGAATATGTCGGTGCTATATAAATGTTTAATAACTATAGCGTGTAACTGTGGTACAACGTTAGACTGTAAGCACTTCCGGGTACAGAGACTGATGTGACTGGCTCAGTGTTCTCTGCACAGCACTGCGGTATATGTCAGAGCTATATAAATGTATAATAATAGTGTGCGACTGTGGTGGGATATTAAGAGTGTAAGCTCCTCTGCTGCAAAGACTGATGTCTGGCTCAGTGTTCCCTATACAGCATCACGGAATATGTCAGACATAAATGTATAATTAAAAAAGCGTTTGACTGTGGGGGGTCATTAGAGTGTAAGCTCCAATGCTGCAAGGACTGATGTGTCTGGCTCAGTGTTATATAAATGCATTATAATAATAATATTGTGTGACTGTGGTACAACATTAGAGTGTAAGCTCCTCTGACGCAAAGATGTGACTGGCTCAGTGTTCTCTGTACAGAACTATGGAATATGTCAGAGCTATATAAATGTGTAATAATAATAGTGTGTAACTGTGGTGGTATCGTAATGCCCCGTACACACGGTCGGACATTGATCGGACATTCCGACGACAAAATCCTAGTATTTTTTCCGACGGATGTTGGCTCAAACTTGCCTTGCATACACACGGTCACACAAAGTTGTCGGAAAATCTGATCATTCTGAACACGGTGACGTAAAACACATACGTTGGGACTATAAACGGGGCAGTAGCCAATAGCTTTCATCTCTTTATTTATTCTAAGCATGCGTGGGACTTTGTGCGTCGGATTTGTGTACACACAATCGGAAATTCCGACAACGGATTTTGTTTTCGGAAAATTTTATAGCCTGCTCTCAAACTTTGTGTGTCGGAAAATCCGATGGAAAATGTGTGATGGAGCCTACACACGGTCGGAATTTCCGACAACGAGGTCCTATCACACATTTTCCGTCGGAAAATCCGATCGTGTGTACGGGGCATTAGAGTGTAAGCTCCTCTGGTGCAGAGACTGATGTGACTGGCTCAGTGTTCTCTGTACAGCACTATGGAATATGTTGGTGCTATATAAATGTTAAATAACAGTAACGTGTAAAGGTGGTACAACATTACACCGTAAGACTGACATTGCTGTATCATATTTGGTAAATGTCTTCCATCCATCTGTACACTCTACTGAACTGACATTGCTGTATCATATTTGGTAAATGTCTTCTGCTGCCATATCTTTAAACTCCTATTTTTAACCCTTTCATGACTAAGCCTATTTTTGACATTTGGTGTTTACCAAGTTAAAATCCGTATTTTTTGCTAGAAAATTATTTAGAGTCCCCAAACAGTATATATATATATATATATATATATATATATATTTTTTTTAGCAGAGAATCTAGAGAATAAAATGGCGATTGTTGCAATATTTTATGTCACACGGTATTTGTGCAGCGGTGTTTTAAACGCAACTTTTTGGGAAAAGGGACACTTTCATGAATTTTAAAAAAACGAAACAGTAAAGTTGGCCCAATTTTCTTGTATAATGTGAAAGATGATGTTACCCTGAGTAAATACACACCAAACATGTCATGCTTTATAACTGCACGCACTCGTGGAATGGCGACAAACTACGGTACCTAAAAATCTCCATAGGTGATGCTTTAAATTTTTTTTTACAGTTACCAGGTTAGAGTTACAGAGGAGGTCTAGTGCTAGAATTATTGCTCTCGCTCTGCCGATCGCGGCGATACCTCACATGTCTGATTTGAACACCGTTTACCTATGCGGGCGCAACTTCCGTATGCGTTTTCTTTCCTGCGCGAGCTCGCGGCGACGGGAGTGCTTTAAAAAAAAAAATTTTCTTATTTATTTTATTTATTTTAATATTAATAAATTGTTTTTTTAAAAAAAAAAAAAATTTTGATCACTTTTATTGCTGTCACAAGGAATGTAAACATCCCTTGTGACAGTAATAGGTGGTGACAGGTACTCTTTATGGAGGGATCGGGGGTCTAAAAGATCCCCAATCCCTCATTTTCACTTCAAAGTATTCAGATCGCCGTTTTCGGTGAATCTGAATACTGTATATTTTTTTTAAAACCGGCGCCATTGGCAGCCGAGTAAACAGGAAGTGACGTTGTGACGTCGCTTCCGTGTTTACAATTAGTAGACTGGAACTAAGCCGCTTATGGCTTTATTCCAGTCTGTCCCTAGCCGCCGGAGGTGGCGGATTGTCGATTGGGCATCCCGGTGGAACGGAAGGCCCGGTAAGAGCGGGCGGGGCGGGGGCGTCCCCTCCCGCTCCTCCAGTATAACAGCCGAGCGGCTTTTAGCCGCATCAGTCGTTATCGCTGGAAAGCTGATCGCTGGCTCTAAAAAACAGTACCGGGATGATGCCTGCAGCTGCGGGCATCATCCCGGTATAACCCCCGAAAGCCGAGTACGCACATCTGCGTACGATCGGCGGGAACGGGTTAACGCTATCTATATAACAACCACACTGCAATAGCAACATTACTGGTGATTGATTCTCAACCCCATTTGGCCTGAGTGAGTTTGGGGTGGAGGAGAAGCTCTTCTGGTGCAGAGACTTATGTGACTGGCTTAGTGTTCTTTGCACAGTACTGTGGTATATGTCAGAGCTACAGTATATAAATGTATAAAAATAATAGCATGCGACTGTGGTGGGACATTAGAGTGTAAGCTCCTCTGGTGCAGAGACTGACCTGACTGGCTCTGTGTTCTCTGTACAGCACTGCAGAAAATGTCAGAGCTATAGAACTGTATAATAATAGGACAAGACCGTGGGGTAACATTAGAATGTAAACTCCTATGGTGCCCAGACTGATGTGACTGGCTCAGTGTTCTCTGTACAGCACTACGGATATGTCAGAGCTATATAAATGTATAATAATAATAATGGTGTGTGACTGTGGTGGGACATTAGAGTGTAAGCTCCTGTGCACAGACTAATGTGAATGTTGCCTCCTTTTTATCATAATATTATTCCCATAGGAAATAAATCTAATCAGGTCTCACCTTGTAGTGATAATGGGCGGAATAATTCACCCACTTTTTGATTTCAGTCCTGTCCTCCACAGAGATGGAACGCACGGCGATCTTTGACGCCGAGGCTGCTGGCATGTGGTAGTCTACCTCCACGTGTTTCGCAAAGGTCCGTGGCACTTCCCGGTCTGATCCGAGCTCCAGGTGGCAGTAGAAGCAGTGGGGATGACCCGATCCTTAAAGGAACAACAGAAGTCAGTGATACTCTGAACAAAGGCATGATGAAATATTAAAAGTTTATTTTTTATTTTATTTTTTTGTATGAACAACACTGGGATGTGTAAATAATCTTATCAGCAATTTATTAGTGTAGTTCAGCAGAAACACAGTTCTGGCACGTCCAACACTGAATGTATGTAATGGCAAGGTGCGCTGGGGTGTGCTGGAGGGTCTATTGTCAGTGGTGGGGCTCTATTTTTGCATGGGGGTCTATTGTTGCTGGGAGAGGTTCTAATTTTGCTGGGGGACCAATTATTGCTGAGAGCAGTGGCGTCGCTAGGGGGTGGCTTTTGGGGCTATAGCCCCTGAATTTGTGGCCCATAGCCCCGAGTCTCTGCAGGGGTCCCCAAGGGGAGGGGAGGCTCTCTGGGGACCCTGATGTAAGTGGGGGGCTCTCTGGGGACCCTGATTTTAAGGGGGAGGCTCTCTGGGGACCCTAATGTAAGGGGGGCTGCCCAAGCGTATGACTTTCTTTACCATGCTGCTATGGGCTCTAGCCCCAGATGTTTTGTTGATCTAGCAACGCCCCTGGCTGAGCTGGACCTATTGTTGAGGGAGGGGTGTATTGATGCTGGCTGCTGGATCACCTGTTGTTGCTATTGGGCGTCCATTGTTGCTGGGTTGGTATTTTGTTTGGGGGGGGGGGTTGGTCAGTTGTTGCTGGGGGTTCAGTTGTTGCCCAGGGGGATCTATTATTGCTAAGGGGGGTCTATTGTTGCTGCTTGCAGGGGACCTATTGGTCTGCTTTTCTTGTTATTAACAAATTCCATACAAATTATTTATCACTACAAAATGATACCTGGTTCTGTATTCTCTAAAAGGGGCGGTACTGGGAGGTGGGTAAGGGGTAGAACCAAGGGACGTTGCTTGGAGGTAGGTAGGGGCGCAGACAAGGGGTGACTCACCGTGGCATATTTTATATGTATACTGGGGACAATCATGTTGACTCATCATACAAATTCTCCTTTCTATTTACTGATTGTGCTTTACTGTTCCTTTCAGTGGATGAAAGCCCACCAGTTGCCTGAGACTGATTAAGGCCTCCTGTACACTACAGCTGCTAAATTCACGTTTAGGAACAGTTGGGCATTTTTTTCAGCAGCACCTGAACTCTCCTCTATGTAATCTTATGTCTCCATGTACACTCAGGCGATCATAGTAGGTTAGAGGTAACAGGCATTTTTTGAAAGCGGAAAAATCGCATTCAGGACTGTAGTTTACCAGCATTTCAAATGCCAAATGCTTGCAACTGCGGTAACCCGCGTTTATGCACGTATACGTTTATAAGCATTTTTAAAGGGGAACACATTTCTGATAATATTTGAACATGTAAAAAATGTGGAAAAAAAACACCAAAAACACAGTTTTCACCACATGCTGTTGCCTGAAAGCTTGACCCACTGTCAAGGGAGGGAGAGAGAGATGGGGGGAGGGAGAGAGAGAGTGAGAGGGGGCGAGGGGGAGGGAGATGGGGGGAGGGAGAGAGAGAGTGAGAGGGGGCGAGGGGGAGGGAGAGAGAGAGGGAGGGAGAGGTAGAGGGGGAGAGAGATGGGGGCGAAAGAGAGAGAGTGAGAGGGGGGAGAGAGAGAATGAGAGGGGCGAGGTGGAGAGAGATGGGGGGGAGGGAGAGAGGAGGAAGGGAGAGAGAGGGGGAGGGAGAGAGAGGAGAAAGAGAGGGGGGGGTGAGAGGGAGGGAGGGAGAGGGAAGAGAGAGGGATGGAGGGTGAGAAGGGGGAGAGCAAGAAGGGGGAGGGAGGGAGAAAGGGGAGGGAGAGAGAGAAGGGGACGAGAGAGAGGGGAGGGAGAGGAAGAGGAAGAGAGAGGGGGGAGAGAGAGAGTGAGAGAGAAAGAGAGGGGGGTGGGAGAGAGAGAAGGGGGAGGGGGGGAGAGGGAGAGAGAGGGATGGGGGAGAGAGGAGAAAGAGGGGAGAGGGGGGGAGGGGGAGAGTGAGAGAGGGGGGGAGGGGAGAAAGAAAGAGGGGGAGAGAGAGGGATGGAGGGAGAGAGATGGGGGGAGAGAGAGAGAGAAAGAGAGGGGGAGGGGAAGAGAGAGAGGGGGAGGGAGAGAGAGAAGGCAGGCAGAGAGAGCGAGAGAGAGAGAGAGGGGAGAGGAAGAGAGAGAGGGGGAGGGGGGAGAGTAAGAGAGGGAGGAAGAGAGAGAGGGGTAGGAAGAGAGAGAGAGGGGGGAGGAAGAGAGGGAGAGAGAGCGAGGAAGAGAGGGGGAGGGGAAAAGAGAGAGAGAGGGAGGGGAGAGAGAGAGAGAGGAGGAGGGACAGGGAGGAGGAGGGACAGAGAGGGGGGAGAGAGAGAGAGAGAGAGAGAGGAGGGAGAGGAGAAAAGGGGGAGAAAGAGAAAGAGAGGGAGAGAAAGAGGGAGAGAGAGGGGGGGAGAAGGAGAGAGAGGGGGAGAGAGAGAGAGGAGGAGGGACAGAGAGGGGGGAGAGAGAGAGAGGAGGGAGAAGAGAAAAGGGGGAGAAAGAGAAGAGAGGGAGAGAAAGAGGGAGAGAGAGGGGGGGGAAGGAGAGAGAGGGGGGAGAAGGAGAGAGAGGGGGGAGAAGGAGAGAGAGGGGGGAGAAGGAGAGAGAGGGGAAGGGAGTGAGGGAGAGAGTGAGGGGAAGGGAGAGAACGGGAGGACGAAAGAGATAGAGGGAGAGAGAAAGAGAGGGGGGAGGGAGAAATAAAAACAAAAATCTACAAAGTTCTCTCTTCTCTCACGGAAAGGCTCAAATAGTTATTAATACTTGTTTTTCCTGCATTGTGGGCATGTGGGAGGGTCCCCTGAGCTTATCTGTAAACAACTCTTCTAAACGCAAACGCTCGTAACCACCACTACGCGCAGGAACGTAGTATGTAAAAGCGGCAAAAATGACGTTTTTAAAACGCTGGTTACTAGCTGTCAAGTTTCCAGCGTTCAGAAGAGGTTTTCAAATATCCTGTATACATGAAGCCTTAAAGCAATGGGCAACTATGGGACTGATCCTGGTATCTCAGTAGCCATTCTGCAGGGATAATGAAAACACTGTCTGGTAAATAGATGGCCACTAGAGGGAGACTTGCATTTCAATAAAACAATTGAGTGTATGTGGGACTATGAACAGTCAATGTTGAATTAATCAGCTGGTGCAGGCTCCATTATGAAGGATGTATTCTTTGCTCCCCTCATGTAACCTTATAACGGCTTACTTTGTCAGAGACTGACACATTAGCCCTCATGGTCCTTGGTCATCTAAACTCTGACAATTATTGGTCTGTCTAACATACTGTCTTTTGAAAGTGAATTACAGTTTCAAGTAAGACCTACACATAAGAATGTAAACAGCTATTATGCACATTCAGGAGCTGGTGGATAGTGTGTTGACAGTGCAGCAACCATCACACATTAGAGAGCCTCTGACTGCTGACTCTCAAGTTGAAGAGTCAGACTTAAAGCAAGTTAAAGCCTGAAGATTAAAGTCGGGCTTTAAGAAAAATAAATACAAGTCTCAGGAGATTTCCATACCAGAAATTAAATTGTACTTGTAATACTGCTCAAAGTAGTAAATAAAGTATTGGCAGGAATCCCAGAACAAAGCTTCTCACCTGAGTTTTTATCTGGCAATCTGTTTATCCTCCACACGATGGCGCTATAGGCATGTTCGTACTTAGCTGTGCCCAGTGTTACTCTCATTGCTGGCTCTGTCCCAGATAAACTGGGAGAACCGAAGCTGGCCTCCCTGTTGACTTTGGCCTTCAAGGACTTCTCGCCCAATACACTGTCTCTCCGGAAATAGTTCACCCACTCTGGTGGCACTGGGTGCCGAATAGTGATGTTCTCACAAGGGACCTGCGACAGACTGTCTCTGTTGGAGGAAAAGCCCGATGACATGACCAACCAACTCTGGAGCTCGACCTCTGCCCCACGAATGCAAGCCATGGTCCTGAGTGTGAAAGGCAAAGTCTTTTCAGAAAATATTGTCCTTACCCTCATTAGTTCAAACCTACAGGCATCCAATGGGGTGAACATCACCATTCTGGAGCTGTGAAATGCTTCATCGTCTACAGACGAGTGAAATTGGCAATCATGGAGTCTCACCCACTTGGTAGTAGTGGTTGGCATAATGTCATGTCTGGAGACAACTTCGTTGCCTTTAATAAGGATGTCATTAAGCCCTAGGCTACAGTCCGCCATACCTGAGATAAAGCAAAGAACATGGACGCGTGTGACCACAGAGTGTTCGAGGAGCTGGCTTTCCCCCTTACCGAGGATTCCACGGAATTCATCTTTCACGTCCACAGTGATCTCCTCCTCTATGTAATTTTGGTGCACAGTGCTAAGGTCTACGATGGCCGGAAGGCGGAAGAGGATATCCTGGACAGAGGCGGTCATGCTTATGAAGTCTGAATAGTCTGTTGTCCCCAGTTTGACCACCTGCTCTCTCTCCCCTGTGTGACTGACCAGGGGCATTGGCTGGTACTTGCGTTTCTCTTTGTACAGCACCCGGTCAATACGGACAGTGTGAATCCTGCCATTTTCATCATAGTTTTGAAGTTTAGGATCTGCAATCTCATGGTTGACTTCTAATTTAAATTCCCTAAAAGGCTTTTCCAAACCCTTTTCATAAAAGAGCTGCAGAAACCCAGCTTCGGTGACTTTGACGTAGATAGGGCCCCAGTGCCTAGAGGACATAATGTTCTTTTTCTCCGGAATCCTAAGCATCATAGGCCAGCCATCCTTTGGCTGGGGCTTGGTAAAAGTCAAACAAGGGCCAAGTGGTTCATCGTATTTCAGAGGGTCGTCTGGCAGAGTGGGGCTACCAGGGGAATCTGGGTCTTCAATCTGAATCTGTTTAAGATGTTCTACGGCATCGGCTTGCAAAGCCTTCTTTCGGTAATCCTCAAACTGATCGGTATCGAGTTCTTCAGCAAGAAGGGAGATGGAATTTCTTTGGCTTGAGTCTGGGCCACTGGATACCGAAGAGTGTTGAGAACGCCGTTCTTGCTCCTCAAACCACGAGCTGAACGGGTTGATTGGTGATGGCTGGACATCTTTCAGGGCCTCATCTAAAAATGGGTTTGGAGCCTTTGTGGGGGTGGAATTTAACGAGAGCTGCCTGTGCAAAGATGAAATGTCAAGCCTCTGCGTCCTGTTTAGGTCAACCAATGAGCTCTTCGGCCTTTCCCTTTTTTTTAAGGCTCCAACAGGTTTAGAGACAAAGTCCGGTGTTGAAGGAGATTTTGGGCTCTCTCGTGGTTTTTGAGGAGCGTCCCTTGGGGAAGATGGAGCAGTTTCATCTTCAAAAGTGACCCAACTGGGAAAACGAGTACTGGTTTCGGTGTGACCATTAACTGGACAAGTGTTGGATGGCCAAACGACGGTCTCCATGTCTAGCTCATCATCATCTTGGAGAGAAGAGTTATCTGAAGGATGAAAAAAAATATTACAGATATAACACGAGGCAACAAACATGAGAGTAAAGTGTCAAAAATGTCTACTAATGGAAACTTTATAAGAATGAAAAAGTAGGTAAAGTTAATATGGAACTCAAGCCGGGAATGTTTGATGCAGGTCATGGCCATTCCCCTTCCTGAACATGTCATAGCTGAGCAGCTCCCATGATCCAGTAGAGGGATATAAAAAGAGACACTTAAAGGTGTCATTCCCAAGACTTTGTAAATTGGCTGTACTCCCATTGCAAATCAAAACAGTTATATATAGTGATGTCGACGGCCTTTACAAATCTCTTACCTTTTAATGAGTGCTTTGACGTCCTGCAGGCTGCGTACTATATAAACAGGACGCCTGTGTTTTTTTGCATGCTGCTTCCCAGAATCTCCAGGGCTGAGAATCAGCATTGGCGCTGACCGCACAACGGCCGGAACCAGGAAAAGGCTGAGATAAGAGCCACACAACCCTCAGCTGCAGGAAGAACCCCTGACACTTACACCCAACTCACTTAACCCTTTACACTAAACCACTGGCATAAAAATAAAACAAAACAGAGCACACCAGTAAGACCCCTTTTACACTGAAGCGCTGCTAAAACAGCTGCTAAAGCGCCGGCCGTTCTTGCGGTGCTTTAGCGGCATTTTAGCGGCGATTTGCAGTGTTTTTCGTGTGCCAGCGGGTCACTTTTTTTAAGGTCTCGTGACAACGGGACCTTAAAATAAATAAGTAAATAAAAAGACCCATTTTGCAGCGCTTTCTACGCGCTTTGGAAGCGCCTTAAATTTTCAGTGGGCAGGGAAGTTTTTGGAGCGCTACTTAGAGCGTTCCAAGCATGCCCCAAAGATGCTGCTTGCAGGACTTTTTCTACCATCCCGCAAGCGCACCACCCCAGTGTGAAAGCACACATTCAAATGAATAAGAGGCAGTTTTCAGGCGCTTTTCCTGCGCTATTTTTAGCGCTAAAACGCCTGAAAACTGCCTCAGTGTGAAAGGGGTCTTAGTGCACACAAAACACCCTTTAATCAATAAAATGTAGACAACTTACAAAGAAACTGGATCAGAGCTAGGGTTGCCACCTCATCCCTTTAAACCCGAACACCTTTGAATTACACAGGTTCTGTGGCTAATTAAATGCAGATAAGGCACCACGTGAGTTTAATTATCACCTTAATCAGCCACAGAACCTGTGTAATTAATATGTGTTTAAAGGGATGAGGTGGCAACCCTAGCAGGGAGGGGCCAGAAGCACAGAAGAGGGACCTGAGAAGAGGAGGATCCGGGCTGCTCTGTGCAAATCCACTGCACAGGGCAGGTAGGTATACCATGTTTGGTATTTTTATCGAAAAAAAAAAACGAGACTTTACAATCATTTTAATAGGGACAATAAAACCACCTATTTCTACCGCCCCCTGGCTGCCCATATGAACAAAGCCTAAAGGAACCTGGATCAGCCAGGATGAAAAATACACAAATTGGTAGTTTTTGCAACTGCACAAAAACCTGACATCCAATAGTATTTGATGTATCTGGTTACATGCTCTTTATTGCCCAGTTATAACTACATGAACTACCAAATTCTGGTGGTCAATCAAACTTGCTGGTGGTAGACTGCCAAGGAGTGTATGTACATAATATAACTGGGTACTAACATTTATAGGAAAAGTTGATCCAGGGAAAATCCGATTGCCTCTCGGGGGATCTTAAGGAATTTTTTCCCCTGCCGTAGCAAATTGGAGAATGCCTTGCTGGGGTTTTTTGCCTTCCTCAGGATCAACTGTCGGTGAAGGATTGTGTATATGGGATTGTATTTTTTATTTTTTTTGGTTGAACTAGATGGACTTGTGTCTTTTTTCAACCTGACTAACTATGTAACTATGTATTTAAAAAAAAAACACATAGCATTTATTCCAGTGATAGTGCATATACATTATTCCTGTGCAAATGGAGCAAAAAAAGACAAAAAGATTATTATTAGGGTATTTCCTGTGCTGGTTGAATGTTTTTCTTTTTTTTTTCATTTTGCCACTAGATGGCACTTAGTGTCATAAGAAGTATCTATGATACTTAGCACCATCTAGTGGCCACGTTCAGTATTTTCTGATTTAAATTGATAAAAAAACATTTGACCAGCGCAAGAAATAACTTGGATTTTAATTTTGCCCCCATTCGTACAGATGAATATACATGCACTTTTACCAGGCGAAATGCATCCTGCCCACTACATGATTTTATCTGGCTCACAATTAGGTTCAGTGGCAGTAGCGGTCCTCAATGTGCACAGATTGAAGACTTAGGTCAGTAGAGATTGCTTATGGTCTCCCCTCCCTCCCTGCTCACATTCTCCTGTGCAGGATTCTCCCCTGCATTCATCCCTGTCACTAGTTTCTAGCACCGCTGGCTGACTCTCATGTAAGGGGGCTTTGATGGGGACCCTGGTGTAATGGGGGACACCTATTGTAAGGAGGGAATGCAGATGTAAGGGGGACTCTAATGGGGACACCTGATATAAGGGAGGACAGCTGATGTAAGGGGAGACTCTGATGGAAACTCTGATGTAAGAGGCATCCCTAATGGGGACACCTTAATTAAGGGTGACAGTGATGGAGATCCTGATGTAAGGGGGGAACTCTGATGAGGACACCTAATGAAAGGGGGAACTCTGAGGGGGACACCGGATTTAATGAAGAATCTGATGGGGACGCTGATGTAATGGGGGACTCTGATTGGGGCACCTGATGTCAGGGAGGACTCTGATGGGCTCACCAGGTGTAAGGCAAGTACTCTGACGGGGTTCAGCTGATGTAAGGGGCAACTCTGACGCGAAAATTGATGCAAAGGGGGACTCATTCATATATAAACCTAATATTTTTTTTGCCCACATATATTATTGCACTATTCGATGTGGTCCTCGTAATGAAAGGTTTGGAGCCCCCTGCTATAGACCTTTGTACTACATATTTGTAGGTGGGTGTAATGAAGATTGTACATTCAGAGTGTAATGTGGGTGTGTACAGTGACTAAGCAGAACAATGATCGTGGCTGTCAAGGTGCTGAAGGACACTCCTAGTTGGGGATCACAGATACAATGACATCCTTTCCGATTGTCACTTTACTAAAAGGACACACAGGAGTGATGAGGGACAGCAGATTTGGTGACAGCAGCGTTGGCGGCGGAGGCGTGACTCCCGTTTTCGGGTCTGTTTACAGATGGGACGTGAAATGCTGAGCGATGACTGAGATCTGAGACAGCTGCTCCTGTTTAGAAACCCATCTGTGGATCAGATCCAATTTTTGACATAAATAGATTGTCAGCTTCAAGGATTACAGAAAGGGACCTCCCCCATCACACGGAAGATATAAGGCTCAGAGGGGATTGTAAGGGATCAGTGAGATCAATCGTAACTTTGTATAACAAAAAATCAAACAATGTATCAAATCTGACTTCCAGTCTTCCCTTCAGTCTAGAACGGTTGTCCCGGCTTCTCTCCTGGACTGAAATGGCTTACTGTGATTTCACTGCACACTGTGAACTTCTCAAAATGTGCATTCAAAACTACAGCAACACATTTCCTGGCTGGAGGACTTCCAGCATCATCCTCCCCAACCTGACTGTCCCTGGCCCGCCCCTTTCAATCATTGGATTCCAGTTTTTTTCAATCGTGGAGGCTCAGCATCACATTTAAGCATGACCTAGGGCAATCTGCATGCAAGTTCAGCCTGCCTAGAAATGCCAACTCCTCCAGACTCACCTCCACCCATTATGGGATTTTACTGCTTGCTGACACAGGTCAGCACTCCATTAAAGATCCTTGGTATCCTTTATGAGATCAAATGGCTAAAAAGCAGCCCTGCAGGTATGCTGGCGCGTTTCAGCTGTTCCAGGCCTTACTCGTAGCTCATTTTACTCCTTGGATCTGGGTTGGGGGGTCCTAAGAGGAGTACTGAGGCTGGGTGCTGTAATGTGTACAGTGCCCTACTAGCCCCTCCCAGCAGTCATATTCAGCTATCAGTATCAGAATACAACGACACAGGAGACGGGATTCCCACATCCACTTCGAATAAGAGGATAGTGAATCGGGTCAGTTTTTTATTGTTCAGTCCACTGGCTGAATGAAAAAAAATGGAACCATGTATGACCAGCTTTACAACACCCACTGCTCAGTGAAGCCTTCTATGTTGCCCAAAAATGTAGTTAGGCTTGTTTTGCTTGATCACTGTTCCTTCCTCGGAGACATACTGGAAAATCTCTACAACCAGGTATGTTAAGGAGTCAGTCCACCCAAAAGTGGCATATAAAAGGTAAAGCATGGTGTGCTGAGTCGGCCCTTACTTCTTATATGTCCTGGATACTCCAACCCCACCAATGTTTCTACACAACTAGGAATTTTGTGTGCTCCCACCAACCGTGGGGTGTCCTTGCCCACCTGTGTGCGTTCTTGAACTCCTGTTACATTCTTCATAATATCAAGCAAATAAAAAAATCCAACAGGGATGGTGGGAACCCCTCATATTTTGTAAATATGTTTTATTTATTTATTATGGTTTTATTGTATATAAGTTGTTGTTTGTAAGATTTTTCAAAAAAAATTTTAACCCCTCATAATGGGCACAGCAAGTGTACAGACCCAGGAACTCAACACAGGGAAGGTGGGAACCCCTCATAATGGGAACAACAGGTATACAGACCCAGGAACTCAGCACAAACATGCTGGGAACCCCTCATAATGGGCCCAGCAGGTGTACAGACCAAGGAATTCCGCACAGGGATGGGCACAGCAGGTGAACAGACCCAGGAACTCAGCACAGAGATGGTGGAAACCCCTCATAATGGGTACAGCAGGTGTAAATACCCAGGAACTCAGCACAGAGATCGTGGGAACCCCACATAATGGGCCCAGCAGGTGTACAGACCGAGGAACTCAACACAAGCATGCTGGGAACCCCGCATAATGGGCACAGCAGGTGTACAGACCCAGGAACTCAGCACAGGGGTGGTTGAAACTCCTCCTAATGGGTACAGCAGTTGTACAGAGCCAGGAACTCAGCACAGGGAAGGTGGGAATCCATCATATTGGGAACAACAGGGGTACAGACCAGGGAATTCAGCACAGGGATGGGCACAGCAGGTGAACAGACCCAGGAACTCAGCACAGGGTTGGTGGAAACCCCTTTATAATGGGTACAACTGGTGTAAATACCCAGGAACTCAGCACAGAGATGGTGGGAACTCCTAATAATGGGTGCAGCAGGTGTACAGACCCGGAAACTTAGCACAGGGATGGTGGGGACCACTCATAATGGGCACAGCAGGTGTACAGACCCAGGAACTCAGTGCAAAGATGGTGGGAACTGCTTGTAATGGGCACTATAAGTGTGCACACCAAGCAAAATGATGTTACCAATACAGTCCCTGAAAGACCAAAAAAAACCAAATTCTTTTGCACCTACTAAACACTAAAATATCCGTTTTGGGTGAAGTGACCCTTTAGAATCAATTTAGCATATTCTAATACTCATCCCAGGTAAGTCCTCCAGTCTATCTCATATATGAGGGAATATACGATGATCCCCTGCACACTGCCATTATACGTTGAAGATTCTGCACATTCTACTGTCATTTGGATGGAAGAATTCATGGGGGACACAATGGGGGTCTCGGAGGAGATCGCTGAGTGGAACGTTCTGCTGTTATCAGCACAAAGATCTCATCTCCCAGTGTCACTGCGACGTGTCAGGCATGGTGACCAGATGTGACACTTTCCTATGGCTTTCAACTGCAATGCGGTCCCCAAATAAGAAGCAGATTTATTAGCAAGCGGAGGACTTATTAAAGGAGAATCAGGGATATTACTATAAATTACACATCATATGTGACACGATTTCCCTTGTCGGAGATTCTTCTCACTTCCACGCCATCATCGGTGTGTATTGTCGCTGGCTGGGACAACATCCGATCGTTTAACCTCGTTGATACAAAGAGGTGACACGTCATTCCTCGCTCCCACCAGATAGCAGCGTGGACGGTGGCCAGAAAATAATTAAGTGTGACAGTTGTGACTCCAGAAACTTGCGGTGTCACAGTATGAACAATTACCCCCTTTCCCAGAATTCTTTGCTGCATCTGCTCTTGTTTAAAGGCAACCAGCCGAATCCTAACTCGGAGCAGTGATTTATGTAACGATCTTTCAGGATAATTGTATTTTTTGTGTCCTCTGTGGGCCAGATCTAAAAGTTTGCAGAGATGTTAAAGTGCTATCTAACACTCCTTAACAAATTTAATCTGTACCGCCACACCTAAGGCACTTCTATTGTTGATGTGCCCTTTGTCTTTGCAGTACAATCTTGCTACACAATTGATGCATCTGTTATTTCCGCCTATAGGGTGTCTATGCTGCTATGAAAGGTCTTCCTGAAGCCCCATTGTAGCCACCCTGATATGCACTCCTGGTTGGGACAACAAACGTTTTGGGTAAAAGGACCAGCTGAAGCTCTGTTAGGATGGGGATGTATAAAAAATATGGGCTGGGCGCGAGGAAGTTCCACTGCAAGAACATGACAGCCAGGAAACTGGCATTTCTTGAGGGGGAGGTCAGTGACGGCCCATTTCTTGTACACACATATGAACAGGAAGTGAGGGGAAGTCTTTCCAAAGGGGTACAAGCTTGACAAAAAATTGAACCCTTGAAAACAAATTTTGGCTGGAGTTGGCTTCTTCCATCACAATCAACTGTAGCAAACGGTGCCCTGAGCATGACAAACAAGTCATTTCTATGTCTATGTACCTGAGAGGTACATGTGGCCCCCTAAGGAACAGGAGAGAGACAAGGACTAAGCTATGACCCCCTAGGGGAAGCACTGCCATCACATCCAAATCAGGCCATTGTCTTGGGATATAGAGCGGTATAAGTGCCCCTCCAGGGAGTCTGTGTCTGAAAGGTGGAGAATCTCCTTGCGGGGGGCCTTGGCTGTGACAAAGCGGGACCCGATGAATAGAGCCGCCTTCAGTACAATGGTGGTAAAATCCCTCTAGAAGAAGATGAATGTGGGATACAGAGCATTAAATCCATGAGGCAGTGAGGCAAGGGAAATGAAAGATCTTATTGAAGCACAAAGTTCCTCTTAAGCCTGGAGGGCCAACACACAATGGTTCCTAATGGCCCTCCGACATTCACTTTCCTATAAGAGGCTAAGCATACTAAATGACCCAGAACACTGCTCTGTGAAGGGTGTATCTGCCCCCCATGTACAAGGAAAGGCTAACCTGCCCTCTATGGACAGGGAAGGATTATTCTGCTCCCATGGACATCAAAGGGTAGCTCTCCACGCACAGAGAAGAATCAACCTGCTCTCTTTGGACAGATAATGTTCAATCTGCCCCCCCCTGTAGACAGGGAAGGATTATTATGCTTTCCATTGACCGGGAGGGGTTTTTCTGCCCATCATGAACAGTGGAGGGTTAATCAGTTCTCCGTGCACAGGGAAGGGTCAATATGCTCTCTGTGGACAGAGGAGTATCAATCTGCCCTCCATGGGCAGGGAAGGGTTATTCTGACCTGCATGTTCAAGGAAGGGTTCATCTTCCCTCCATGGACAAGGAAGGGTTAATCTGCCATCCATGGGCTGGGAAGGGTCAATCTGCCTCTATGGACGAGGAAGGGCTAATCTGCACCCCCTCCACCCCCCCCCCCCATGAACAATGCAATGGACAGGAAAGGGTTAATCTGCCTTCAATGGACAGGGGATGGTCAATCCACTCTTCATGCAGGGGGGAAAGGTAAATCTGGACTTGGAGGGGTTACTGTGCCCTCCAAAGACAGGAAAGGTTTAATCTACTCTGCCTGGACAGGGGAGGGTTAATCTGCTCTCCATGGACAGGGAAGGGTAATTGTCCCTCTATTGACATGGAAGGGTTAATCTTCCCCCTCCATGATAGTGAGGGGTTAATCTACCCTCAGCAGGCAGACAGGGAAAGGTTAACTAGGTTTCCTTCAACAGGTTTGGTGAGGAGATCACCGCACATTCCTGTTCATTTTCTTATGGATCAAACAACAGTCGCAGGATTCTTCTCAGCATGCTGAAAAATCTCTCTAGCAAGCATCAAGCATGTGACCAATCATTCTCCATGATATAAACATCAGATTGCTGCAAGCCATTTGCATTGCCTGTAATTGATGGGACGCTTTGTGGCATAAATGTGCAAATGGAAGATTCCTGCCGTGATGACGGAGCTCCGGACTTTACTTTCCCCCAGGAAAAGCCTCACTCACCTGTAGAGGTGTTGCAAAGGCCAACATTACATTTTGGATGGGGTAGCTGAGGGGGTTAGAACCCCTCAGGATTTTTTTTGCTAGTCGAGGAAAATGAAAAAATAGCACTGGGCCCATAAGGTTATCTCTCTGGTTTTGCTATCTTAAGTTTTGATGTTGATATTATGATCTAGTTCCCGGGCAGGTGGCATCTACACCCCAGATTTCCACTGCCTCCTTGGATTGTAGTGTAATCCCACAAAAATGTAAATTTAGGTTCCACACCACTGCGAAGAGGTCCAGATACAACTTTATTCCAATAAAAGTCAGGGTGACAATCCAAAAAGTAGCCAACGCGCTTTAAAACGTACCGCTTTGACTATCATTGGAATAAACTCATATGTGGACCTTCATGGTATGGCACTTCAATTTCTATTTTTGTTACATTAAGCCAAATATTATTTTTGCCGATAGTCCTGGGGTCCAGAAAGTGATAGGAGATCCCAAATGTTTGAGTTGTCACCTGAACACGAGTAGTTCAAAAATTCTTCAATGTCGATGTTCCTGTGAAATCTGGAACAAGAAGCAATTTCCCTCAGCTAGAGAGACATCCTCAAGTGTCTATAGGAATTGGTAGATATGTAGTAGAGTTGGACCAGTAGGATTAAAAATAGGTTTTGATGTGAATCCAAGGGGGGTTTTTTCTTGAAGGAGGTATTGTGAAAGTATGCTGTGTGTAGCCTGGTTCTGCTCTTATTGGCTAAAACAAAAATAGAAGAGAGGGTACACCAGCCTCGTGTATTACCATAAAAATTATTTATTTAAAATTAGAAGAATTACAATATACTCACAGCGGTAAGTATAATCCGGCAAAACAATGAAATCCAGTAACCTATCCAGTAGCAATACTCAAGTAATGTGGATCAACTGGGAGTGAGGCTTATGCGTCTCAAGGGCGAAACCCTCTTCATCAGAGCCCCTGATGAAGAGGGTTCAACCTTTGAAATGCGTAAGCCTCACTCCAAGTTGATAGGCATCACTTGAGTACTGCTATTGGTTCGTTTACTGGATTTCATCAATATTCCTGATTATACTTACTTCTATGAATATACTGGAGTTCATTTAATTGTAAATAAATAGTTTTTTTGTTAATGCATGAGGCTGGTGTGCCCTCTCTTCTGTTGTTTTAGCCATTGTGTTTAAGGTTCCCCCAATTTGAAGAGGACAGCAAGGTTTATTCAAGTAATGCCCATCAACTGGGACTGAGGCTTAAGCGTTTCAAGGGCAGAACCCTCTTCATCAAAACCCTGGGCTCTGATGAAGAGGGTTCTGCCCTTGAAACATGTACACCTCACTTCCAGTCGATGGGTATCACTTGAATATTGCTATTAGATCATTTACTGGATTTTATTAATATGCCTGATTATACATACTTTTAGTAAGTACTACTGGAATTCTTTTCTTTTTAAATAAATAGCTTTCAAGGTAATGCATGAGGCTGGTGCGTCCTCCCTTCTGTTCTTGCTTTAGCTATTGTGTTTTAGGATCCCCCAATTTGAACAGGGCAGCAAGGCCCATGCATTACCCATGGAACCCATACAGGAACTGCTTTTAGGATGACACTAGAAGAAACCTTCTATATGACTGACTTCAATATTACGGGACCATCAGAGCTCATTGTCCTTTAGCCCCTTTGGATATTCAGTACTGGTTATGCTCCTTTAGGATTCTGCCTCTTTGATCACGATGGAGGAACCGTTTATTAGAAGATCAAATATAGGATATGTGGTTGGGAGAGCTAAGTGAAAATGGTCATCTCCCTTGGAAATTTGTGAACCAGAACATCACTTCCAGGATTTAAAGTGTATGCACAGAACAAGAAAAGAATAGAAAACTCCACAGTGGTCCACAGATAGCAAAAATAAAATAAATAAAAATAAAATAAAATGTTTTACACACACACACACACACACAGTATATAGAGCGGGTAAAATAAGTATTGAGCACGTCACTATTTTTGTAGGTAAATTTATTTCTGATGGTGCAATTGACATGAAATTTTCACTACATGTCGGTAACAACCCATGCAATCCATATATACAGAGACACCAAAACAAATACGTTCAGAATAGAAGTTCTGTGTAATAAAATGGAATGACACAGGGAAAAAGTATTGAACACATGGAGAGGGATGTGCAAAAAGGCATGAAAAGACACGACACCAGCAGAAATCTATCAGTGATTAGAAAGCAATCCTGCCCCTTGTCAGTGCAAATTAACATCAGCTGGTTCAGTCTCAACTGATGTCCTATAAAAAAATGTCTCATTAACAAGGTGTCACACAAGAAACTTCTCATGATGCGTAAAAGCAAAGAGCTCTCTCAAGACCTTTGCAACCTTATTGTTGTAAAATATACTGATGGCATTGGTTACAGAAGGATTTCTAAACTTCAGTGAGCACTGTTGGGGCCATAATTCGGAAGTGGAATAAAACATAATTTCACCATAAACCGGCCACAACCAGGTGCTCCTCACAAGTTTTCTGACAGAAGAGTGAAAAGAATTATCAGAAGAGTTGCCCAAGAGCCAAGGACCACTTGTGGAGAGCTTCAGAAAGACCCGGAATTAGCAGGTACAATTGTTTCAAAGAAAATAATAAGTAATGCACTCACCCGCCATGGCCTGTATGCACGCTTAGAATGCAAGACTCCATTGCTAAAAAAAAAAAGCATGTTGAAGCTTGTTTAAAGTTTGCTGCACAACATTTAGACAAGCCTGTGAAATACTAGGAGAAAATAGTCTGGTCAGATGAGACCAATTCAAACTCTTTGGATGCCATAATACATACCATGTTTGGAGGTCAAATGGCACATCACCCCAAAAACACCTCCATACCAACAGTGAGGTTTGGAGGTAGGAACATCATGGTGTGGGGCCTTTTTGCAGCATACGGTACTGGCAAACTTCATTTGACTGAAGAAAGGATGAATGGAAAATGTACCAAGACATTCATGATAAAAATCTGCTGCCATCTACCAGAATGATGAAGATGAAACGAGGGTGGACATTTCAGCAAGACAATGATCCCAAACACAAAGCCAAGGAAACTCACTATTGGTTTCAAAGAAAGAAAATAAAGGTGCTAGAATTGCCCAGCCAATCACGGAACTTGAATCCAATAGAAAATCTATGGAAAGAACTAAAGATCAGAGTTCATAGAAGAGGCCCATGGAACCTTCAAGATTTGAAGACTGTGTGGAAGAATGGGACAAAATCACACCTGAGCAACGCATGGGACTAGTTTCTCCATACAGGAGGCGTCTTGAAGCAGTCAATACCAGCAAAGGTTTTTGTACCAAGTAATAAATACATTTCAGTTAGCGTCTTCAATACTTTTTCCCTGTGTCCTTCCATATTATTACACAGAACTTCATTTCTGAACTTATTTGTTTTGGTGTCTTTGTATGTATGGATTGCATGAGTTGTTACCGACGTGTGGGGAAAATGTCATGTCAATAGCACCTTTACCAATATACTTACCTAGAAAAATGGTGACGTGTTCAATACTTATTTTACCTGCTGTATATATACACTGTATATCAGCTTTTGATGCACTTTAAATTAATACTAGGTTTCCACTATTGCAACCCCAAAGTCAACTGACTTGAAGCAATGCCTGTGTATTCTTGAGGTCTATGGACCTCAAGTGTCATTAAAGTCGGACCAAGGAAGTGCAGGGACTACTTTGAAGTTGCTGTGACTTGAAGTTGCACAGATATGAACGGTACTCATTGGAAATCATGGGGTACGGCTTGTGATGCGACTTTGCAGTCCCAAGTCGCATGACAAGTTGCACTAGTGGAAACTTTCCAGTAGATTTTGCAAAACAAGTTTTTAGAATTTTTTTAGAAAAAAAACTAAACTGATTATTTTTCTTTCTGGGACAGGCTGTGCCCTCTGTAGAATAATGAGACCAGAGGCGGCCGTCACACCTCCCCGCAGACTCTCCTGCAGCACAGAGGGTCACTGTCTGTATACAGAGAGGAGGCTGAGCACACAGAGGGTCACTGTCTGTATACAGAGAAGAGGCCGAGCACACACTGTCCTCTTGTTGGATCTCCAGAGAGACAGGACGGAGGGACAGGCCGCTGCACTCAGGAATGGCGTGATGTATGAGAGAGGAACAGATGGGAGAGGACTGGGGACCAGAGCCACTCACATCGATCCGACAATGTCACAGACAGATATTATCACAGATAGGAAAATAAGAATATTACCAAATATAGAGAAATATAGGATCGGGATCACGCTGTCACCCTGCATTAGTGCATGCATGCTATGAGGCCGTGACATTAAGGCAGCCCATTCATTTGAATGGGCTTCCAAATGCACCAAGAAAAAGTGTGAACGATACATAAATATTATATGCATTTACACACACACGTCCCTGTTCTGCCTCTTGTGGCCGCGATCGCTCGTGGCCGGCAGTCATCAGGACCACCAGTCACGAGCATCGGCACCCCCACTGTGCAGCGGCGAGCGCCTGCTATCCCCGCTTAAAGGGACCGTCGTACAGCTACGACGGTTCGCGGGACAGTGCCCGACCTGCCGCAGTATAATGATGGCGGCTGGTCAGCAAGTGGTTAAGAGATATTTCACAAGGGATGGTGCCGGTGAGGTCACCGGCACATGTGCTCTGAAGGGACGCCATCCTGTGCTGTATCTTCAGAGCTCCGTGCCAGACCTGAGGGCTCCCGTGTGCATTTGCAGGAGTGACATCACTGCGACCCTGACAGCCGGAGCCTGCAAACCCAGAAGGAAGGCCGTGACAGCGCTGCGCAGGAGGGATCCGCTTTACAGGTTAAGTCTGTCCTAATGTGCTAGTATGTGGTGCATACAATACATTATGACTTAAACCTGCAGGGGGCCCACTTTATGTTTATTTTAGTAGCGGTTTACTAGCGCTTTCAGAACAATGATATAACACTTGCCGACCATCTAACTGTACATATACGTCATTACTTTACAGAATAAATACCGAGGTTATGGCTGCAGCTAGATGCCATAAGCCCGGTATGTTTTTTTTCATCAGGCGGTCGGCTTTCTGATAAAAGTGATCCCAGCGGCAGATTCGCCGCAAGATCACTTTTATAAGCACCAGGAGAGGTGTCCCCTCCTTCCGCTTCCTGGTGGTTCCTGGTACTTTGCTGAGCCCGGGAACCATCCAGCGTCAGCTATGTTTTAGCATAGAAATGAGTGTTGGCCAGATGTTCTATGCCAGGGGTGTTCAAACTACGGCCCTCCAGTTGTTCAGAAACTACAATTCCCATCATGCTGAGTCATGTCTGTGAATGTCAGAGTTTTACAATGCCTCATGGGACACGTAGTTCTGCAACAGCTGGAGGGCTGTAGTTTTCCCTGCTCTATGCCCTTGGAGGACCCGAGTGACATCGATGTCACTTCCCGTTCTTGAGCCATGTAAACATGTTTTTTTTTTTTTTCTTAAAAGATACAACTTTTTTTTTTCTTTTTGATCTTTTGCTTTCAAGGGTAGACAAGACATTTGGGGTCTTTTAGACCCCAGATCTTTCCAAAAAGAGGCCCTGTAATGCTGTATTGTTATCACAAGGGATGTTTACATTTCTTGTGACAGCAATAAAAGTTATCAAAAAATGTTTTTTAAAAGGAACAGTGTAATATAAAAAAAATATAATATATTTATATTATATATAATAAGTAAATTATTATTTTTTTTTTTTTAAGCGCCCCCATCCCCGCGTCCAGTAGTGAGCGCATACGTAGGTCACGCCCACGTATGTAAACGATGTTTGCACCACACATGTGAGGTATCGCCGCGAACGTCTGAGCGAGAGCAATCATTAATTATAGGGCTAGTCCCTCTCAGTAAACACTAAACTGGTAACCTGTAGAAAATTTTAAAGCGTCACCTGTGAAGATTTTTAAGTACCATCGTTTGGCGCCACTCCACGAGCGCGTGCAATTTTAAAGCATGACATGTTAGGTATCTATTTATTCGGTGTAACATCATCTTTCATATTTTACAAAAAAAATAGGGCTAGCTTTAGTCTTTTGTTTTTTTTTTAATTCATTAAAGTGTATTTTTTCCCCCCAAAAAAAACAAAACGCTTCGCAAAAACCGTGTGACATAAAAATTTTCAATGACTGCCATTTTATTCCCTCGGGTCTCTGCTAAAAAAATATATATATATATGTTTGGGAGTTCTAAGCAATTGTCTAGCAAAAAATATGTCAGAAAAAGGCTACAATATATTTAATTATATGGCATTGTGTAACTGTCAGTAATAAAAGTTTCAGCACCTAAGTCAGAATACAATTAATCTTTTTATTTTTATTTTTTATCTTTAGGAACAGCGGTCGTCTCCACAGCTGTTATTTTGTTTATTTTTCAGCTCCCACATTTGGCGTAGTTGGCAGGATATGAGAACCATTCATTATGCACAGTGATGGGAGTGCCTAGGGGGTGGCCAGGGTGCCTTATGGAGCAGCTTTAGGCTTTATCCTAAAATTCCAGGGCACAAATATCTCTTTGACAGATTGGGTGGAACGGGTGGAGAGCGCAGATCGCTTGTTCCAAATCCCAGTGGCACGTTTCAGATCGGGCCACTGGGCGAAGGTGGGGCCCGCCGAGCCTCGTGTGGTTTGGCCTGGTGTTGTTGCATTATGTTTTGGGTGGACCGTAGCCCATCTGTAACCCCCACAGGCAATAAAGAGGCCCTGTCACTTACTTTAGGGTCATATGTGATTTTAGGTGGGGGATTGCAGAGTCCTGATTCAAGATCTCACTTCCAACTCCAGTTTTACACTCACCGGCCACTTTATTAGATACACCTTGCTAGTACCGGGTTGGACCCCCTTTTGCCTTCATTCTTCATGGCGGAGATACAAGATGTTGGAAACGTTCCTCAGAGATTTTGCTCCATAGTGACATGATAGCATCGCGCAGTTGCTGCAGATTTGTCAGCTGCACATCCATGATACGAATCTCCCGTTCCACCACATCCCAAAGGTGCTCTATTGGATGAGATCTGGTGAGTGTGGAGGCCATTGGAGTACAGGGACCTCATTGTCCAGCGGTGAGATGATTGGAGCTTTGTGACATGGTGCATTATCCTGCTGGAAGGAGCCATCAGAAGATGGGGACACTGTAGTCATAAAGGGATGGACATGGTCAGCAACAATACTCAGGTAGGTCGTGGCGTATAAACGATGCTCAATTGGCACTAAGGAGCCCAAAGTGTGCCAAGAACCTATTCCCCCACATCAATACACCACCAGCCTGAACCATTGATACAAGGCAGGATGGATCCATGCTTTCATGTTGTTTACACCAAATTCTGACCCCACCATCTGAATGTCACAGCTGAAATCTCATCAGACCAGGCAACATTTTTCCAATCTTCTGTTGTCTAATTTTGGTGATCCTGTGTGAATTGTAGCCTCAGTTTCATGTTCTTAGCTGACAGAAGTGGCACCCGGTGTGGTCTTCTGCTGCTGTAGCCCATCTGCTTAAAGGTTCGATGTGTTGTGCGTTCAGAGATGGTATTCTGCATACCTTGGATGTACCGAGTGCTTATTTGAGTTACTGTTACCTTTCTATCATCTGGAACCAGTCTGCCCATTCTTCTCTGACATCAACAAGGCATTTTCCTCCACACAACTGCCGCTCACTGGATATTTTCTCTTTTTTGGACCATTCTCTGCAAACCCGAGAGATGGTTGTGCATGAAAATCCCAGTAGATCAGCAGTTTTTGGAATACTTAGACCAGCCCGTCTGGCACCAACAACCATGCCACGTTCAAAGTCACTTAAATCCGCTTTCTTCCCCAATTCTGATGCTCGGGTTTGAACTTCAGTAAGTCATCCTCACCACGTCTAGATGCCTAAATGCAATGAGTTGCTGCCATGTGATTGGCTGATTAGCAATTTGTGTTACAGAGCAGTTGAACAGGTGTACCTAATAAAGTGGCCTGGTGAGTCTATAGTGCTATACAGAATGCCATAATGCCCTATGATACCATATACTGTTATACAGAACAATATACAAACGCAATGCCCTATATACTGCCCTGTAGGGTAATATACCATTCTGTGATGATATGTAGTATGCTGCAGAGTTATACACAGCCCTAGGCTGTCCCCAAATGTGGTGGCTGCATTTGTTTTCTTTTTTTTTCTGTCTTTTCTTTACTTTAATTTCACATGCTGATCCTGCCAGTAACCCAGCTCCTGTCCTACAGTGAAAACACTCATTCATCGTACTGTCTCTATGGAGAAGCAGCATTGTCATGCTAGGACAGGACTACAGAACACCTCCCTCTCTTATCAATACCATAGATCTGGACAGTCCTGTTAACAATGTAAATGCTTACAGTCACTGCAGGCAGAGAGCACAGGAATTTATCAGCTCACAAGATTTCTGGCAGGATCAACATTTATTTATTTATTTCATTTATCGAATAGATTATCAAACAGACAAAACACTTTCAATGGTAAACTGAACACACCAAAAGGTAGCAAACAAGAGAAGTTCACGGTCAGAGTTTACATTCACTTTAGGTTGCTATATACTGCTCTGTATATATCCCTCTAAATCGCATCTTTAAAAGTAGCAGCCAAATAGGTCATAAAGTCATGGATAGGTGGTCATGGATAAAAGTTAAATGCATCCTTCAAAACAAACAACAATAAAAAGAATAACGATTGATTTATATTTATGAGCAGGATGGCGACTGGGATCATCCCTTAAAAGCCCAGATGGCGACTTTGTACATTGTGTCACACCATTACAAGCTGTTCAGGAAAGGTTCACGCAGAGGCTGTGCTCCTTGTGTCCTCTGGTGACACGCATGCCTAAAAGTTGTGTGAGGCCAGATGGGGCAAAGAGAGGGGGTGAGTCTTCTGAGGAAGGGTGCTCTATGCTGATGTATCCCCCATTTCATTGTACCCAGCTCTCCTCCCTCCCCCATCTTCACAATCGCAGATACAAAGAGTTAGGAATAATACCACCAGTTACCATAGCAGCACAGGGACCAAATCCAAGCTATGCGGGAGACTGGCAGACCCACCAGATCTAGCCGGAGGCGAATACAGGGACACGGATAATGCCCAGCTGTCCCTGTTCAAGACCCCAAACTCCTTTGTCCTTCTCCCCTCCATGACTGTCCCTCTTCAGTTCCCTAAACCCCTCCATGACTTTCTCTCTTTAGTTTCCCCAACTCCTCCTTGACTGTCCCTGTTCAGTTCCACATACTCCTCTCTCTATCTCCCCATCATGGCTGTCTCTCTTCAGTTTTCCAAACTCCTCCTTGACTGTCCCTCTTCAGTTCCGCATACTCCTGTCTCTCTTCCCTGCATGACTGTCCCTCTTCAGTGCCACATACTCCTCTGTCTATCTCCCCATCATGGCTGTCTCTCTTCAGTTTTCCAAACTCCTCCTTGACTGTCCCTCATCAGTTCCCCAAATTCCTCTGTCTCTCTCCCCTCCTTGACTGTCCCTCTTCAGTTCCCCATACTCCTCTGTCTCTCTTCCCTCTATGACTGTCCCTCCTCAGTGCCACATACTTCTCTTTCTATCTCCCCATCATGGCTGTCTCTCTTCAGTTTTCCAAACTCCTCCTTGACTGTCCCTCATCAGTTCCCCAAATTCCTCTGTCTCTCTCCCCTCCTTGACTGTCCCTCTTCAGTTCCCCATACTCCTCTGTCTCTCTTCCCTCTATGACTGTCCCTCCTCAGTGCCACATACTTCTCTTTCTATCTCCCCATCATGGCTGTCTCTCTTCAGTTTTCCAAACTCCTCCTTGACTGTCCCTCTTCAGTTCCCCAAATTCCTCTGTCCCTCTCCCTACCTTGACTGTCCCTCTCTCTTCCTTGACTTTCCCTCTTCTGTTCCCGAAACCCCCCATGACCGTTGCTCTTCAGTTCCACCAACTCCTCTGTCCATCTCTCCATCATGACTGTCTCTCTTCAGTTTCCCAAACTCCTCCTTGACTGTCCCTCTTCAGTTCCGCATACTCCTGTCTCTCTTCCCTGCATGACTGGCCCTCTTCAGTTCCCTACATTCCTCTGTTCCTCTCACCTCTTTGACTGTCCCTCTTCAGTTCCCCATACTCCTCTGTCTCTCTCTTCCCTCCATGACTGTCCCTCCTCAGTTCCACCTACTCCACTGTCTATCTCCCCATCATGGCTGTCTCTCTTCAGTTTTCCAAACTCCTCCTTAACTGTCCCTCTTCAGTTCCCCAAATTCCTCTGTCCCTCTCCCCTCCTTGACTGTCCCTCTTCAGTTCCCGAAACCCCCCCATGACTGTCGCTCTTCAGTTCCACCAACTCCTCTGTCCATCTCTTCATCATGACTGTATCTCTTCAGTTTCCCAAACTCCTCCTTGACTGTCCCTCTTCAGTACCCCAAACGCCTCTGTTTGTCCGTTCTCAGTTAGCAAACCCTCCTCTCCCTCTTCTGTTCATGATTGTCACCTTCAAATTCCCCAAACCCCTCTCTACTTCGCCCTTTGATGATTGTCCCTCTTTAGTTCTTCAAACTCCTCCTTCCCTCTTCCCTCCATGATTGTCCCTCTTCAGTTCTCCAAACCCCCTTTGTTCTCCCCTTAATGACTTCTACTGGACTTATTAGAATTGTGTGGTGTTCTCATTTTTTATATTGGGCTCAAACTACTCCAGGGACCTTCAAGGGTTCCCCATGTAACGAGAGAGCTGCCTCTCACCACAGGGAAATCAAATGTGATCTTTCCAAGGTGCTTCAAGGTGTCCCTCCCTTTTTCCAATCAATGACCCATCCATGTTTCCAGGGACTAATCCCCAAATGCTCCAGTTCGTCCCTGGAAATCTAGCACAATTGACCATTATGCCTGAAGCATGATGAGATTTATGGTCCTCACTGTGGAACAGAACACAGATAAGGACCTGAGTGTGATCAATCTGATCTCCATGAAATAATTCCATGTTATTCTAGAGATGCTTGGACACATAACATCACCGCCTTTCAGAAGATGATAAACCCCCCCCCCCGGCCCTGAACAAAATCCAGGGCCCTCTCATAGGGGTGAAAGAGAATAGCCATTTTCATGCAGTTCTATTCTGTGATTCTGGAGATTCCGGGAGCGAGGGGGTTAACGGGAGGCCTTCACCTCAGGGTCTGGGCAGCATACAGTGAACAGTTCCCAGAGCAGGAAACACAGCTGTGATTACACCCTTTCCTAACAGGTGACATCACCGCACAAGCTATGATGTCATCATTGCCCAGCCTGCCAAGTAGATGACTACAACGATTGATGATCCATGTGTGACCATTGCCAGATTTAGGGTATATGTTGGAAATTATAAGACAAGGACGCACACTCTGTTGTATGAAGGAACGGAGAATCTGATACAGAATGTATACAGGATATCATTGCTGGGAGTCCAACAACTGACACAGCAACATCTGTACTAACCACAGAACCTGGGGTGAACATGGGCACACTGGATTCTTGTTGGCGCACAGAGGCACACTTGGAGACATGGGGGCACACAGGCGGTACCCTAAAGACACAAGGGTGCGCATGGGCACACTGGAGTCACGTTGATGCACAAAAGCGCACATGTAGACACAGGGGTGCACTGGAGGTACGCAGCGGCACAATGGCATCCTTGAAGACATGGGGGTGCACTTGAGACACACGAGTATCCAGGACTTGGGAGTAAGAGGGGTCACTGGAAACAAAAAAGAGACAGGTACTGAGAACTCAATAAGGGGGCTGGGCTTAGGCTCAAACACCAAACAATGCGTCACCAGGCCCTTTAAGCGCACCCCAATCAGCAGAGCTGTCTCCTGATTGGAGACGGGACCCAACACTGGATTCCTGGTGAGGTGTATTAAACAAACTTCCTGCAGCCAGATTCCAGAGATCTCCTCACATGTGGAGTGAATGGATCCAGTTCCTGCATCTGGGCAATTCACTCCCTGACTGATGAATCACCAATCGGATTCAACATTCCAAGGGCCTCAATGTGTACAGCAGGCAAACAAGGGCTAACAGAATGATACATAAGGGGTGCCTTCCTCCTCATATACTGTATGTAAAAGAATAAGGATATGTAGGCCTTAAATTAGAACTAGAAGCAAAACTTTTTCGTCAGATTTTTTTTCGCCATGTGTTTCCCATTGCAGAGATTTCTCTTCACTTCCTGTTCCATAGCCAAAGAGGAAGTGAGAGGAAATTCCTGCAAATTAAGGGAATTCCTTGGGGACCCCCAGGTCACCAGAACTAGTGTCCTCATTGGAAGATTACCCCTCTATTACTTTTCTGGGGACAACTCAAAATTTAGGTTTTTCTTTTACTTTCACGTTCAATGATAATGGTAAACAGGACAAATAGAGAGGGTGAATCTCCCTAACTGGGGCACAGACAGCAAAAAAAAAAAAATGGCAGGGTCTCTAATCCCTCTCCACTCTTGCCTTTAGTTATACTTTAAAGCCTCGTCATTTGTTTTTTTCTTTTTGCTATTTGTGTCCCATTGGGGAAAATTACTTTCACTTCCTGTTCTGTAACAGGAAGTGAGAGAAATCACTGTGATTGAAATCCCCTCTTAGCCAGTAGTACAACTAAAGGCCACACTTTTTTTTTTGAATTTTGGATAGAGTAAGGGAGGGTTGTAATTCAATTTTTTTGACTTCTGTGTCCCACTGGGGAGATTTCTCTTTACTTCCTGCCCCACCTCTCTTCCTGTTTCGGTTTACAACGCAAACATTTTAGACGCTCAATCCCAGAGGCAGTGGACACCTGGACAAGTATGGATTATAAGGCTTTGCAATTTTGTCCGGGAAATCTCAGGTTACGTTTCACCTGCGCTGAACTGCAATTATTTCACAATAAAGCCAAGGTAAGGAGGACTATTACCAGCGCAGATACCTGGAGTGAGTACAGATGCCACCCGCCAGGCTTGAATTCACCAGAGGAGGCTGCAGGAGGATAGACAAGCCTGGACATGGGGGAAGCGCAGACACAACAACAGGCACTGAGACTGCGCACATCGCCTGTTAGAGACACAAAAAGAATGCAAACAATTTACAAAACGAAAGCAGAGCCAGAGATCAGGAAGCAGCTTGAGAGGGCGATTTATCCCGATCCCCCAGCCAGGTTCTTCCACGGCCTATGCCAAACCGGTAGTGCGCCAAACAGGAGACAGGTCAATATCCGCCTTATCTGTCCCGACTTCCTGTGACTCCTCGCCCAGATGCTCAAACAGCATCGCCAAAAAAAATAAAACGTACGCAAATTCAGGCAGTCGTTTATATTTTATCGCCATTCGCTCGTGAATTGGGCCGCCGTTATCCGGCACGATTGGCGCTTTTTAAAAATTTTTTATTCCAGTTACAGAATTATTTTCAGGTATCTTGTAGGCGACTCTGCCCGCAATCCCAAATCGCGCTGCGATTGCTGCACAACGCATGTTTGGGTGCCATTATCCCTTAACGGCGCCTCTGCAGCAATTGTCGCTTAACAGGGATCATACGGCAAATTGCGCCATTCAGAATCGCGTGAAGCTTGTCGCCCCCCAAAAAGGAGCAGGGGCTTTTTATTTCAGGTGACAATACAAACTGGTATACCGCGCTAAAGTAAAAAAAAAATAAGCGACAGCAGCGACAAAACATGTGATATAAACACAGTGAACGTAAAATAAACAAACAAAAAGTCGCGCTAGTCAAAGTGATAAAAATGCAAGTATCAAGGCAAACTGACCAAATAAAAAAGGTATTGAAATCAACCCAATATCCTTAAACTTGCACTAAAAAACACAATCAAGTGAAATGACAATATATGTGAAAAAGAAAAAAAATACAATTCAAAGAAATGTGTACAAAGTGATTCCACGCAATGAACACAGAAAGTTCCAAGCAGGAAATTCCTTCAAGAGGGTTCCACCACCAAAGAACATGCAGATCCTCCTGTGACACCAATCATCTTATTAATGGGGACGCTTACCGGATAGCGTGGACCTTCTATTTCCAGAAAGGTCAAATGGGCATACAGGTAAACCCCTGCAGAGTGGAGTGAGCAACCAAGCCTCTGGAACCCGCTGATGGTCAAGAAGTTCCTCCAAGGTATCCAACTCACATCAGGAAGTCTCAATCAGCCAGGACCACAGAGCATGTGTATATGGAAGAAAGCTCCAATAGTGTGATCTCGTTTGGACTAGTTTATTGGTAAAACCAAAAAGGTACTTCCAAACGTTTAAAAGAATCACAAGCGTTGGTTAAAAATCATTTGTTGGCAAACGGAGAACAAAATCACCCGCGCTTCTGGGGTCACGTGGGGCGTGATGATGTCAGCACGTAGCTCCGCCTGACATGTTTCGTCATACGTGATGCTTTGCTGGGGCACTTTCAGGTGACAAACCCGCGTAGGGCAGCCCATTAATAGCACCCCCACGCATGTGCAAACTCAAGTGTTTTCACATATGCAAAACTGTGCACCACATACTTTGTTGTGTTTTTGGAAAAGCTCCAGGCTTCATTCATACCTCACGAATTGGAAGCACGCGATTCTTCCTGCGATTCCAAGTCACGTGACAATCGCAGCACAACGCACCGCAGGTTTGGGTGCCATTATCCTTTAATAGCACCCCAAATGCAATGCGCTTCTGCTGCGACTGTTGAGCGACAGGATCACGCGACAAACCGTGCCTTTAAAAATTGCGTGAAGTGGGACTATCTTTAAGGCCCTTTTTACAACTCGCAATTTGGGATCATGGGCAGAATCGCTGCTCCACCCAAGATGTGATTTTGCCGCGAACGTTGTGCGGCAATCGCACCTCTCAAAATCGCTTTGAAGCTTGCCGCCCGAAAATTAGCAAGAGCTCCTTTTCGAGTGACAAACCCACGTAGGGCAGCCCTTTCAAGTGAATGGGCTGGACCCATGCGACACGCAAAATTGCGTGCAAATCACTAAAAAAATTGCAATGGGGAACGCTTGTTCCTGCTATGCACAAGTGTGAATGGGGCCTAAAGGGACTATTGGGCACTTTTGCCTCCCCCCAACATGGTGTCTTAGGTTTGCTTTACATCTATGCGTGTCGGGAACGCGTGCAAAAAACGACACGCAGAGAAACATGATGCTCTTTAGCAGATCTTACAGGTAGACATTGAAATGAATGGACTGCCATACACGTGAATGCGTGCAAAACATACATGTGCGCATACGTGCTTTCAGTAATGCTGTGCATGCTGGGCTGCCAACGTCACAGTGGGATATTGTTTTTTTTATTTTTTAATAAAGGAATTGTCAAAAAACTTGTGTACTGTCTGTATTTACTGTACACTTTTTTGGTGAATGGGTATACTCATTCATATGGGGGGGGGGGGGGCAGGGATCTGGGGGCTCTCTTTTAAAGGGGGCTTCCAGATTCCGATAAGCCCCCGGCCGCATACCCCCACAAGCACCGCCCAGGGTTATGGGGATGAGGCCCTTGTCCCCATCAACATAGACAAGGTGCCCCAAAGCACCTCCCCATGTTGAGGGCATGTAGCCTGGTATGATTTGGGGGGGGGGCTCGCTCGTCCCCTCCCTTTCCTGACCAGCCGGACTGCATGCTCGGATTAGGGTCTGGTATGGATTTTGGGGGAACCCACGCCGTTTTTTTTTCTTCATTTTGGCATGGGGTTCCCCTCAAGATCCACACCAGACCCTAAGGGCCTGGTGTGGATTGGTGGGGAGGGGACCTCACGCCGTTTTTTCCCAATTTTTTTTGACAGAAATGCTTTTTTTTCACATTCAGCTGTCAGCAGGGAAGCCCGCTGACAGCTGATGACTCATCGATTGTTAAAGAAGCTGCAGTCGGCTTCCCAGCCTACTCCTTAGCAACCAGCTATACATGGTGTATTAAAGTGAAGAAAAAAAAAAAAAGTATTAAGAATTAAAACAGTGTTCAAAAACGCACTGCAAACGAGTCTGAAAAAACGCATCAAGCGTAGCCCACATTGAGGTGAACCTAGACTTAAATGAGGGGCCTCCTCTTCTCACACCCTTGTAGGGCCTCCTCTTCTCACACCCATGTAGGGCCTCCTCTTCTCACACCCATGTAGGGCCCCCTCTTCTCACACCCATGTAGGGCCCCCTCTTCTCACACCCATGTAGGGCCTCCTCTTCTCACACCCTTGTAGGGCCTCCTCTTCTCACACCCATGTAGGGGCCCCCTCTTCTCACACCCATGTAGAGCCTCCTGTTCTCACACCCTTGTAGGGCCTCCTCTTCTCACACCCATGTAGGGCCTCCTCTTCTCACACCCTTGTAGGGCCTCCTCTTCTCACACCCATGTAGGGGCCCCCTCTTCTCACACCCATGTAGGGCCTCCTGTTCTCACACCCTTGTAGGGCCTCCTCTTCTCACACCCATGTAGGGCCTCCTCTTCTCACACCCATGTAGGGGCCCCCTCTTCTCACACCCATGTAGGGGCCCCCTCTTCTCACACCCATGTAGGGCCTCCTCTTCTCACACCCTTGTAGGGCCTCCTCTTCTCACATCCATGTAGGGCCTCCTCTTCTCACACCCATGTAGGGCCCCCTCTTCTCACACCCATGTAGGGCCTCCTGTTCTCACACCCTTGTAGGGCCTCCTCTTCTCACACCCATGTAGGGCCTCCTCTTCTCACACCCATGTAGGGGCCCCCTCTTCTCACACCCATGTAGGGGCCCCCTCTTCTCACACCCATGTAGGGCCTCCTCTTCTCACACCCTTGTAGGGCCTCCTCTTCTCACACCCATGTAGGGCCTCCTCTTCTCACACCCATGTAGGGCCTCCTCTTCTCACACCCATGTAGGGGCCCCCTCTTCTCACACCCATGAAGGGCCTCCTCTTCTCACACCAATGTAGGGGCTCCTCTTCTCACACCCATGTAGGGGCTCCTCTTCTCACACCCATGTAGGGCCTCCTCTTCTCACACCCATGTAGGGGCCCCCTCTTCTCACACCCATGAAGGGCCTCCTCTTCTCACACCAATGTAGGGGCTCCTCTTCTCACACCCATGTAGGGGCTCCTCTTCTCACACCCATGTAGGGGCTCCTCTTCTCACACCCATGTAGGGTCCCCCACTTCTCACACCCATGTAGGGGCCCCCTCTTCTCACACCCATGTAGGGGCCCCCTCCTATCACACCCATGTAGCCCCCCCCCCTAGGAAAGTGTCCCCAGCCTGAATAAATCAGCGTCCCCAGGACTGAGACTGGTCACAGGAGAAATGTGTGAAAAGGAGAAAGATAAAGAGGAACAGATAGAGGAAGGAGTGTGGGAAATGGGAGGGACGCTGACTTCTCAGAGGTCTTTATCAGCATGATGACTGTAGACAGCGTCTATTGTCCCTGACCGCCAACTGTCCCTTCCCCCCCCACCACTGCAAGACAAGTGCCATCACCCTCATTCTCCCCGACACATATTAGGACACCTAAGAATTCCAATAAACTCACCATAACTGCCAATCACATTCCAGATAGTAAAGGAATATAGCAAAAACAGAATTCATTGCCATAAAGACCACAGCATGGACCTCTGTGTGCCCCTCTGTATATAGCTGCACCTTCATGATCTCTAATGCACTGTCATCATTTATAAACCACATTGCAGACTTGATACAAAGTAAAAACATTTCCCGCAGACTCAGCACTTCACATACAATAAACTGTCTGGTCTATAGCGTAGTACAGAGCCTGGAGGCCACAACCTGCTTTAGTAAAAATAACTCAAGGAGGGCACAGCATGCTAAAGGGGGCCACAACCTGCTATCGTAAAGAGAACCTGAGGGGGACACAACCTGCTAAAAACCAGCTGGAATAAAAATGACCTGAAGGGGAAACAACTGGTTGGGGTAAAGACAACGTAAAGGGGCCACAACCTGCTGGGGTAATAGGAACCTGAAGGGGCCACAACCTGCTATCAAAAGAGAACCTGAGGGGGGCACAGTCTGCTGAGGTAAAGACAACCTGTAGGGGCCACAACCTGCTGGTATAATGGGAACCTGAAGGGGCCCCAAACTGCTATCGTAAAGAGAACCTATTATCATAAGGAGAGCCTGAGGTGGGACACGATCTGCTGGGGTAAGGTGAACTTGAAGGGGCCACAACCTGCTAGGGTAAAACGAACATGAAGGGGCAAAACCTGCTGGGGTGACAAGAACCTAAGGGGGCCACAACTGGCTGGGATAAAAAGAATTTAAAGGGGCCACAGCCTGTTGGGATCAAAAGGACCTGAAGGGGAAACAACTGATTGGGACCTGCCATCGTAAAGAGAACCTGAGATGGCCACAACCTGCTGGGTAAGGTGAACTCGAAGGGGCCACAACCTGCTATCATAAAGAAAACCTGAAGGGGCCACAACCTGCTGGGGTAATGGGAACCTGAATGGGCCTCAAGCTGCTATCATAAAGATAACCTGAGGGGGCCGCAGCCTTCTGGGATTAAGACAACCTGAAGGGGCCACAACCCGCTGGTGTAATGGGAACCTGAAGGGGCCCCAGCCTGCTATCATAAAGAGAACCTGCAGGGCCACAACCTGCTGGGTAAGGTGAACCTGAAGGGGCCACAACCTGCTGGGGTAAAGGGAACCTGAAGGGGCCTCAACCTGCTATCATAAAAGAGAACCTGAGGGGGCCACAGCCTTCTGGGGTAAAGACAACCTGAAGGGGCCACAAGCTGCTGGTATAATGGGAACCTGAAGGGGCCCCAACCTGCTATCATAAAGAGGACCTGAGGGGGCCACAACCTGCTGGGTAAAGTGAACCTGAAGAGGCCACAACCCAACCTGCTATCATAAAGAGAACCTGAAGAGGCCACAACCTGCTATCGTAAAGAGAACCTGAAGGGGCCACAACCTGCTATCATAAAGAGAACCTGAAGGGGCCACAACCTGCTATTGTAAAGAGAACCTAAGGGGGGCCAAAACCTGGGGGGGGGATGGGAACCTGAAGGGGCCAAAACTTTCTAGGGTAAAGATAACCTGCTAGGCTAAGGAGAACCTAAGGGGGCCACAAGAGTGGCACCCAAATGCACGTTGCGTGTTTTGCAGCAATTTTTGCGTGGTTTGGGATTGCGCCAATTTAGCTTACATTTCCGTGTTGCAGAATTGTAAGTAGCATGCGCACCCCAATGCACCGCAAAGACAACGCACCTGTGTTGTAGCATGCTACCTGGTAATGCGTTGCATTAAATATGGAGGGTTGCAGTTGGCATTTAGCACGTTAGGGTGCGTTTGCAGCCCAATCTTTTTTTATTGGCCTTCCTGAAGCAACGCGCATTATTGCGCACCACGGGAAAGTTAACGGGTCCTAGAAGTGAAAGATATCAGCGACCTATGGTAAATCGATCTCCTTTAACATTTCCACTTACAAAACATCAGACCAGAGTTTTTCCTCCATTCATAATAAACATGAGCAGGAACAAAGGTGGAGGTGGGAGGGGCCCAGACACCCTGCGGATAATTCCGCCCCCCCCAAATCTGCCAGCCAGCAAAGAGGAACGGAATTTAAAGCCTGCTTCTGAGTTGGGTAACCCGTGATCTGCATCACTTTCCTGGCTGCAGGCTCAGCTCAGCTGCACCTTCAGCAAACACAGGACGTCACGCCTTCGCACTGACTACTCCAGGGGGGTGCGTGTCCTTTAAGGATCTCTTAGTGCAGATTAAACAGACAGAACAGGTTTTTCCTCTAAGAAGTGAATGGGAGGCCTGTGGCGCAACCAGACTCAGGACTCGGACATCTCCAACAACAGATTCATTCACCTCCGACCAGAGCCGCCAGAGTGCAAATAAAAACTGACTGCAACAAATAACCCACAAATCACGGTGCATGTTCCTGCAAAATGCGACACATGCATTGGAATAGCATTATTCAGCGCAGACGCAATCAAACGCCATCCACGTGGACAGTTTACATTTCTGGAAACTACAAGTCCCAGCGTGCCCCCCCCCCCAGAGAACTACAGGTCCCAGCATGCCCCTCAGGGAACTCCAAATCCCAGCATGCCCCCTTAGACTACAGGTGCCAGCATGCACCCTCAGGGAACTAAAAGTCCCAGCGTGACCCTCAGGGAACTAAAAGTCCCACTGTGCCCTCTCAGGGAACTTCAAGTTCCAGCGTGCCTCCTCATGGAACTACAAGTCCTAACGTGCCCCCTCAGGGAACTACAAGTCCCAGCGTGACCCCTCAGGGAACTAAAGGTCCCATTGTGCCCTCTCAGGGAACTACAAGTTCCAGCATGCCCTCTCAGGGAACAACAAGCCCTAACGTGCCCACTCAGAGAACTACAAGCCCTAACGTGCCCCCTCAGGGAACTACAAGTCCTAACGTGCCCCCTCAGGGAACTAAAGGTCCCAGAGTGCCCTCTCAGGGAACTACAGGTTCCAGCATGCCCGCTCAGGGAACTACAAGTCCTAATGTGCCCACTCAGGGATTTACAAGTCCCAGTGTTCCCCCTCAGAGAACTACAAGTCCCAGCGTTCCCCCTCAGGGAACTACAAGTCCCAGTGTTCCCCTTCAGGGAACTACAAGTCCCATCATTCCCCCTCAGGGAACTGCAAATCCCAGTATGCCCCTTTAGGGAATTATAAGTCCCAGCGTGCCCCCTCAGGGAACTACAAGTCCCATGTACCCCTCAGAGAACTACAAGCCCTAACGTGCCCCCTCAGGGAACTACAAGTCCTAACGTGCCCCCTCAGGGAACTAAAGGTCCCATTGTGCCCTCTCAGGGAACTACAGGTTCCAGCATGCCCGCTCAGGGAACTACAAGTCCTAATGTGCCCACTCAGGGATTTACAAGTCCCAGTGTTCCCCCTCAGAGAACTACAAGTCCCAGCGTTCCCCCTCAGGGAACGACAAGTCCCAGTGTTCCCCCTCAGGGAACTACAAGTCCCATCATTCCCCCTCAGGGAACTGCAAATCCCAGTCTGCCCCTTTAGGGAATTATAAGTCCCAGAGTGCCCCCTCAGGGAACTACAAGTCCCATGTGCCCCCTCAGAGAACTACAAGTCCCAGCATTCCCCCTCAGGGAACGCCAAATCCCAGCATTCCCCCTCAGGGAACTACAAGTCCCATCATTCCTCCTCAGGGAACTGCAAGTCCCAACGTGCCCCCTCAGGGAACTACAAGTCCCAATGTGCCCCTTCAGGGAACTGCAAATCCCAGTGTTCCCCCTCAGGGAACTACATGTCCTATCGTGCCCCTCACGGAACTACAAAGTCCCAGCGTGCCCCCTCAGGGAGCTAAAAGTCCTGGCATATACGTAGAAGTCTGGTTAACGTTCTGCCACCTTTCGATGTTCCATAAATCTGATACTCATTTAACGCCGGTAAAAGTTGTCCCCCTGCCGCTTGCTATTACTGCAGCGAGTCGTTGGGGTCGCACACGTGATGCGCAAACGATGACAACATTTCGGGTGCCAGATGGCTCGCACCGTTGATGTATTTTTACATACGCTGTGCGAACATATGTTGCCAAATTCGGAGTCCTTCATCGGAACGGAGAAGAGCTGAAATTTCCTCTGTGCATGAAGTCGCACATAGACATCTGTGCATGAAGTCGCACAAAGACATCTGTGCATTGAGTCGCACAAAGACATCTGTGCATAAAGTCGCACAAAGACATCTGTGCATTGAGTCGCACAAAGACATCTGTGCATTGAGTCGCACAAAGACATCTGTGCATTGAGTCGCACAAAGACATCTGTGCATAAAGTCGCACAAAGACATCTGTGCATTGAGTCGCACAAAGACATCTGTGCATAAAGTCGCACAAAGACATCTGTGCATAAAGTCGCACAAAGACATCTGTGCATTGAGTCGCACAAAGACATCCGTGCATAAAGTTGCACAGATGCCAGCCAAGTTGCACCTGAAGTCACACTGACCTTGCAAATCGTGCAATTTCAAGTGAAGTCTCATAATTTCAAAGTCGCGTTTGGTGTGAACGGGGGCTATGGGTCCATTCAAGCTTCAATCTACGTGTTGCGCACAGGTACACTCGTGCCTTGATGTGCGTTGGCATGCTGCCATGCGTTTTAACATGCATGCAATACTTTTTTTTTACATCAGTAAGGAAACTTCAAAGGACTCGCGTGTTGCAGTGCGTTTACATGCATTTACGTGCGCATTGTACTAGAAAAAGTAGGGCCTGTTCTATGTTGTTGCCAGAGCAGGGCAGCGCAACACACGATGCAAAATGCTCCTATTGAAATAAATCACTTTGACAATGCATATGCGTTGGCGTGCGTTGATGGACGCATGTCAGCGCATCTGGTGTGAAAGGAAGTACACCAAGGGATGAGGGTATCAATGTAGGTGACCTCTTATAGAGCGAAGGAGAATCCATCCATCCCGCTCTATGAGTGTCTACCCTGGGGGTCACCACCCTTGAGAGAGGAATCATGGGAACACCTGACTTCCAAGCCAGAGGTCACCTACATTGATACCCTCATCCCTTCACCACAAGCTTTTTTGACTCACCGGGCGTACGCCCCTTTTGGGTCCTAACTTTCCGGTAAGCCTTCATCCAATTGGTGGTGGATATTCTACTTACAACCTTCTTCATATCTATCTTCATCTTTGATATCAGGAGGATGTTATGAGAATTTAAGTAGTGCGGAAAGTAAACAATGATTTAGAATGTAAGTTCCTGTGGAATTCGACAGGTGCTTCGGAAATTGTAAAAATTCTATTCGCAACAATTTGCCAAAATTTCTACAGTGGGCTCAATAAACTATCAGTGACGTGACCATAAAATAGCGCCGACTGTGACATTTTTAGTAGTGTGACCAATAAGCAATGATTTACAATGTATGTTCCTGTGGAATTCAACAGGTGCTTTGAAACTGTAAAATTTCTATTTGCGACAATTTGCCAAAACTTCTACTATTGATTTAATAAACTATCAGTAACGTGACCATAAAATACCGCCAACTGCGACTTTTTAGCAGTGTGTCAAATAAGCAATGATTTAAAATTTATGTTCCCATGGAATCTGACAGGTGCTTCGAAATTGTAAAATTTTTAGTTGCGACAATTTGCCAAAATTTTTACAATGGGTCCAACAAACTATCAGTGACACTACCATAAAATAGCGCCAACTGCGACATTTTTAGTAGTGTGACAAATAAACAATGATTTACAATGTACAGTATGTTCCCATGGAATTCAACAGGTGCTTCAAAAATTGTAAAATTTCTATTTGCGACAATTTGCCAAAATTTCTACAGTGGGCCCAATAAACTATCAATGACGCGGCCATAAAAAAGCGCACACTGCGACATTTTTAGTAGTGTGACCAATAAACAATGGTTTACAATGTATGTTCCTTCCAGTATGTTCCAGAATTAGAAAAAAAATCCCTTCTTGTGACATTTCGTCGAAATCTTCACAATGGACTCATATTGTGACACAACATTAAAATCACAGATTGTGATCTTTACTAGTGCGAAAAACTATGATTCGCAGTGTATGTTCCTGTGGAATTTGAAAGTTGTCTCAGAAACAGTTAAATCCCTATTTGTGAAATTTTACAAAAATTTCTACAATAGGCCCAATAAACTCTCAAACCATAAAATAGCGCCGACTTATCGCGCTTTTAGTAGCGTGATAGATAAACGATTATTCGCAAAGTATATTCCCGTGGAATTCGGAATGTGCGCTAAAGATAGCAAAATCAGCATTTGTGACATTTCACCAAAAATCTCTACAATGGACCCGAAAAACTATCGGCCGCTTGGCATTAAAATAGCGCAGATTGCGTAAAATTTTCCTAAAAACGCCAAACAAGCGATGATTCGCAATGCACGTTCTTGTCAAATGCGACAGGTGCGTCAGAAATAGGAAATTCCCAATTTGACACAGAAATGTTGCAACTTGTGTGACGTATAATGGAACGGTTTGCGCATATTTTGAACGCACAGAATAAGCGCATTGGTGCGTCAAGCAGGAGGTGTTGCAGGACTCCTTATCAGCCACGGTCCCTGCGACATAATAGTAATAATAATAATCATTTTGTAATGATTCAAAATTTTGTGACAGTTTCGCACATAATTTTTTCAGTCACAATTTCTCGCTCGGCGCCACAGATCGCTTATCATGTTGTGCGGCAATCGCGCCTCTCAAAAGTGGAAGCTTGTAGTCTGAAAAGGAGCAGGGGCTTCTTTTCGGGGCGACAAACGTGCGTAGGGCCACCCATTTAAAGTGAAAGGGTTGGCCCTATTCGACACGCAGAGTTGCTTCTCCAGACAAGATGCAAATCTCCCACGAATGCCATTCGGGAATTGCGCCTAAAAAAATCGCATTGAAGCTTGCCACCCGAAAAAGAGCAGGAGCTTTTTTTCTAGCGACAAATACACATAGGGCCAGCCCTTTCAAGTGAATGGGCTGGCCCTATGCGACACGCAGAATCGCTGCTTCAAACAAGATGCGATTCTTCCGCAAATGTCAGCTAATCACGCCTCTCAAAGTCGCGTTGAAGCTTGTCATCCAAATAGGAGCAGGGGCTTCTTTTCGGGTGACATAGTTCATTTGAACTATGCGACATGCAAAATCGCTAATGCAGACAAAATGCGAATCTGCGAACTTCGCGCGAAAATCGTGCCTTTTAAAACCATGGGAAGCTTGTTGCTTGAAAAGGAGCAGGGGCTTCTTTTTGGGCGACAAATGTGCGTAGGGCTGGCCCATTCAAGTGAAAGGGCTGGCCCTTTGCGACAAGCAGAATCGCTGCTTCAGACAACATGCGATTCTGCCAAGAATGTTGCGCGGAAATCACACCATTTAAAATCACGTGGAGCTCGTTGCCTGAAAAAGGAGCAGGAGCTTCATTTTCAGCGACTAACGCGCATTCAACTGAATGCGATATGCAGAATCGCATGAAAATCGCACAGCAGCAATGCTCATTCCCACTACATGATAATGTGAATGGGGCCTGGGGCTTCTTTTGCGTGTTTCTCACACTGAAAAGAACCGGCTGCCCTACATGTGATGTACAGGAACGCACCCGCGCTCAGTCGCACCTGTAGGCGCAAACCAAGCCTTTCCGTTCATTTCCATCTAGGGACAGCGTTTCCAGGGACTTGCAATGAAAGTCTGGGACTGTTCCAGCAAATCAAGGACAGACAGAAATCAAACTGGCGGCGAATCGCCCGTCGCTGCACTTTGCATGTATGAAATAGGCTGCAAAGTTGCCAAAATTTTAACGAGATTTGTAAAGAAAAAAAAAAAAGCAGCCGGAGACAACCCCCCTCCCCTCCCCCCTCTTTTTGGCACAGACACCTCGTGCCTCATTGCACAACGGCAAGAAAAAAGTTAACACTCACCTGAGTTGCAAGTCTTCCCGATTCCGAGCCCCCCCGACATCGGGCGCCGAGCCCAGAGCGGGCCACGGAGGGGAGAAGCTGCGCCTAGCGGGGACGGAGGAGAGGGACGGAGAGCCGGACGCAGACACCCCGGGCGGTGTGTGAGCGAGGAGAGGTATGCATTGTGCGTGTCTGTGCAAGAAGCCTGTCAGTCAGGGGAGGACTCTGCCTTTCATGTGTGTGTGGGAAGGAGCAGGCTGCACTGAATAATTAAACAGGGAGAGCCCAAGAAAACGACGCCGCTCCGCCAAGACGCTACTCCATAGATTGCAAGCTCTTGGGCCCACTCGGGTCAGCAGATCCCTCAGCAACCTCATCCCTCCAGAAGGGCTGTAATGCACCTAACCCTGACCTCACAATAACGGCATGTCTTTGTTAACCAGACCTTTTTCTGACATTTCTGGTTTACAAAAAAAAAAAAAATCTGTATTATTTTTTGCTAGAAAATTACTTAGAACCCCCCAAACATTATATATATATATCAGAGACCCTAGGGAATAAAACGGCAATCGTTGCAATATTTTATGTCACACTGTATTTGCGCACTGGTCTTTCAAACGCAATTTTTCCCCCAAACATTATATATATATTTTTTTTATCAGAAACCCTAAAGAATAAAATGGCGGTTGTTGCAATATTTTATGTCGCACTGTATTTGCGCAGCGGTCTTTCAAACGCAATTTTTTTTTGTGGAAAAATACACTTGAATAAATAAAAAAAAAACAGTAAGGCTAGCCCAATTTTTTGTAGAATGTGAACGATGAATTTACGCCGAGTAAATAGGTACCTAACATGTCACACTCGTAGAATGGTGACAAACTACGGTACTTAAAAATCTCCATAGGCGACGCTTTCAATTTTTTTACAGGTTACCTGTTTAGAGTTACAGAGGAAGCTAGAATTATTGCTCTCGCTCTAACGATCACGGCGATACCTCACATGTGTGGTTTGAACACCATTTACATATGCGGGTGCGACTTACGTACGCATTCACTTCTGCGCGTGAGCTCGGAGGGATGGGGCGCTTTACATTTTTTTTCTTTTCTTTTTATTTCTACACTGTCCCTTTCATTTTTACAGGTTACCAGTTTGGAGTAACAGAGGAGGTCTAGTGCTAGAATTATTGCTCTCGCTCTAACGATCGCGGCGATACCTCACATGTGTGGTTTGAATGCCGTTTGCATATGCGTTCGCTTCTGCATGTGAGCATGGAGGGATGGGGCGCATTAAGTTTTTTTTTTTTTTGATCTGCCCGTATTGCATTGAGAAGCACAGAGACCTAGTGATGATGTCACTGAGTCTAAAATAAGGTAAGTAATGAGCACCTCTAGCAGGAATTGGAAGGCAGCCAAGGACTGCGGTGGTCAGATCACACCAAAGAAGTGACAGGACGGATAGGACTGTCGCAGGTGACTCCTCCCTCCAGACTCCACCTGTAGTTGATAAAGATAATGATGGGTGATCTGGCTGTCAGACATTTTCCAGCACGATGGATATCTTTGTTACCACTCGCCATTTCAGTGCCTCTTTTAGCCTATAATGGTGGATAGCACAGATTATGGTGGGAGATGGGGGCTCCATGCCTCTCACACAATGTCCGTTCCTGGATTCCTGCTGGAAGAGTAATCAGATGTATTCTGGAGATGAGGTCACACCTGAGAGGGCAAAGGTCACTGGAGGGGGCAGCTCCGCCCCCAGGTGACACCTGTGAGTGGCAGGTGGCGAGCACCAAGTACCGCCTCCTCCTGTCAACTCCGGCTATTACACGGTTCTGTCTGCTCTATATGAGAAAAACAGCTGAATCAACATCAACAGTGTGCTTGGAGTGTGAGCTCTGAGGTCCAGCCATGTATAAAGAGGGGAGCAAGGAGTGACAGAATTGTAGATGATCCATATAGAGTAAGAAAGTAAGTAAGTCAGACAAGACAACTACTAAACTTACCACTAACTACCTACTGACATCACCACTAACTCTACTAACCATACCATTAACTACCTACTGACCTTATCACTAAGAACCTACTGACCTAACCATTAACTGCCTACTAACCTTACAACTTACTACCTACTGACCTCACCACTAACTTTCTAGTAGCCATACCATTAACTACCTACTGACCTTGTCACTAACTACCTGCTAACTTTACCATTAACTACCTACTGACCTTATCACTAACTACCTGCTAACTTTACCATTAACTACCTACTGACCTTATCACTAACTACCTGCTAACTTTACCATTAACTACCTACTGACCTTATCACTAAGAACCTACTAACCTTACCACTACCTACTAACCTTACCACTAACTACCTACTGATCTAACCTCTAACCTTACCACTAACTACCCACTAACCTTACCACTAAGTACCTACTCATCCCAATACTAACTACCTACAACCTGTGACGGCGTACCGCTTGTCTGCACTTTACATTTTCCCCGGTCAGCCTGGTCAAAGAGAGGAGCAGTGAAGTACACTCACAGTGTAGCGCCATCGGAAACTTGCATCACTCCACAGAGAAGACATCACCCCACTGAGGACACATCATTCCACTGAAGACAATACACCCCACCAATAACTCCTCATCCCTCTGAGGACACATCAACCCACCAATGCCACATTACCCTACGAAGGCCAGATCACCCCACAGAGAATACATCACCCCACTGAGGACACATCATTCCACTGAAGACAACACACCCCACCAATGACTCATCATCCCTCTGAGGACACATCAACCCACCAATGCCACATTACCCTACGAAGGCCAGATCACCCCACAGAGAATACATCTCCCCTCTGAGGACACATCATTCCACTGAAGACAATACACCCCACCAATAACTCCTCATCCCTCTGAGGACACATCAACCCACCAATGCCACATTACCCTACGAAGGCCAGATCACCCCTTTGAGGCCACATTACCTCACTACAGTTACATCACCCCACTGTGGACTTCAAACGTACTAATCTCAACGCACACGTTCCTGTTAAAATGGCTGTGCATCAAAGTGGGTGCTGTAGTGACCAACGGCTGGAACCGTTTTAGGTCAAAACAAAAATTGTCACCAGCACACCACGGATCTCCAGAGTGGGTCCAAAGTTTTTTAATCAGCGATCACATTGTTACAGCAGATAGCAACGTTTCAGAACCACGCAGGACCCCTTCATCAGGCATGTGATGTCACCGCATGGAGGCCCCATCACCCCATGGAGGCCCCATCACCCCATGGAGGCCCCATCACCCCACCAACTTCACATGGCAAAGATCCATATCATACACTGGACGCCGGTGTCCTCAGTATACTCAGCACACTATGTACTCTGCACACATCATCATCCTAACACTTTACTGTCAGTCTGCCAACCCATCACACACCACCGAGAAAACCCAAACAATGTCTGCCGAATACAGCCGGAGGATATATAATTACCACCTGATTCACAGTGTGATATGTGATCAGAACACGTATTCACATGTACATACACTGCACAAGCCAAGATCATCAATCAGCGAGATTCATAAGGGAAAGGGAGGAAATTTCTTCGGTACAATGAGAAGTGATGTCACAGGTGTTGGATATACCATCACAGAATGAAACTCTACCAGAGTATAGCCAGTTTTGGTTAAAGCCCCAATCGGTTGTTATAGGTTCCTATAGACAGTGTTAGTAGATAAGCCCCATAGCATCACTCCCAGTACATCAATCCCAGCACAGGATGTGATATTGATACATTGTATTACCTGATCGGAATCTCATGGCTTCTTTCTGGTCTGTGGATATCTGTAGAGTGAAAGTCCACGAAGTGGTCACTGGCCTCCAGACCCCCGAGACCTCCTTCTCCTCCTCCCCCTCCCAGCTCTCTATGTACAGTACTATAGAGGGCTCTGACCCCTCACCCGCAGGAGACCCACCCCCACCCCAGACCCCTCTCCCCCCTGCACAATGCACACAGCTGGGTTATCACTTATCACACACAGCACAATGAGAACCCCCCAACCTGGTGGGACATCCTATGGTCACCTCTGCCAACCACACATGTAATCGCTTTCATTTTATATATATATATATATATATATATATATATATATATATATATATATATATATATATATATCCACAAATTCCCCTGAATGTTGAATGAATTAGCTAAGCAGGTGTCATCTGCATATCACCAAAGTCTCCATTGTTATCCTTCACCGCAACCCACCCCGGGAGACCAGAGAAACTACTGCTATGTAAATACCAACTTTCCAAAAGTCCTCACCGCCCGGAGCCTTGGGAGACGGCTGGAGGGATTTTAAAGCAAATGATTTTGCAGGTGAAGTTTCTTCGAAAACTCATTTTTTTCCTAACAAAGCCATATCTGATCAGCCGGCAGGGAACGGTCATTTAGCAGCCAATGGTATTTCTTTCCCTTATATATGTTGCTTTTGCTGTAGTACTTTGTTCAGGTGGGCCACTTCACAGGCAGGTTTAGTACATCCCCCAGCCATGTTATGTACCCAACTTTAGCCCCGGAAGGTTTTACCCCCTTAATGACCAGGCCATTTTTTGCGATACAGCACGTTACTTTAGCTGACAATTGCGCGGTCGTGCGATGCTGTACCTAAATAAAATTGATGTCCTTTTTTTCCCACAAATAGAGCTTTCTTTTAGTGGTATTTAATCACCTCTGCGGTTTTTATTTTGTTGCGCTGTAAATAAAAAAATAAACCCGCCAATTTTGAAAAAAAAAAAATATATATTTGTTACTTTCTTCTATAAAACATATCCAATAAAAATGTTTTAACCCCCGCTGATGGCTGAAAAAGGGTTTAAATTGCTGGCAAAGCGCCGATGCAGCGGCGCATTGCCGGCTGTTTGACGGCGCTGCCCCTATGTTTTCAATGGGCAGGGGCGCTTTAGGAGCGGTGCACACACTGCTCCTATAGTGCTGCAAAGATGCGGCTTGCAGGACTTTTTTCACCGTCCTGCGAGCCCACCGCTCCAGTGTGAAAGCACTCAGGCTTTCACACTGGAATGACAGGAGAGGCTCTTTACAGTCACTATGCAGGCGCTATTTTTAGCGTTGTAGCGCCTGTAAAGCGCCTTAGTGTGAAAGTAGCTTTAGGCTCCATGCACACTTGTACAACGCCATGTTTGCACAACTTTGAAGTGAAACTTTGATGCAACTTTGGATGGGTGGAACTTGGATACGACTTTGGCTTTGACCAGTGATAATGGACAAATGTTGCATTGTATAACATTCAGGTACGACTTTCATGCAACTTTTGAGGGTTGACATTGAAGTCTATGGCCCTCAAGTTGCATGAAAGTCAGACTAAAGTAGTGCGTGAACTACTTTGAAGTTGCTGCAGCTTTAAGTCGCACATATATGAATGGTTATCATTGGGAAATGACTTGTCATGCGACTTAGTTGTCCAAAGTTGCATGACAGGTCGCCCAAGGCTCCATTCACACTTGTACGACTTCAAGTTTGCACAACTTTGGAGCGCAACTTTAATGCAACCTTGGATGGGTGAGACTTGGATGTGACTTGTTATCCCTCTGCAAAGTTGAGCCGACTGTTGCAGGTAAAACATTCAGGTGCGACTTTCATGCAAATGTTGAGGGTTAACATTGAAGTCTATAGCCCTCAAGTTGCATGAAAGTCAGACCAAGGTAGTGCATGAACGACTTGAAGGCTCCATTCACACTGGAGCCTTTGGATGACTTTGGAGCGCAACTTTGGTCGGGTGCGACTTGTTGTCTCTTTGCAAAGTCGGAGCCACTGTTGCATGTAAAACATTCAGGCATGACTTTCATGCAACCTTTGAGGGTTAACATTGAAGTCTATGGCCCTCAAGTTGCATGAAAGATGGACCAAAGCAGTGCATGAACTACTTTGAAGTCCCTACGATTTTAAGTTGCAGAGATATGAATGGTTATCATTGGAAAACAAAGTCATATGGCAAGTCGCACAAGTGTGAATGAGATGATGGAAAAATTGTGCATATTGTAATGCGCAGGTACATCCTGAAATCGGAGGTTGAACTTGAGACATTAGCATGCCAATCAAATGAAATATTAAGGAAATCTGTTGAGTATATTGAAGGCTCTGATGATCGATTTTTCTGGATTTCTCTACGAACGTTCGAACAAACTTCTACTGGTGTATGGCCAGCTTGACACTTATTTGAGCTGATTTGTACATGGGGGTTGATTTACTAAAACATTGAGGGCTAAAACATAGTTCACACCAGTGCTTGCATTTCCAGTGCGTTCCAGGAAAAAAATTAGAAGAACCTGTTCACACCATAGAAACGCAGTCCAGATGAGTTACAGATGCTTTTCTGCATGCATGTTTTTGATGCGTTTTTGGTGCGTTTTTGGTGCGTTCCAGTGCATCTTTTACCCCTCTCGTTTTTCGTGTGTGTTCCAGTGTTTTTGGTGCATTTAGGTGCATTCCAGTGCGTTTTTTGATGCGTTTTACAGTATTCCAGTACAGTCCAGTGCAGGGAAAATGCAGCATGTTCGGGCCAGTTCACATCACATGCAGTCCAGTGCTTTTTTTTCTATAACAAAAACGCATGGAAAGTAGGTTATATGGTTTCCAATGGCATAGTTCACAGTGCTTGCAGTCCCAGTGCGTTCCAGTTCCAGGAAAAAAAAAGTAGAACATGCTGCATTTTCCCTGCACTGGACTGTACTGGAACACTGTAAGACGCATCAAAAATGCACTGGAACGCACCAAAAACGCACTGGAACACACATGTCCTTACTGAAGGTTAACAAAAAAGAGAGGGGAAAAAATGCACTGGACTGCATCAAAATTGCACCAAAAACACATCAAAAACGCACATGCAGAAAAGCATCTGTAACACATCCGGACTGCATTTCTGTGGTGTGAACAGGTTCTTTTACGCAATGGAACTGCAAGCACTGGTGTGAACTATGCCATTGGAAACCATATAACCTACTTTCCATGCGTTTTTTATGCAGAAAAAAAACGCACTGGACTGCATGTAGTGTGAACTGGCCCTTTAAGCTGGTCATACACCATACAATTTTATTATTCAATTTCCTTTAGATTTATCTTCAACTATGTAGTAGAAGGCCCTGCCTGATTGCATACAAATTGAAAGTGTTTAGGTTTGACCTCCTATTATATATGGTTTTGGTAAAAACGCTCAAAAAAGTTCAACTGAAGAAGCAGAAGTTAGAAGCTGATTGGCTCCCATGCGCAGCTGCACCAGATTTTGCTCTCTACAGTTTTAGTAAATCAGTACAGGGTTGTTTTGCACGAAAGGCTCCTGTCACCAAAGGGGTTCCTAAGCGATTCAGAATCCCCCCGTATAGTTTGCTGTCAGTTTCACGCGGTGGTGTATTTCAGTCGAATGTTCCGCCAAAGATTTTCCATCGTGACCGAGACGGTGAACGCTTCTTCCCTAATAAATCATGACAAAGTGACCTGAAAACCTGCTGGCGCGGTGCCCGATCTCCCGGCATGCTCTCCTCGGTCGGGTATCCTGGCAGCGGGCTCATCCAGCGTAGCGGCAGGATTTCAAGGCAGATCCAGCTGGAGTCCCTGACAAAAACACATTGTTGGTGGTACAGGGGCTGTCACCCGGGAAACCGCCCCCCCTCCCCACTGCCCGTGCCACGCCATGCCCAGAGCGGCCCCCACCAACTCCAGGGGCCCGGGAGGAAGGGGGGGGCACTACCAGTGTCTCTGGGCACGGCGGGCGATGCAGCAACCGCCATAGAAATATAGCTTCCATCGGGGGTCACCTGCTTCTAGCAGGGGCTGCCGATTCAATCTCTGTGTACTAGTCTGAGTGTTTGGTAAATACAAAGGATAACAAAGTAACAAAAGAGGAAGAAAACAAAGAAACAAAAGAGAAACATTGTTCTTCCTTTTCAGTGTTTTATAAAAACGTGGAGCATTGTTTGTAAAGTGCAGAGACCCACCTAGGGAGAGCGCAGACGATCCATGTAAAAACGTTAGGGGGTTCCAGAGATGGGGTGACAAACAGCAGGGGGCGCAACAGTAAATATTTTCTCTAATTAAAGAGGAACTCCACCCTTCCCTGATAATATTTTACTTTTGTTCTTGTATATAAATGGGAAAAAAAAAAACAACAAAAAAAAACTTAGTAGTCCATGGAGTCTAGCTTTGCCTCTTGGAGCCCAAAGTTCTTTCTCCAGGCTCTGCTCCTGCGGGTCTCTGCCAGCCTATAGGACATAACAGACTTGCAGCATGTCTGCGCATGCGTGGGGGTTTGGTGTGATTTAGTGGCGGCCGGTACTAAACTTTTGGGGGAGGGGGCAGCAAACACCCCCCCCCTCCAGGGCCGCACTCACCGCTCCACGGCATGGTCCCCCCTGTGGCTTCCTTGGCTTTTCCTCCCGGCCAACCCAATCCACCTCCTGTCCTGATTTGCCGGGAGGAAAAGCCGGAAGACAATAGTGAATATTGATTCACTATTGTCACAAGTGGGTGGGCTCACTGCACCCCGAGCCCAACCTTTTTCAAGCCATTTAGAGCCTCAGGCTCTAATCAAGTGCTTGGGGAAAAAAAAACTTCATACAAACGCAACCCAATCCATTGGCCAACCCAATCCACCTCCTGTCCTAATTTGCCGGGAGGAAAAGCCGGAAGACAATAGTGAATATTGATTCACTATTGTCACAAGTGGGTGGGCTCACTGCGCCCCGAGCCCAACCTTTTTCAAGCCATTTAGAGCCTCAGGCTCTAATCAAGTGCTTGGGGAAAAAAAAACTTCATACAAACGTATGAGTCTGGCATCCCGCATGCTGGTGTGGTATATGCGGAGACACGCCAACCCCCCCCCCCATCACCATCAAAACCACCACCATCATCATCATCATCCACACACACAGTGGGGTAGATTTACTAAAGCTGGAGCACAATCTGGTGCAGCTGTGCATGGTAGCCAATCAGCTTCTATCTTCAACTGGTTCAATTAAGTTTTGGCAATAAAACCTGGAAGCTGATTGGTTCCTATGCAGTAGTGAGCCTGATTTTGCACCCTCCAACTTTAGTAAATAAACCCCAGTGTTTCTACCCATAAACCATATTAAACCCTTATGCACAGTGCTGGGACAAGGTCATCTAGAGCCCAGGGCAAACATGCCAAACTGCGCACCCCCCCCCCCCCCCCCCCCACCCAAGATGTAAAAATGGGTCAGCAAAAATCCCCCAAGTGCTAAAAACTGAGGACTAATCTGCATGATTACGCCTAAGCATAACCCCCCCCCCCCCGCCCGCCAGTACAAATGGCGTATTTTCACTTTTAACCAAATGAAAAACATTCGATCAGAACAAGAAACAACTCAATAACAATCATTTTTTTTCTTTAGCAGAGATGTACATGCACTTTTACTGGGCGAATATCTGAGGGTTTTTTTTATTAATAGACACCATGTGGGAGTCTATTCTTTTCTGCTGCAACACAGAATCTGGTGCAGCTGTTCATAGCAACCAATCAGCTTTCAGGTTTTACTGACAAAGCTTGAACAAGCAGATTTCATTATATTGTCAAATTCTGTGCAGAACCGTTCGATCAGATCATTACAACTATTGCCACCATCAAAGGGCATTATACAGATTTTCTGTATCTCTTGTCTATAAAATGAAACATTGTTTCCATCTTATGATTGTATCTGATGTGTGCTCAGCTATACAATCCCAGTTAGGATGGATGGGGCATGCTGGGACTTGTAGTTCCCAAGCCATCGATTTTCAACTACTGGTGTCTGTTTCTAGATCTCCGATTCTGACACAGTGCATTTAGTCCCTTACCTGCAGAACCGGTCCCTGAAGCATCCTCGCTGGCAATGTCTGTGTACGGGGGTTCCATACTCGTACCGCTGTCTTCATAATTGGCCTCTGAGCTGCTCTGTGATGGCAATGCAGGGCGTCTGTATGGGCTGCGACTTGGGGAACGCCATTCCGACACTCTCGAAGGGGAGCCTGATGTACAGAAATATCACAAAGAAGTGCACTTTAAAACTTGTTACAACAAAATACTTGCTAAAATCTTCTTCATCTAAGAGCAACTGGCAGTTGTGCACAGTGCAACTAACAGCAGCCTCGGGAGACTTTTTAATTTTCTAATTTTCTGCCATAACAACTGCAACAAAATTCTAATGCCCGGTACACACAATGAGATTATCGGACGAATGATCGTATGTTTTTTTTTTTTTTTGGATGCTAATTTCAGATCGAATCTGATGAGTTTACTAAAGTCACGAAAATTCCCGTAAGACAAAAAAAAAATTTGGAAGTAATGTAAATGATGGAAATAATGCATTTGTATTGCATTTTCGAACGACAGCTGTACTGGTTAAACGAAAATCGTCCGACCTGGCATTGTACGAAAAAAGTTTTCGTGTATGTCCGATAGAATAATATCAGATAAACTGTCCTGATCGGCTCTCGAATGCTCTGTACTAACGATCCGATTATCATACAATTGCTTCAAAAGCGGTATTTTCCGTATCCAGAATTATTTGTAAGGCCATTGTCAGTCAGTAGGGGAGCTACAGTGTTTTTATCCAGCCCCCCCACTATTAATATGTTAATGAGCTGAACTCCTAAACCACATCCGGAATTTTTTTTAGGGCCATGGACAGTCAGTAGGGGGAGTTACAGTGTAGGTAGGGGGCAGCGGTGCGTTTGCTCTGCCCCCCACTATTAATAAGTTAATTAGCCGATTTCCTATAGAACACCAATCATTATTTGTAAGGCAACTGGCAGCCAGTTGGGGGCTTTGCTCCACCCCCACTATTAACAAGTTAAAGGAGATGTCCAGCCTGAGCTTTTTAGGCTGGGCTTCTCCTCTGGGACACAGGAGTGCAATTCATTTTGCACTCCTGTGACCCGTTTTCAGCGGAGAGCAGTGGACCGTCTAAACCACACCCAGGATTATAGGTAAGGCCATTGACAGTCAGTGGGTGGAGTTACAATATCTTTACCACACCCTCACTATTAATATGTTAATTAGGTAATCTCCTAAACCACACCTAGAATTATTTGTAGGGCCATTGACAGTCAGTGGGTGGAGTTACAATATCTTTACCACACCCTCACTATTAATATGTTAATTAGGTAATCTCCTAAACCACACCTAGAATTATTTGTAGGGCCATTGGCAGTCAGTGGGTGGAGTTACAATATCTTTACCACACCCTCACTATTAATATGTTAATTAGGTAATCTCCTAAACCACACCTAGAATTATTTGTAGGGCCATTGGCAGTCAGTGGGTGGAGTTACAATATCTTTACCACACCCTCACTATTAATATGTTAATTAGGTAATCTCCTAAACCACACCTAGAATTATTTGTAGGGCCATTGGCAGTCAGTGGGTGGAGTTACAATATCTTTACCACACCCTCACTATTAATATGTTAATTAGGTAATCTCCTAAACCACACGTAGAATTATTTGTAGGGCCATTGGCAGTCAGTAGGGGCAGTAATGTCTTTGCCCCGCCCCCACTATTAATAAGTTAATTAGCTGATTTCCTAATCCACACCCAGAATTATTTTTAAGGCCATTGGCAGTCAGTATGTGGCTGCAGTGTCTTTGATCCGCCCCCACTAATAACATTTAAATTGTGGACCTTCAAAATCATACCCACAAATATTTTGTAAGGCCATTGGCAGTCAGTTGGTGGGACAGCAGTGTACTTACCCCACCCTCACTAATAATATGTTAATTACCCGATCTTTTAAACCACACCCAGAATTATTTGTAAGGCCACTGGCAGTCAGTGGGTGGGACTACAGTGTCTTTATCCCTCCCCCACTATTCATTTGGTAATTAGCTTAACCCCTAAACCACACTCAGAATTATTGGTAGGGACACTGGCAGTCAGTAGGGGACAGTGGTGTATTTGCCCCGCCCCCACTATTAATAGATTCATTTAGCTGATATCATTTTATCCACACTGATAAATATTTGTTAAGCCATTGGCAGTCAGTAGGGGGGCTGCCGTGTCTTTGCTCCGCCCCCACTATTAGCATGTTAAATTGTGGACCTTCAAAATCATACCCAGAATTATTTGTAAGGACATTGGTTGCCAGTGGGCGGGACTACAGTGTACTTACCCCACCCTCACTATTAATATGTTAATTAACCAATCTCTTAAACCACACCCAGAATTATTTGTAAGGCTATTAGCAGTCAGTGGGTGGGACTACAACATACTTATCCCACCCTTACTATTAATATATTAATTCGCCGATCTCTTAAATCACGTCCAGAATTATTTGTAAGGCCATTGGCAGTCAGTGGGTGGGGTTACAGTGTCTTTATCCCACCCCCACTATTCATTTGTTAATTAGCTTAACCCCTAAACCATACCTAGAATTATTTGTAGGGCCGCTGGCAGTCAGTAGGGGGCAGTAGTGTCCTTTCCCCCGCCCCAACTATAAATAGGATAATTAGCCGATTTCCTTTTATCCACACCAATAAATATTTGTAAAGCCACTGGCAGTCAATAGGGGGCTGCGGTGTCTTTGCTCCAATCCCGCTATTAACATGTTACATCGCAGACCTTGCAAACCACACCCATAAATATTTATAAAGCCATTGGCAGTTAGTGGGTAGGGCTACAGTGTCTTACAGTACCCCACCCCCACTATTATGTTAATTATTTGATCACCTATGGTATTGGCAAAGCTCAGACTGGGAGAGGGAGAGACAGTATCTGAGGCCAATCAGATGTTCTTTGTTCAAATGTCTTTGCTCCACCCCCACTATTAACATGTTAATTCGCAGATCTTCTAAACCGCACCCAGAATTATTTGTAAGGCCATTGGCAGTCAGTGGTGTAGCTGAAATGTCTTCACCCCCCACTATGTTGATTAGCTGATCTCCTATAGCATTTGGAAAGCTCAGACTGGGAAAGGGAAAGCCAATATCTGGGGCCAATTAGATGTCCTGTACTCAAATGTGCTAACAAGGAGCATGCTGACAGCAGGAGAAAGCAGAAAGATCTTGTGACTATCAGTGTCTACTTAAAGCTTGTAGGTGGAGTTTTCATTCTCCTCTGACTGTCCTATGAGGCTGCAGGACCCCTGACCCTCTGTTTGGCCCCTGTGTTGATCACATGCACTCTCCCAAGAATAGAAAAAAACTCTCTAGCAATACACATCAAACTGAGCATGTGCAGAGTGCCCCCAAGGCTCTGTTCTATCAGGAGATGGATTGGGGACAAAAAAAAAAGGGGAGGATCAGAGAAGACAGGATCAAACAGCCTTTTTTTACACAACGCAGAGGATTAACCCCTTAGGTTCCACAGTGAGTATAACAAGCATGCTTTACCGCATATACAGACTGATGTCACTGTTGTGGGTTTAGTAACACTTTAAGGGTGTAAATCTCAGGACTGGCTGACCAGGAATACAAACCTTCTGCAGAGAAAGCAGAACCCGTACATGAAAGGTGTATTCAGCTGTTTGCCTGGAGTTCCCATTTTATCTCCCCGGCAGAAACAGTAATAATATTTTGTGACCAATGAGGGAGGGGGTCTGAGCGAGACACGGCGCGGATTTATGAAGTTCCAGGCGGCGAGTTCATTTAGCAGAAGGTTATAAAAGGCTGCAAAATTACTGCACGGGATATTTATATGTTTCTATCTGTCCGCCATCGGCACACGCGGTCCTATAACTACAGCGGCGTTTTTATCTACAATGTAATTTCCTGATGGCGTCTCGGATGGCGTGGGCAGCCATGATAATGAGATCGCAAAAAAAAAAAGCAATAATCTTTCTAAAGGAAAACTCGGTATTTAACCTCTTTTTTGCTCAGTCTGGAGTTGGGGCATTTCCAGAACACGTTTCGTAGGGGCTTATGGACACCACGCAACGCGCATTATTGTGAGCGCAACACGCGTGCATTGTTACTCCCATTACACGGATTGGTATTTTCCCTTCTTGTTTTATTTCTGTTGCAACACCTTTACGTGTATTGTGGCGTCTCTGTGCTGCTAAAAAATGCAGCATTTCTCCAACGCAATGCTTTGGTGTCAGTTGGTCTTACAGACAACAATTGTATTTGCTGTGTCTTTGATCTGCGTTGACCAACAATAAAGGGGATGTAATTATAAAAAATCTGCAAAGCTATTCATCTCAGGAAACTGCGTGTACAGTATTATGTACGCTTGTTCTGTGTGAATGCCGGCAAAATCAAAACTTTTCTCTCCAGGTCGGATGTTCTTCATATAAATCTGTGATCTCCAAATTGCGGACCTTTGCTTGCTTTTATCCAGCCCTTGGGGCACAATTTCATCCATTGGTACCAACAATGGGACACAACTCCTTCCACTGACACCAATGATGGGGCACAATTCCTCCCACTGACACCAATGATGGGGCACAATTCCTCCCACTGACACCAATGATTGGGCACAATTCCTCCCACTGACACCAACGATGGGGTATTATTCCTCCCACTGACACCAATGATTGGGCACTATTCCTCCCACTGACATCAACAATGGGGCACAATTCCTCCCACTGGCACCAACGATTGTGCACAATTCCTCCCACTGACACCAACGATGGGGCACAATTCCACCCAATGACACCAACGATGGGGCACAATTTCTTTCAATGACACCAACGATGGGGCACAATTCCTAATACTGACACCGACGATGGGGCACAATTCCTAATACTGACACCGACGATGGGGCACAATTCCTAATACTGACACCGACGATGGGGCACAATTCCTAATACTGACACCAACAATGTAGCACAATTCCTCCCACTGACACCAACAATGGGGCACAATTCCTCCCACTGACACCAATGACAAGGCACAATTCCACCCAATGACAACAGCGATAGGGCACAATTCCTCTCACTGACACCAACGATGGGGCACAATTCCTCCCACTGATACCAACGATGGGGCACAATTCCTGCCACTGACACCAACAACGAGACACAATGCACAATTCTTCCCACTGACACCAATGATGGGGTAAAATTCCTCCCACTGACACCAACAAAGGGACAAAAGTCCTCCCAGTTACACCAACGATAGGCCAAAATTCCTCCCACTGACACCAGTGATGGGGCACAAGTCCTCTCACTGACACCAACAATGGGATACAATTCTTCCCACTGACACCAACAATGGGGCACAATTCCTCCCCACTGACACCAACGAGGCACAATGCCTCCCAATGACAACAACAATAGGGTACAATTCCTCCCACTGACACCAGCGAAGGGGCACAATTCCTCCCAATGACACCAACAATTGGGCCCAATGACAGAAATGATGTGGCACAATTCCTTTCAATGACACCAACTATGGGGCACAATTCTTCCCACTGACACCAAGGATGGGGCATTATTTTTCCCCACTGATGTTGGGACCAATGGCCACAGTCTGGCCCCCTCAAAGTCTGAGGGCCAATAAACTGGCCCCTTGTTTAGAAAGTTTGGAGACCCCTGATATAAATAGTGAGAATCGGAAATATACTGTATTACATCCTGCAAATCACACTACATTGACTAGAAAGAGGTGGCACTTCCAGCTGCTGATGCCTTAAAAGTCTACCTTTAAAGCTGGTAGTTCAATTCTGGGTGAAAGCCAGCAGAACAAATCTTTGTATCAGAGTCTACTTATAACTGAAATACAGGTTTTGGGGTTCAGACTCTGCTGGCATGCCCAGAGCTCTAGTGTATTTTGTAGAATGTTCTCCTGTCCTCAAACATGGTTCAGGTTGGCCATAGAGAATTGCTGATTTAGGAGCATGTACTTCAGTTATTCACAACAGCTAGGCTTGACAGTGTAAGGGCAAAAGTACACTATAGCAGGAGGCTGTAACTATCAGGCATGCCGAGCAGAGCTGGAACCTGAATTCTGTTTCTCTGTGGCAAATCAGGAGGAGAGTGAAGGAGGCCTTTATCCCTCTCTCTGTACAGTGCTGAGGTCAGGAACAGCATGGACTCCATTCAGTGTGTACAATAATCCACCACTAGTCAACAATCAGATGTTAATGGTCAGGTAAGTCTGGTTGTTACAAATCTCTGGACCTCCAATATATAAAAAATGCCTTTTTCTGACCTACGGAACCCAGCACTTCAATCACCCAGGATAGAAACAGCCATGATAGTGGTGGGCCACCTGGATTAGGGGGCCATTTAGCCCCTATGGGATAGGAGTCCTTGTAGGACAACAATCATCTCTGTCGGCTGGATTCCATCTCATAGGGCCCTCTGATCCTAATTTTGTATCAAAATAAGTTAAATTCTTTACAAGAAACTTCCTCACATCCAAAGACCTCCTGGAAATACCAACACCTAGCTGGACTTATTATCTGCCTTACTTGTCACCGGGGAAGGGGGATGGTGAGTCTCCTCAAAGTGAACCCAGGATGAGACATCGGTCCTCATGGGCTTTGGAGCTCCGTCTGCTCCATCAGATTGATTAAGGTGGGAGTAACCAGCCCCTGCGGAAGCTCCACTCTGTATCTCTGCAACTTTCTCTTGCTCCGTTGACTGGCGGCTTGGTTGGTGTTCCTTATCTTCATCTAAAAAAACAGACAAAACGTTCATCTCACAGGTCCACATTCAATGAAGAGTGTGAAGAACAAGACACTGGAACACTAAACTAATATGTCTGAGCCCTTTCACCCTGGCTGGTGCTCATACCAAACCTCAGGGGAAGATCCTCTTATTGGGTCCAGAGAAGATATGACTGGACTGGGTAGATTACCCGATGGCCATAAGCTACCTGCGCTTTTCACCCCCAGGAAGTGACAGGATCTGATTTATATTTTGTATGTCTGTACAAATTATAACGTTCTTGCACAATTTCCAGTTTAGCTATTGGGCCCCTCAGAAGATTGTACATTGCTCACTTACAGACTGTAGGTCCTCTGTAACTGGAGTCCTCCAAGATGCTTATTAGAGAGTGGCCAGATGATTTCCCTACACTTGACTAAGCAGCAAATTTACAACGTCCAGGTTCTCCAATATTTTGTCAAAATTTGCCTTCAATTGTCCCATTGGGACTGCTTAGACAAGGTTTGCTTGAACATAAAATCACATGACTTTGTTTTCTAACAAAGCTTTGTGATCACCATTTCAGTGAACATTATGGTGATATGAACTGCTGGAATCTCCTTACCTTGTAATTTGGTGTCATCATTGAAGGACACCCACTGCGACTTCCGAGTGGCAACAATTTCAGTCATTGTGTCATCTTGTGGCCTCAGTCATGGTGAGAGGGAGAAAGCTGGAGGAAAGGAAGGACGGATATGTCAGATGTAGCAAATATATGAATAACAACAGTAATAATGTAACAAACTGAGAGTCTCCCTATTGACCGGCTGCCAATGTACCAGCAGGACACTGGTGTTGCAAAAGTTTGGCTTTGTTGGATAACACAGGTAGGTGGACACCATTACAGGGTAGTACAAGGGTAAGTTAGTACTGTTGTTCTGCTGGGTCACTGCTGGGAGAGGGAACAGGGGGAGCCGAGTAGCTGAATCGCTGCTAGGAGGGTGAACTGATCTGCTAAGTCACTGCTGGCAGAGGGTGCTGATTTGCTGAGTCACTGCTGGGAGGGGGAGTGGCTGAGCTTCTGAATCATTGCTGTTAGAGGGGAATATGGTGACATTAGGTAGAGGGGAAAAGGGAAACAGAGTCTCTTTTGGGAGGCCAAAGCAGTGCGAGGTGAACTGCTGAATCACTGCTGGGATAGGGGAAGCTGAGCTTCCGATTCATTGCTGGGAGAAAGGGAGCATGGTGAACCAAGCTGCTGAGTCACTGCTGAGAAAGGGGGAGCTTAGCTGCTGTTAGGAGTGTACAGTGTGAGCTGAGCTGCTCAGTCACTGCTGGGATAGGGGAGCAGAGTGAGCTGAACTGCTGGGGGAAACCACATAAAGGAGATCTATGGTTACAGCATACACATATTTTATAACATCAGCACTGTAATACACGCAGTAGTTATATTTGACAATCCAATATAAGCTTACATGAAAACCCTCCCTTCATACTGTGAGTTCTGCCTGATTGCTGGCCAGTCTCTTTCCACATCTTCCTGGACTCCCTGCATTCTTTGCAGCTCCTTCTCAATTTGAAAGGACTACATGTCCCAAGGTACCTTGCTGCCTGCAAGCAGTGATTCCTCTACTGACTCCGCCTCCTGAAACTCCTCCTTTCAGCACCTCTGTAGTTCAGAAGGCAGGTTCTGTGAAATGTGTGACACAGTAGTCACAGGGCATAGCGACTTTGTGTCGCAGAATTCCAGAAAGTAAATGTGTGGGGAACTTCATAAAGTAAGTTTACAAACTTCAAGATCATTCAGATTGTTAGGAGATGGCTAGAAATAATTGAAATATGATGTGGAAATGATTAAGTGATTTTACATGACAATAGCTGCCCGCGACCTAGATGGGGTGAGTGCGGGGCTGGTGAGCGCACGAGCGAGTGGCGGCATTTGGTTTGCTTGCCGCCCTCGCCCCCCCAAAAAATGGAGCACCAGCCACCACTGGTGTAAAGGCAGGCGTCCCAATACTTTTGATAATATAGTATATAACGGTGTGATGTTAGAAGTACTGTAGCGTGTCAGGTTGGCACATCCGTAGAAAAGGGAATAAGGTATTTTGACTTATTATCCTATCACTGGACTGGGGGGGGGGGGGGGGGCACTGCAGGGGTAGGTTGGCACCACTCTAGGACAGTGCTGGTTTGGCCTGGCTGTGCTACAGTGCCCGGTATTGAGCTCTGGTACCTTGTGGCAGAGTGTGATTGCTTGGCGAGGTGTCACAGGGCCCACATTCAGTAAGGAGCGTCTCTCGGCCCCTCTCTAAGTTTTATATTGATTTGGGCAGATGCCCCCCAGGGATGGACACCATACCTCCACACCACCACCAGCTCTGCCCCAGGGAGCGTCTAACCTTTCCTGCTAGCGCTCCAATTAATGCATGCTTAGGTGGAGACCGAGTCCCCAGGGCCTGTTGTAATGCCAGATAGGCCTCAGCTCTGCGCTCGGCTGCCTTATATTGACACAGCAGATATTAACTGTAAATGCCAACTCTGCTGAGCGCACGGAAAGGCGAGAGAATAAATATTTACCGCAGAGCGAGGAATCTCCTGACTTATACAGTATGTTACGAGCTGCCCTCGGTGCGCACGGGTCTGAGTACATTATATATACTGTAAATATTCACTCGTGTCAATGCCGATCTGACTTACGCCGACCGCTCCCGCTGGCGATCCACGCTACGCCTGCAGAGAATACAACAGTGCAAGGAGAAAACTGCGGAAAACTAAATAGAAACCCAACACAAGAAGGATTCAGATTGTCTGCAATGAGTTGCTACTCTTCAGATGTTCTCCTGGCATCTAGCGTACTTTAACCGCTTCAACCCTGGAAGATTTGGCTACTGAATGACTAGGCCATTTTTGTGATTTCACTGACAATTGCGCAGTCATGCGACGTTGTACCCAAACAAAATTGACGTCCTTTTTTTTCCCACAAATAGAGCTTTCTTTTGGTGGTATTTGATCATCTCTGCGGTTTTTATTTTTTGCGCTATAAACAAAAAAAAGAGCGACAATTTTGAAGAAAAAAAACACAATATTTTGTACTTTTTGCTACAATAAATGTCCCCATTTTTTTTAAAAAAAGCATTTTTTCTCAGTTTAGGCCGATACGTATTCTTCTACATATTTTTGGTAATAAAAAATCGCAATAAGCTTATATTGACTGGTTTGCGCAAAAGTTATAGCGTCTACAGAATAGGGGATAGATTTATAGCATTTTTACTATTTTTTTTTTTCACTCGTAATGGTGGCGATCTGCGATTTTTATCGTGACTGCGACATTATGGGAACATTTTGACACATTTTTGGGACCATTGGCATTTATACAGCGATCAGTGCTATAAAAATGCATTGATTACTGTAAACTGTCACTGGCAGTGAAAGGGGTTAAACACTAGGGGGCGATCAAGGGGTTAAATGTGTTTCCTGCTACGTGTTCTAACTAAAGGGGGGATGGAACTTGCTAGGGGAAGAGAGAGATCGGTGTTCATACTTTGTATGAACACACGATCTCTCTCTTCTCCCCTCAGAGAACCGGGATCTCTGTGTTTACACACAGAGATCCCGGTTCTCGCCGTGTCACGAGCAATCGCAGGAGTCCGGCGGTCATCGCGACCGCCAGGCACTCGCATCGGCTCCGGGGGCGAGCAGTGGGCGCGCACACACCCCTAGTGGCCACAAAAAGAAGTGACATAACATGACGGCAATTCGCGCCGTCATGTTACACTAGAAGTGGTGCCATGCTTCTCTCCGTACTTCTATATACTGAGGTACAGAAGTAGCCTCACACTCCTCTCCATACTTCTGTGTACCAGGTAATAAAAGAAGTAGCACACTCCTCTCCATACTCCTATATACTGAGCACTAGAAGTGGTGCCATGCTCTTCTCCATATTCCCATGTACCGTACCGTATACTCATATATATCAAGCGACAGACGTATCCCCACACTCCTCTCCATACCAGTGGCGGCTGGTGTTTTAATTTTTGGGGAGGTGGCAAACAACCCCTTTTCGGATGCCGGGCGCCTGCATTCCAGCGGCGGGGGTGTTTTATTTGAAGCTCCTGATTAGAGCCGTAGGCTCTAATAGGCTTCAAAAAAGGTGGACTCAGAGCGCAGAGCATTGCGCTCGCAGTCCACCCAGGCGTGTTAGAAAAGCAAATGAATATCTAACACTGAACCGCCTCTCCGTCAATCAGGAGGCGTGGGTCTAATACCAGTCACCTGATTGGCTGAAGGCACAGGCGATCCCATTGGCCAACTAGCAGAAGCGAAGGAGAAACACACGGAGGACACAGGAGTCATCGCCTGACCCGCCCTACCCGTCCCACAGCTCGCTGCTGTCACCCGCTGCCTGACCCGCCACCAAGATGGGGTAAGTGCCAGTCAGACAGCGGGCGGGCGGGGGGGGGGGGGGGCACAGTGTCTGCATATGATGGGCACAGAGGCTGCAGTTGATGGGGCACAGTGGCTGCATATGATGGGCACTGAGGCTGCAATTGATGGGGCACAGTGGCTGCATATGATGGGCACTGAGGCTGCAATTGATGGGGCACAGAGGCTGCATTTCATGGGCACAGAGGCTGCATTTCATGGGAACAGTGGCTGCATATGATGGGTACAGAGGCTGCATATCATGGGCACGGTGGCTGCATATGATGGGCACGGTGGCTGCATTTCATGGGCACAGAGGCTGCATATGATGGGCACAGTGGCTGCATATAATGGGTACAGAGGCTGCATTGCATGGGCACAGAGGCTCCATAGGATGGGTACAGAGGCTGCATATGATGGGCACGGTAGCTGCATTTCATGGGCACAGAGGCTGTATATGATGGGCACAGTGGCTGCATATGATGGGTACAGAGGCTGCATTGCATGGGCACAGAGGCTGCATATGATGGGCACAGAGGCTGCATATGATGGGCACAGTGGCTGCATATGATGGGCACAGAGGCTGCATATGATGGGTACAGAGACTGCATTACATGGGCACAGAGGCTGCATATAATGGGCACAGAGGCTGCATATGATGGGCAGGGTGGCTGCATTTCATAGGCACGCACAGAGGCTGCATATGATGGGCACAGAGGCTGCATATGATGGGAACAGAGGCTGCATATGATGGGCACAGAGGCTGCATATGATGGGCATGGTGGCTGCATTTCATGGGCACAGAGGCTGCATATGATAGGCACAGTAGCTGCATATGATGGGTACAGAGACTGCATTACATGGGCACAGAGGCTGCATATGATGGGCACAGTGGCTGCATATGATGGGCACAGTGGCTGCATTTGATGTTTTTGTTTCAGTATTTTTCCTGAATTTTTCAGTTTGTTTGCGCCCCCAAAAATTTTGAGCACCAGCTGCCACTGATCAGATCCCTGGAGATGGTTCTAATTCCATGCTCGGGGATGAGGAGATGGTGAATTCTCTTCCTCACAATCTTGCTTCTTTAATTCTCCACTTTTCAGTCTGAACGTTCTGAGGTCATGTGCGGCCAGGCAACTCCATCACCCCCTCCCTCCCTCCTGAGACACCCGGCCCAGACTTTCATCCACTGACACACTGAGATGACATCACAGCTTTCCTCCCAGAGCTTCCCAGAACATTCAGAAATAAACAACTGATCTGCATCTCTGTGTCAATGTTTTCACCCAAGATTCACACTTTAATTTTAGTCTTAGGTGAAATTTGTGATAAATGGATCCCTGAATTTGTAGTGGAGGGGGGTATTTTCCCACACACAACCAACTTCAAGTACAGCCTCTAGTGAGCCTTCCATAACCTCAAATAGTTGAAGGCCAACACTCTCACATTGGGAGAGAACTACAAGTCCCAGCATACCATTGGATAAAAGGTGAATCTGCCTACAATAAAGGTGAAAAGGCAAAGGGTATGCAAATTAGGCCTTTAGGTTAAAATCCCGATTAGCTGGCATTGAATGTAGAAGATGCCTGAGTGGGGGCAAGCGCAGAACATCTCCTTCAGGTGGGCAAATTAATGAGTGAATGTGCGGTGAATATGTGAAGAAATGGTCAGCATCGGCCAATGAGCACAGGCCATATTATAAGGAAGGCTGCTGGGACTCGGAATGGACAAGTGAATACAGATGTTGGTCAAGCAGCATTATTGGTGACATAACTGGTGGAACATGCGGCCAAATACTTGTTATACATGCAGCGAAAGTTGCAATATGAATTTAAAGCAGAACTAAACCTACCATTTTAGGAATTATGAGCAAGCAGCTCTTTACTGGACTGTGAGACTGTCTGCCCATAGTCTCCTAATGATTGTACACTGAACTGCACATGCACAGCTCAGTGCGCAATCCTGGCTGGTTCCTGTACACATGCATGGGATGACATCATCCCCTGCTGGCCAATCAAAAGACCGAAAATTCAGCACCCGGAAGTAGCCCGAGGAGAAAATGACAGCGGCCAGTGAAGGATGTAACCGACGCATCACTGGAAGGTGGAGGTGCGTATTTTTCAGAGTTTAGTTTTGCTTTAAAATAGAACAGCACGATTAATCATTACCCACTTCAATACTGGGCACTTATACACCGTCCTGCCCAGACCAATTTTCAGCTTTCAGCGCTGTCGCAGTTTGAATGACAATTGCGCGGTCATGCTACACTGTACCCAAACTAAATTTTTATCACTTTGTTCCCACAAATAGAGCTTTCTTTTGGTGGTATTTGATCGCCTCTGGGATTTTTATTTTCTGCTAAATAAATTTAAAAAAAGACCAAAAATTTTGAAAAAAAATGTTTTTGTTTTTTTTGTTTCATTTACGAAACTTAAGTAAGTTTTCTCCTTCACTGATGGGGCTGCACTGACGGGCACTGATAAGGCGGCACTGATGGGCACCGATGATACAGTTTGTAGTGTACATAGATTTGCAAAACAATGGGATGAAGGAATATTCCTGAACTTTGTTTTATCTCATGGTTACTGTGAAATTGTGTGCATCAATGCAGTGCCTGTTATCTCAGCTTGCAGAGCTTGGATTCATTGAATGAGTTTGCCAAAAAGAAAAAATATTGCAGAATACACAGCCTCATGTTACATAACTAAGCTCTATTTCATGCTGATAAAATTTAATTATTAATGTATCCTAAATAGAAAACTATCTTTAGATAGATGTTTATCCCAAAAGCATTTTATTAAAATAAAATTTGATAAAAATAAAAAAAAATCAGATTTAACCACTTGCCGACCAGCGCACGCCGATATACATGCTACCCTGTTTTCCTGAAAATAAGACCTAGCGTGATTGTCGGTGATGGCTGCAATATAAGCCCTACCCCCCAAATAAGCCCTACCCGCTTTCCCCGAAAATAAGCCCTACGCTGAAAATAAGACCTACAAGGACTTTAACTAGGGCTTATTTGGGAGGTAGGGCTTATATTGCAGCCATCACCGACAATCACGCTAGGTCTTATTTTCAGGGAAACAGGGTAACTTTGAGGACGGATATTGTTGTTATGGCAGCAGCTAGCTTTCCAAAAAAAGTGCGCTTGTAAGACCGCTGCGCAAATACAGTGTGACAGAAAGTATTGCAACGACCGACATTTTATTCTCTAGGGCAGTGATGGCGAACCTTGGCACCCCAGATGTTTGGGAACTACATTTCCCATGATGCTCCACCACACTGCAGAGTGCTGGAGCATCATGGGAAATGTAGTTCCAAAACATCTGGGGTGCCAAGGTTCGCCATCACTGCTCTAGGGTGTTAGAAAAAAAAATGTATAATGTTTGGGGGTTCTAAATCATTTTCTAGCAAAAAAAAAAAAAATGTTTTTAACTTGTAAACAACAAATCTCAGAAAGAGGCTCAGTCCATAACCACTTCCCGCCCGCCCTATAGCGGATTGACGTCCGGGAAGTGGTTCCGTTATCCTGACTGGACGTCATATGACGTCCAGCAGGATAACATGCCGCAGCGCGCCCCCGGGGGCGCGCATCGCGGCGATCGGTGGAGCGGTGTGTCAGTCTGACACACCGCTACACTGATCTTGGTAAAAAGCCTCCGGCGGAGGCTCTTTACCACGTGATCAGCCGTGTCCAATCACGGCTGATCACGCTGTCAATAGGAAGAGCCGTTGATCGGCTCTTCCTCACTCGCGTCTGACAGACGCAAGTAGAGGAGAGCTGATCGGCGGCTCTCCTGGCAGGGGAGGTCTGCGCTGATTGTTTATCAGCGCAGCCCCCCCTCAGATCACCCCACTGGACTACCAGGGATGCCACTAGGACCACCAGGGATGGGGCAACGTGGATGGCCAGGTATGTACCCCATGGCCATCCACATGTGCCCAATCTGTGCCAATCAGTGCCCACAAATGGGCACTGATTGGCACTATTATGTCCATGATCTGCCCAGCAATGCCCAGATCTGCCCAGCAATGCTCTATCAGTGCCACCTGTCATTGCCCATCAGTGCCACCTGTCAGTGCCCATCTGTGCCCATCAGTGCCCACCTATCAGTGCCCATCAGTGCCACACATCAGTACCCATCAGTGCCACCCATATATACCAATCAATGCCACCTACGAGTGCCCATCAGTGCCGCCTATGTGTGCCCATCGGTGCCACCTATGAATGCCCATCAGTGCCGCATACCAGTGCCACCTATCAGTGCCCATCAGTGCCGCCGTATCAGTGCCCATCAGTGCAGCCATATCAGTGCCCATTATTGAAGGAGAAAGCGTACTTATTTACAAAAAAATTTAACAGAAACAAAGAAAAACTTGTTTTTTTTCGAAATTTTCGGTCTTTTTTTATTTGTTGCGCAAAAAATAAAAACCGCAGAGGTGATCAAATACCACCAAAAGAAAGCTCTATTTGTGGGAACAAAAGGATAAAAAATTTGTTTGGGTACAGTGTAGCATGATTGCGCAATTGTCATTCAAATTGCAACAGCGCTGAAAGGTGAAAATTGGGCTGGGCGGGAAGGTGTCTAAGTGCCTGGTATTGAAGTGGTTAAATTTAAAAAAAAAAAAAAATCAGATTTTTTTTTTATTTAAAAAGAAAACAAATCATTGATTTTTATCCACCCTGGTCTTTATTATGGGAAGCTCCTGCACAAAAGCTTCGCACTGGACTACTGAACAAGATCTGGAAGAAATACACAAAGTGCACCATGGGATCTATGTATTAAAAGTTTGCATCCATGTAGTGCCCATAATGATATTGATATATATATATATGCACTTCCGGACCGCCCACCTTACATATACTGAGGCAGAGCAGCATTACTTTCACGCAAAGCAATCAATATACATTTATTGAGATTTTTTTTTACCAAAAAGATGTAGCAGAATACATATTGGCCTAAATTGATGAAAAAATTAGATTTTTTTTACATTTTTTTATGGGATGTGTTTTACAGCAGAAAGTAAAAAATATTGTTTTTTTTTCAAAATTGTTTGTCTTCTTTTTGTAATATAATATGAATACTGTGGATACTAGGATTGTGGTTGGACGCACCAGATATTCTTTTATTATATCTGGATTTTAAAAAAATGCGTAAACAATCATCGGGTTTGGTAAAGGTCGGCGAGCTGATATTAGAGAACGGCGCTCACATTTCGCACAGGGCTGGGTGGATTGTAGTTACACCTCTTAGCTGTAATGTCAAACAAAGAGAATAACATTATCTTGCCAAACCTCAGAAAAATACGGAAATTGTGCAGCTCTCGAAGACATGGGTGAGAGAGATCAATAAATATTCTTTTTTGTGGTTAAAGAATTATTAATACATTTCGACATCGTATTACCAGCTGCAGATGAAAAGGGTAGATGCAACTTCTAAATTCTTTTTTTTATGGCAACTTTTGTGAAAAATAATATTCTGTTTAAAATGCTGCTTTATGCATTGACATACCTCCTTAGACCCAGTCTGTCCAGACAGTATGGTCACCTGTTGACTTGGCATCATCCACAGGCAGTTTAACTCTTCAATACGCCACAGATGAAACCAATGCTATGTTACTTTTGCAGTACAGAGGAGGTTTTTCTTGTCGTTTGAAGTGTAGGAAGGCAATAACTCTCCTAAACCCTGTCTCTGCGAATGGCTAACACTGACTGAGGAAACATGGAAGATGTTGGGAGGAACTAGCTAGGCCTGAACTAACTAGCACTAAACAGTTGACAAACCAAGATACCAAAATCCCATTGTAAACAAGTCGCAGTGGCCCAAAACTACCACTAGATGTCAACTAAACACGAAAAATGATAACCTCAAGCAGTTCCAACACGACAAGACATAAAAAATATATGAAAGTGGGGCAGAAGAAGCAATATGATCAACAGCAGGACTAAATTCAAATGGAACTCCAGTTTTATTTTAAATATACCCAAAAGGTGAGCATTAACCACTTGGCGACCAGCCTCCGCACTTCTACGGCGGCAGGTCGGCTCTCCTGTGCGAACCGACGTACCCGTACGTCAGTCCATGCATGTGAGATTGCGGGCACTCGATGTCCGCCGGCCGCCCGCGATCGCTCTACACAGAGGCAGAACGAGGATCTGCCATTGTAAACAAGGTGGATCTTCGTTCTGACTGGGACATCTCAGAGATCTGCTGTTCCTAGTGATCGGGAACAGTGATCTCTGTCATGCCCCAGGCAGCCCATCCCCCCTACAGTTAGAACACACCCAGGGAACACAGTTAACCCCTTGATCGCCCCCTAGTGTAACCCCCTTCCCTGCCAGTGTCATTTATACATTAATGAGTGCATTTTTATAGCACTGATCAATGTAATAATGTCACTGGTACGCAAAAAGTGTCATTTGGAGTCAGATTTGTCCGCTGCAATGTCGCAGTCCTGCTAAAAATTGCAGATCGCCACCATTACCAGTAAAAACAATAAAAAAAAATAAAAGTCCATAAATCTATCCCATAGTTTGTAGACGCAATGTAGGGGGCAGTGTGAGTGGTGTAGGGAAGGGTGCTTTGTAAGCAGTGTATGGGGGGGGTTGTGGGGGGGCAGTGTAGGTTATGTAGGGGGCAATGTGAGTGGTGTAGGGAAGTGGGCAGTGTGAGTGGTGAAGGGGTAGGGAAGTGGGCAGTGTATAGGGGGGGGGGCAGTGTAGGTGTCCATACAGGGGAGGTAGTGTATGTAATGTATAGAGGGGGCAGTGTAGGCTTTCCCTACGCCCCCTCTATACCTCACATTTACTACCCCCCACCACCACCAATACTGTGTATTGGTGTAGAAAGGAGGGTAGTATTGGTGGTGTGAGGAGAGGGGTAGTATAGGTGGTGTACATGGGGAACAGTGTATGGAGGGAGCAATGTAGGTAGTCTATGGACAGGGAGCAGTGTATGGACAGGGGGCAGTGTATTTACAGGGGGCAGTGTATGTACAGCGGGCAGTGTACGGACAGGGGGCAGTGTACGGACAGCGGGCAGTGTACAGGCAGGGGGCAGTGTACGGACAGGGGGAAGTGTACGGACAGGGGGCAGTGTAGACAGGGGGCAGTGTATGGACAGAGGGCAGTGTATGTACAGGGGGCGGTGTACGGACAGGGGGCAGTGTATGTACAGGGGGCAGTGTATGTACAGGGGGCAGTGTATGGACAGGGGGAAGTGTATGGACAGGGGGCAGTGTACGGACAGGGAGCAGTGTATGGACAGGGGGCAGTGTATGGACAGGGGGCACTGTATGTACAGGGGGCAGTGTATGTACAGCGGGCAGTGTACGTACAGCGGGCAGTGTATGGACAGGGAGCAATGTATGGACAGGGGGCAGTGTATGGACAGGGGGAAGTGTATGGACAGGGGGCGGTGTATGGACAGGGGGCACTGTATGTACAGGGGCAGTGTACATACAGCGGGCAGTGTACGTACAGCGGGCAGTGTACGGACAGGGGGCAATGTATGGACAGGGGGCAGTGTATGGACAGGGGGAAGTGTATGTACAGGGGGCAGTGTATGGACAGGGAACAGTGTATGGACAGGGGGCAGTGTATGGACAGGGAACAGTGTATGGACAGGGGGCAGTGTATGGACAGGGGGCAGTGTATGGACAGGGGGCAGTGTATGGACAGGTGGCAGTGTATGGACAGGGGGCAGTGTATGGACAGGGGGCAGTGTATGGACAGGGAACAGTGTATGGACAGGGGGCAGTGTATGGACAGGGGGCAGTGTATGGACAGGGGGCAGTGTACGTACAGCGGGCAGTGTACGGACATGGGGCAGTGTATGGACAGGGGGCAGTGTATGGACAGGGGGCAGTGTATGGACAGGTGGCAGTGTATGGACAGGGGGCAGTGTATGGACAGGTGGCAGTGTATGGACAGGGGGCAGTGTATGGACAGGGGGCAGTGTATGGACAGGGAACAGTGTATGGACAGGGGGCAGTGTAGACAGGGGGCACTGTATAGACAGGGGGCAGTGTATGGACAGGGGGCAATGTATGGACAGGGGGCAGTGTATGGACAGGGGGCAGTGTATGGACAGGGGGCAGTGTATGGACAGGGAACAGTGTATGGACAGGGAACAGTGTATGGACAGGGGGCAGTGTAGACAGGGGGCACTGTATAGACAGGGGGCAGTGTATGGACAGGGGGCAATGTATGGACAGGGGGCAATGGATGGACAGGGGGCACTGTATGGACAGGGGGCAGTGTATGGACAGGGGGCACTGTATGGACAGGGGGCAGTGTATAGACAAGGGGCACTGTATAGACAGGGGGCAGTATATGGACAGGGGGCAGTGTATGGACAGGGGGCAGTGTATAGACAGGGGGCACTGTATAGACAGGGGGCAGTGTATGGACAGGGGGCAGTGTATGGACAGGGGGCAGTGTATAGACAGGGGGCAGTGTAGAGTGGGGGTATTGGTTGTAAATCAAGTTTGTCCTGACCCTGTAATCTGTTTCTTCTGATCTCCCCCAACAACTACAGACCTCACTGTCTTAGAGATCATTTTACTTTGGAATATATTTCACTTTTGAATCCTATATAAAATATTTAAATAAAGGACATCTGTCTAGATAGGAATTTGCTGCTTGTCATTGTCAACCACTTTCAAAAATGTTTTAGTTATCTGTAGCAGCTTCAGTACATTCTCATGAACTGACCCAGACAAGGCTGTAGATCAGGAGTGTGGACTTTGCTGGCTGCATGCTTGTTGCAGGCGAGAAAGTCAGGAAGCATCAAAGTCAGAGTCAGCCAGGCGGACTGCATTTTCAGGAGTAGGTTGGCTGTGGTGGCCCCCTGTACTTCTCTCATGGCAGTTTTTTCTCTTCCTTCCTCCAGGCTGGACATGTGAATCTATGATTCCTTCCTGGTGAATGTGATGTGGACAATCTGCCATCAACAGACTCCTGAATGTGGGAAGCCGGGTGGCGTCTGGGTGGAGTTCTGTGTTTTCCTTCCACTCTTAGATATTTCTAAGGTTATGTACACACGTTTCTGTTTGCAGAAGGTAGGTACTAAGCGCAGCCTGATGAAGCCTCTCCTCAGTTCTGCTTCCAGCATGCAAAATCATGAATCAAAGCATGACAATCACCTTTACATGCCCTTTCCATACATGTAAAGTACATTTCCACAGAGTTGCGTTTCTTACTTGGAGGTCCTGCCAGTAGCTGCACTTCCTGTTGCAGGCTGAGAACACTAAGGGGGTCTATGTATAAAACATTTGCTGTACATTCACGTTGGTACCACAAATCGGTTGTAACATAGTTTTATCCTATGAACGTCAGTGCCATCTAGTGGCCTTAATGTGGTATTTTCCTGAAATATTTCAAATGTAATATGATTATCTCCCATCATCACCGGCACCATCTAGTGGACATAATGCAGAATTATGTTTATAGTTAGAGTTTTTCAGGAAAATACCACATTATGACCACCAGATGGAGCTGATGATCATGGGGGACAATCACATTACTAACAATATGGCAAACGGTTATTTGGGCTTTTGTGAATGGTTAAAGAATAACTAAAAGCAAAACTTTTTTTTTCTAGTTTTGGATAGAGTGGAGAGGGATTAGAATATCAGTTAGGTTGTTATTGCTGTCTGTGTCCCCATTAGAAAGATTCGCCCTCTCTATTTGTCATGTTTACCTTTATCACCAAAAGTGAAAGCAAATTTTGGGTTGACCCCAAGACAGGAATATAGGGGACTGTGGTTGTAGTGACAACCAGGGATTCCCTCAATTCGGAGGGATTTCCTCTCACTTCCTGTCTATGAAACAGGAAGTGAAAGGAAATCTCCCTAATGGGACACAGATGGCCAGAAAAAAAAACTTGAGAGAGTTTAACCCACCCTTACTTTATTCAAAATTAAAAAAAAGTTTTGCCTTTAGTTCTACTTTAAGATATCTGCACACTGAATGTTTTATACATAGATTTGTTAGTGTGGTCAAACTGCAATAAAGAAGTGCTGCTACTTACGGGATCTCCAGGTAAGAAACCAAAATATTCACCTTCAATTCAGAGTTTTCACCACCAGTACTTTTTTCTGCCACTAGACCTCAGTCTGACAGCCAGCATCAGTCTACCCACTTCATCCCGGACGTACCCCCAACCTGCGACTGGACAGTGAAAGGAGAAGCAGCACAGCAATGAGCTCATCTCTCTGCTCTCTCCTCCTATCTGCGTGCTTCTTGTCAGCACATGAACTTATTGGCTCCTTGTGCTGCCTCTGATTCTCACACTCCAGCCTTGCTGTATAGGGACTACAAGAGTCTGATACCAGGTATAAAATACATTTAATAATGTATGAATGATTACAGAGTTGCATTCATTTATGTCCTTTATATCTGCCTGGCGTTCAGCTTCAACATAACACCTGGAAATATCTTTAAAAGAGTTACAGTGTATCCAGGTGCATCAGAAATCACACAGGACAGCAGCACTGAGAACAGAGCCGGGGGCGCCATCATGAACCTTCAACTAAAGACTGTCTTATTCTAAGATTCCTCTAGTGTCTCGGATCCCCGTCTTTATATCATCAGCTAAAGAGCATCATTCCCCGGATATGACACCGTCCTGAACTCTGCGCCCCGGGAACATAACACGGCACATACATGGTGGGATCTGTCAGGGACAGCGCAGGGTTCTGCAGAACTCTAGAGAGCGCAGCGTTGGAATAATCTGCAGAATATTTCAACATAAATCTGTCATAGGAGGATGGGATCAAGGAATGTTCTGCAGATTCCTAGAGTGGTCAGTGATTAAATAATCTGCAGGATACATCAATATATGGATATGTATCAGTTAGGGGCAGATGGGACAGAGCAATGTTCTGCAGATCTAAAGAAAGGTGAGGGATGGAATAAACTGCAGAATATAATTATATGTGTCTGTCAGGGCGGGGCAATGTTCTGCAGATCTCTAGAAAGTTGGTAATGGAACAATCTGCAGAATATATCAATATGCATCTGTCAGTAGGGCGATGGGACAGAGCAATGTTCTGCAGGTCACTAGTGTGGTCAGTGTTGGAATAATCTGCAGAAAATATCAATATGCATCTATGAGGGGCAGATTAGGAGGAGCAATGCTCTGCAGGTCTCTAAAGGGGTCAGTGATGGAATAATCTGCAGAATATATCAATATGCATCTGTCAGTAGAGAGATGGGACAGAGCAATGTTCTGCAGGTCTCTAAAGGGGTCAGTGATGGAATAATCTGCAGAATATATCAATATGCATCTATGAGGGGCAGATTAGGTGGAGCAATGCTCTGCAGGTCTCTAAATGTGTAAATGATGGAATAATCTGTGGAATATATCAACATGCACCAGTCAGGGGGCAGATGGGACAGAGCAATGTTCTGCAGATCTATAAAAGGTAAGAGATGGAAAAAAACTGCAGAATATATTTATATGTGTCTGTCAGGGTAGGGCAATGTTCTGCAGATCTCTAGAAAGTTGGTAATGCAACAATCTGCAGAATATATCAATATGCATCTGTCAGTAGAGAGATCGGACAGAGCAATGTTCTGCAGGTCACTAGTGTGGTCAGTGTTGGAATAATCTGCAGAATATATCAATATGCATCTGTGGGGGCAGATTAGGTGGAGCAATGCTCTGCAGGTCTCTAAAGGTGTCAATGACGGCATAATCTGTGGAATATATCAATATGCATCTATGAGGGGGCAGATGGGACAGAGCAATGTTCTGCAGATCTAAAGAAAGGTAAGAGATGGAATAAACTGCAGAATATAGTTATATGTATCTGTCAGGGGGAAGATAGGAAGGAGCGATGTTCTGCAGATCTATAGAAAGTTGGTAATGGAACCATCTACAGAATATATCAATATGCGTCTTTGAGGGGCAGACGAGGAGGGAGTAATGCTCTGCAGATCTCTAAAGAGGTCAGAGATGGAATAATCTGCAGAATATATCAATATGCATCTGTCAGTAGGGAGATGGGATAGAGCAATGTTCTGCAGGTCACTAGTGTGGTCAGTGTTGGAATAATCTGCAGAACATAACAATATGCATCTATGAGGGGCAGATAAGGAGGAGCAATGCTCTGCAGAGCTCTAAAGGGGTCAATGATGGAATAATCTGCAGAATATACCAATATGCATCTGTCAGTAGGGAGATGTAGGGAGATGGGACAGAGCAATGTTCTGCAGATCTATAAAAAGGTAAGAGATGGAATATTCTGCAAAATATATCAGTATGTACCAGTCAGGGGACAGGTGAACATAGCAATGATCTGCAGATCTCTAGAGCGGCCAGTAATGGAATAATCTGCAGAATATATTCATATGTATCTGCCATGGGGGGATGTAGGACAGAGCAATGTTCTGCAGATCTCTAGACAGCCAGGCATGGAATAATCTATAAATTATTAGCAGAGATGTCTGAATGTAGCAGATCCTTTCCCTTACATAAGACTTCCCATCTGCCCCCTCTGGAGATGGTAGGTGAGCGGTGGGCAGTCTTGTTGCCCCCTATACTGCCCCTTCCCCCCCCTGGGGCAGATTTGAGGCCCCTCTCACCTTGGTACAATGCTGCTGGATGGATCTGCGGAGGGAGGTGATTCGCAGGTTTACATCTGTCAGTGAATCCAGGAGGGTGGAGGGTGAGATGGGGGAATTTGATGTGTGTGGGCGGATGACAGATAGAAGAATATTCTCTATTCCAATCTTCCCGATCCCCCTCACACATGGCTCCTCTTACTGCATGCTGCGGAAATCAGCGCAAACAATTCACCTCTCACAATATTGCCTTCTCGTTATCGGCTGTGGAACCACAAGTCCCAGCAATGCCATCAATAAAGACACATGATCCCTCCCCCTGGGCTGTTCCCCTGGGGCAACAAGGCACTGGAGTAAGTGGGCTCACCAATGTACACAGATTATACAATCAGCGCTGTGGACTTGCAGCACTGGGGTTGTGGGTTCATGTTCCATCAGGGTCACTACCCAATAACATACGCTATATTACCAAAAGTATTGGGACACCTGCCTTTACAAGCACATGAACTTTAATAGCATCCCAGTCTTAGTCCGTAGGGTTCAATATTGAGTTGGCCCATCCTTTGCAGCTATAACAGCTTCAACTCTTCTGGGAAGGCTGTCCACAAGGTTTAGGAGTGTGTCTATGGGAATGTTTGACCATTCTTCCAGAAGCAGATTTGTGAGGTCAGGCACTGATGTTGGACGAGAAGGCCTGGCTCGCAGTCTCCGCTCCAATTCATCTCAAAGGTGTTCTATCGGGTTGAAGGTCAGTCAAGTTCCTCCACCCCAAACTCGCTCATCCATGTCTTTATGGACCTTGCTTTGTGCACTGGTCCAAATCATTTGGTGGAGGGGGGATTATGATGTGGGGTTGTTTCTCAGGGGTTGGGCTTGGCCCCTTAGTTCCAGTGGAGGGAACTCTTAAGCCATCAGCATACCAAGACATTTTGGACAATTTCATGCTCCCAATTTTGTGGGAAAAGTTTGGGGATGGCCCCTTTCTGTTCCAACATGACTGCTCACCAGTGCACAAAGCAAGGTCCATATGGACATGGATGAGCGAGTTTTGGGGTGAAGGAACTTGACTGGCCTCAACCCGATAGAACACCTTTGGGATGAATTACAACGGAGACTGCAAACCAGCCCTTCTCGTCCAACCTCAGTGCCTGACCTCACAAATGCGCTTCTGGAAGAATGGTCAGACATTCCCATAGACACACTCCTAAACCTTGTGGATAGTCTTCCCAGAAGAGCTGAAGCTGTTATAGCTGCGAAGGGTGGGCCAATTCAATATTGAACCCTACAGACTAAGACTGAGATGTCATTAAATTTCATGTGTGTGTAAAGGCAGGCGTCCCAATACTTTTGGTAATATAGTGAACCTGCCAGCCTAATGGCTCCCTTCCTCTTTTGCCTGCAAGGACATTAGATTGCAAGCTCCTTTGGGGATTGATATGAATAATTTGATAAAGGAGACACCCGGAGAGCCCACCCCTTGTGACATCACAAGGGGGGCGGGCTTTCCGGTGATGTAATTGGATGGCCACACCCCATGGTTACATAAGAGATGTCAGACAGCGGGGGGTGTCACAATGGAGGAAGACAGCATTAGGACAAATGCAGACTTTTTTGTTTTTAGCGGGTAACCAGCAGCAAGGAAGTGGCGCGGGAGAAGACAGCTCCGGGAGAGACAGCAGCGGGTGAAGACAGCTTGGGGAAAAGACAGAGCTATTTTTTTTAAATAAAGGACTTGTCAAAAACCGGCTCTTGTTTTTTTTTTACATTTCACTGCTTTTTTGGTGAATGGATAGGGGTACTATGTACCCGATACCCATTCACATAGTGGGGGCCGGGATCTGGGGGCCCCCCATGTTAAAGGGGGCTTCCAGATTCTGAAAAGCTCGCAGACCCCGACAACCACTGGCCAGGGTTGTTGGGAAGAGGCCCTCGTTGCCATCAACATGGGGGGCAAGGTGCTTTGGGGTGGGGGGCACAGAACCCCAAAGCACCCCCCCATGTTGAGGGCATGCGGTCTGGTATGGTTCAGGAGGGTGGGTGGGGGGGGGGTGTCGCTCGCTCGTCCCCTCCCTTTCCTGACCTGCCGGGCTGCATGCACGGATAAGGGTCTGGTATGGATTTTTTTTTTTAAATTTGGCGTGGGAGTGTCCCCTCCAAATCCATACCAGACTGAAGGGCCTGGTATGGACTGGTATGGACTGGTATGGACTGGGGGGGGACCCCACGCCGTTTTTTTGGTGAATTTTTTTAACCAGCAATTTTTTTTTATACATTCAGCTGTCAGCGGGGAAGAACGGTTTGGAGTCGTTTGGAGCCCTTCGTAAATACTCGGAAACACTCGGAAATACTCAGTTCCCGAGTGTTTCCAAGCCTTTCTGAGTTCAGCCGAGCTGTCCCCGAGTATTTCCGAGGCTCACTGGCGCCCCCCCCCCCCCCCAAGCTCTGGCCACATGCGGTATTGCATGCAATAGAAGTCAAAGCAGAACAAATTATCTTCATTTCCATTGACTTCTGTGGGGAAACTCGCTTTGATATGCGAGTGCTTTGGATTACAAGCATTCTCCTGGAACGGATTATGCTCGTAATCCAAGGTTCCACTGTACTTTAAAAAAATAAATGTAACAATGTATTAATGATATCTGCCTGGAGTTCAGCTTTAACCATGGCAAATCCTTCCAGGCGCTGCACTGAGATCTTAGGTAACCATGCACATTACAATCTGACCATCCAATTGAGATTGAACAGAACTATGTAATAGGTGGACCTACCTAATCTATCTGATCAATTGGAATCGGGCAGGCCCTTGATAGATCCGAAGGAGATTAAACAATCATATTGTAATTAGAGATGGACCGAACACCCCCCCAGTTCAGTTCGCTCCAGAACTCCTGAGCATTGCAAAAGTTCGCACTCGAATGACAAACCCCATTAAAGTCTATGGGACCCGAACTTGAAAAATCTAAAGTCCCCATTTTGAAGGCTTATATGCAAGTTATTGGCCATAAAAAAGGCATGGGAGTCCGGAAACTGCCCTGGGGGGGACATGCATCAATGCAAAAAAACTTTAAAAAATATATTTTTTTTTTATAAGGAGCAGTGATTTTAATAATGCTTAAAGTGAAACAATAAAAATGAAAAATTCCTTTAAATATTGTGCCTGAGGGGTCCTCTTAGTCTGCCTGTAAAGTGGCAAATATGTAGCATGTATAGAACCTGCTGCAGCAAAGCTGACATTTATAAAGGAAAAAAAATTAAATTTAAATTGCTGGCAATACAATACCATTTCCGGCAATAGAAAAATGTAAAAAAAAAATCCCCCCCCCCCCAATCTATACCAGGCTCTTTGGATCTGGTATGGATTTTAAGGGGAACCCTAAAATCCACGCTAAAATAAAAAAAAATTAAAAACGGCGTGGGGTCCCACCCAAAATTCATACGAGAACCTTATCGGAGCATGCAGCCCGCGAGGCCAGGAAAGGGGGGACGAGCGTGTGCCCCCCCCTTAACCATATCAGGCCACATGCCCTCAACATAGGGGGGTGTTTTGGGAGGCGAGGGGGTTCTGTGGGGCATCCCACTGAGCGCCCCACAAATTGGGGTGTTCGCCGAACAGGCGAATAGGGGATGTTCTGAACTTTTGCTCGGCTTAAACCGTTCGCCCAAAACGGATTGTAATGTGTGTAGTGAGATTTGTTGTTTAATTAAGCCAATAACTTGATCACATTGAAATACAATGTAGACAATTGTTATAAAAGTGACAATTAAAATCAATTCCTTATCCCGCCCATGGGTCTCATGGGGTACTGGATGGGTGATTGTCGATGGGTATGCTACACTTGCTGCTGATTCTCGCTCTCTTCAGACAAAGCGTTTTCTCAGTTAGCGGCCCCCGGTTCAGTGAAAGCAGTTACCATGGAGCCCGAGAAATCCGGCAACCTTCACAAATCCAAACATCTTTCATCCCAGCTCTAATTGGAAAGTTTACTGAGCCGCGGGGCGGGTGGTGAGGTGCCATCATTAACCTTCTCTCTGCTGGAAGAAACACGGCGTAATGAGGCTCCTGACCCGCCTAAAGTACAGACATTATCCGTACAATACAAACCGTCTGTGTCCAGAGACTCTCGTATGAACGGTTATATGCCAACAACTAGTCATTCATTTGTTCGGGGCACAAATTTGGCTCCCGGCCACGGCTGTGAGCATAGGACGTGTGCATGGGGCGATTTACACTTATAGATGTGGGGCCATAAAAACAAGCAGTTGAGCCACGTTTATACTGCCCCCCCCCCCCCCATGCACCCCCTCTTAAACTGCAAAGTCAACTGGACAGGTTTGTATACTTGTGTCAGGAAGGGCATACCAGCAGACAAGATGGCTCTCCTGCACGGCATCCTATGCATAGGTACAGGCTAATTCATATTCCTTTACATGCACGTGTGCGCACGCACGCATATTCATGAGCATGCGCACGCATCTGTTGCTAACATTGGCCCCAAACAGGCTATTTAAACTGAGCTTTTGCTATGCTTCAGTGCTGCCTTGTCAACAGCATTCCCGTGCATATCTGCAACCTGTTATTCTGCATCTGGCTACTGTTACTGACAGGGCTTGTCTTCACTACTCCTGAACTCCACCTGCACTGACCCGGCTTGTCTTCACTACTCCTGAACTCCACCTGCATTGACCCGGCTTGTCTTGACTACTCCTGAACTCCACCTGCACTGAACTGGCTTGTCTTGACTACTCCTGAACTCCACCTGCACTGACCCCAGCTTGTCTTGACTACTCCTGAACGCCACCTGCACTGAACCAGCTTGTCTTGACTACTCCTGAACTCCACTGTACTGACCCGGCTTGTCTTGACTACTCCTGAACTCCACCTGCACTGACCCCGGCTTGTCTTGACTACTCCTGAACTCCACCTGCACTGACCCCGGCTTGTCTTGACTACTCCTGAACTCCACCTGCACTGACTCCGGCTTGTCTTGACTACTCCTGAACTCCACTGTACTGACCCGGCTTGTCTTGACTACTCCTGAACTTCACCTGCACTGACCCTGGCTTGTCTTGACTACTCCTGAACTCCACCTGCACTGACCCCGGCTTGTCTTGACTACTCCTGAACTCCACTGTACTGACCCGGCTTGTCTTGACTACTCATGAACTCCACCTGCACTGAACCGGCTTGTCTTGACTACTCCTGAACTCCACTGTACTGACCCGGCTGGTCCTGACTACTCCTGAATGCCACCTGCAAAGAACCGGCTTGTCTTGACTACTCCTGAACTCCATCTGCACTGACCCTGGCTTGTCTTGACTACTCCTGAACTCCACCTGCACTGACCCCGGCTTGTCTTGACTACTCCTGAACTCCACCTGCACTGACCCCGGCTTGTCTTGACTACTCCTGAACTCCACCTGCACTGACCCTGGCTTGTCTTGACTACTCCTGAACTCCACCTGCACTGACCCCGGCTTGTCTTGACTACTCCTAAACTCCACCTGCACTGACCCCGGCTTGTCTTGACTACTCCTGAACTCCACCTGCACTGACCCGGCTTGTCTTAACTACTCCTGAACTCCACCTGCACTGTCCCGGGTTTGTCTTGACTACTCCTGAACTCCACTGTACTGACCCGGCTTGTCTTGACTACTCATGAACTCCACCTGCACTGAACCGGCTTGTCTTGACTACTCCTGAACTCCACTGTACTGACCCGGTTGGTCCTGACTACTCCTGAATGCCACCTGCAAAGAACCGGCTTGTCTTGACTACTCCTGAACTCCATCTGCACTGACCCCGGCTTGTCTTGACTACTCCTGAACTCCACCTGCACTGACCCTGGCTTGTCTTGACTACTCCTGAACTCCACCTGCACTGACCCCGGCTTGTCTTGACTACTCCTAAACTCCACCTGCACTGACCCTGGCTTGTCTTGACTACTCCTGAATTCCACCTGCACTGACCCGGCTTGTCTTAACTACTCCTGAACTCCACCTGCACTGACCCGGGTTTGTCTTGACTACTCCTGAACTCCACTGTACTGACCCGGCTTGTCTTGACTACTCCTGAACTCCACCTGCACTGACCCCGGCTTGTCTTGACTACTCCTGAACTTCACCTGCACTGACCCTGGCTTGTCTTGAGTAATCCTGAACTTCACCTGCACTGACCCTGGCTTGTCTTGACTACTCCTGAACTCCACTGTACTGACCCGGGTTTGTCTTGACTACTCATGAACTCCACCTGCACTGACCCCGGCTTGTCTGGACTACTCCTGAACTCCACCTGCACTGACCCGGCTTGTCTTAACTACTCCTGAACTCCACCTGCACTGACCCGGGTTTGTCTTGACTACTCCTGAACTCCACTGTACTGACCCGGCTTGTCTTGACTACTCCTGAACTCCACCTGCACTGACCCCGGCTTGTCTTGACTACTCCTGAACTTCACCTGCACTGACCCCGGCTTGTCTTGACTACTCCTGAACTTCACCTGCACTGACCCTGGCTTGTCTTGACTACTCCTGAACTCCACCTGCACTGACCCCGGCTTGTCTTGACTACTCCTGAACTCCACTGTACTGACCCGGCTTGTCTTGACTACTCATGAACTCCACCTGCACTGAACCGGCTTGTCTTGACTACTCCTGAACTCCACTGTACTGACCCGGCTGGTCCTGACTACTCCTGAATGCCACCTGCAAAGAACCGGCTTGTCTTGACTACTCCTGAACTCCATCTGCACTGACCCTGGCTTGTCTTGACTACTCCTGAACTCCACCTGCACTGACCCCGGCTTGTCTTGACTACTCCTGAACTCCACCTGCACTGACCCTGGCTTGTCTTGACTACTCCTGAACTCCACCTGCACTGACCCCGGCTTGTCTTGACTACTCCTGAACTCCACTGTACTGACCCGGCTTGTCTTGACTACTCCTGAACTTCACCTGCACTGACCCTGGCTTGTCTTGACTACTCATGAACTCCACCTGCACTGAACCGGCTTGTCTTGACTACTCCTGAACTCCACTGTACTGACCCGGCTGGTCCTGACTACTCCTGAATGCCACCTGCAAAGAACCGGCTTGTCTTGACTACTCCTGAACTCCATCTGCACTGACCCCGGCTTGTCTTGACTACTCCTGAACTCCACCTGCACTGACCCTGGCTTGTCTTGACTACTCCTGAACTCCACCTGCACTGACCCCGGCTTGTCTTGACTACTCCTAAACTCCACCTGCACTGACCCCGGCTTGTCTTGACTACTCCTGAACTCCACCTGCACTGACCCGGCTTGTCTTAACTACTCCTGAACTCCACCTGCACTGACCCGGGTTTGTCTTGACTACTCCTGAACTCCACTGTACTGACCCGGCTTGTCTTGACTACTCCTGAACTCCACCTGCACTGACCCCGGCTTGTCTTGACTACTCCTGAACTTCACCTGCACTGACCCTGGCTTGTCTTGACTACTCCTGAACTTCACCTGCACTGACCCTGGCTTGTCTTGACTACTCCTGAACTCCACTGTACTGACCCGAGTTTGTCTTGACTACTCATGAACTCCACCTGCACTGACCCCGGCTTGTCTTGACTACTCCTGAACTCCACCTGCACTGACCCGGCTTGTCTTAACTACTCCTGAACTCCACCTGCACTGACCCGGGTTTGTCTTGACTACTCCTGAACTCCACTGTACTGACCCGGCTTGTCTTGACTACTCCTGAACTCCACCTGCACTGACCCCGGCTTGTCTTGACTACTCCTGAACTTCACCTGCACTGACCCCGGCTTGTCTTGACTACTCCTGAACTTCACCTGCACTGACCCTGGCTTGTCTTGACTACTCCTGAACTCCACCTGCACTGACCCCGGCTTGTCTTGACTACTCCTGAACTCCACTGTACTGACCCGGCTTGTCTTGACTACTCATGAACTCCACCTGCACTGAACCGGCTTGTCTTGACTACTCCTGAACTCCACTGTACTGACCCGGCTGGTCCTGACTACTCCTGAATGCCACCTGCAAAGAACCGGCTTGTCTTGACTACTCCTGAACTCCATCTGCACTGACCCTGGCTTGTCTTGACTACTCCTGAACTCCACCTGCACTGACCCCGGCTTGTCTTGACTACTCCTGAACTCCACCTGCACTGACCCCGGCTTGTCTTGACTACTCCTGAACTCCACCTGCACTGACCCCGGCTTGTCTTGACTACTCCTGAACTCCACTGTACTGACCCGGCTTGTCTTGACTACTCCTGAACTTCACCTGCACTGACCCTGGCTTGTCTTGACTACTCCTGAACTCCACCTGCACTGACCCCGGCTTGTCTTGACTACTCCTGAACTCCACTGTACTGACCCGGCTTGTCTTGACTACTCATGAACTCCGCCTGCACTGAACCGGCTTGTCTTGACTACTCCTGAACTCCACTGTACTGACCCGGCTGGTCCTGACTACTCCTGAATGCCACCTGCAAAGAACCGGCTTGTCTTGACTACTCCTGAACTCCACCTGCACTGACCCTGGCTTGTCTTGACTACTCCTGAACTCCACCTGTACTGACCCTGGCTTGTCTTGACTACTCCTGAACTCCACCTGCACTGACCCCGGCTTGTCTTGACTACTCCTAAACTCCACCTGCACTGACCCCGGCTTGTCTTGACTACTCCTGAACTCCACCTGCACTGACCCTGGCTTGTCTTGACTACTCCTGAACTCCACCTGCACTGACCCCGGCTTGTCTTGACTACTCCTAAACTCCACCTGCACTGACCCCGGATTGTCTTGACTACTCCTGAACTCCACCTGCACTGACCCGGCTTGTCTTAACTACTCCTGAACTCCACCTGCACTGACCCGGGTTTGTCTTGACTACTCCTGAACTCCACTGTACTGACCCGGCTTGTCTTGACTACTCATGAACTCCACCTGCACTGAACCGGCTTGTCTTGACTACTCCTGAACTCCACTGTACTGACCCGGCTGGCCCTGACTACTCCTGAATGCCACCTGCAAAGAACCGGCTTGTCTTGACTACTCCTGAACTCCATCTGCACTGACCTCAGCTTACCTTGACTACTCCTGAACTCCACCTGCACTGACCCCGGCTTGTCTTGACTACTCCTGAACTCCACCTGCACTGCCCCCTTCTTGTCTTGACTACTCCTGAACTCCACCTGCACTGACCCTGGCTTGTCTTGACTACTCCTGAACTCCACCTGCACTGACCCCGGCTTGTCTTGACTACTCCTAAACTCCACCTGCACTGACCCCGGCTTGTCTTGACTACTCCTGAACTCCACCTGCACTGACCCGGCTTGTCTTAACTACTCCTGAACTCCACCTGCACTGACCCGGGTTTGTCTTGACTACTCCTGAACTCCACCTGCACTGACCCGGGTTTGTCTTGACTACTCCTGAACTCCATCTGCACTGACCTAAGCTTGTCTTGACTACTCCTGAACTCCACCTGCACTGACCCCGGCTTGTCTTGACTACTCCTGAACTCCACCTGCACTGACCCCGGCTTGTCTTGACTACTCCTGAACTCCACCTGCACTGACCCCGGCTTGTCTTGACTACTCCTGAACTCCACCTGCACTGACCCTGGCTTGTCTTGACTACTCCTGAACTCCACTGTACTGACCCGGCTTGTCTTGACTACTCATGAACTCCACCTGCACTGAACCGGCTTGTCTTGACTACTCCTGAACTCCACTGTACTGACCCGGCTGGTCCTGACTACTCCTGAATGCCACCTGCAAAGAACCGGCTTGTCTTGACTACTCCTGAACTTCACCTGCACTGACCCTGGCTTGTCTTGACTACTCCTGAACTCCACCTGCACTGACCCCGGCTTGTCTTGACTACTCCTGAACTCCACCTGCACTGACCCCGGCTTGTCTTGACTACTCCTGAACTCCACCTGCACTGACCCCGGCTTGTCTTGACTACTCCTGAACTCCACTGTACTGACCCGGCTTGTCTTGACTACTCCTGAACTTCACCTGCACTGACCCTGGCTTGTCTTGACTACTCCTGAACTCCACCTGCACTGACCCCGGCTTGTCTTGACTACTCCTGAACTCCACTGTACTGACCCGGCTTGTCTTGACTACTCATGAACTCCGCCTGCACTGAACCGGCTTGTCTTGACTACTCCTGAACTCCACTGTACTGACCCGGCTGGTCCTGACTACTCCTGAATGCCACCTGCAAAGAACCGGCTTGTCTTGACTACTCCTGAACTCCACCTGCACTGACCCTGGCTTGTCTTGACTACTCCTGAACTCCACCTGTACTGACCCTGGCTTGTCTTGACTACTCCTGAACTCCACTGTACTGACCCGGCTTGTCTTGACTACTCATGAACTCCGCCTGCACTGAACCGGCTTGTCTTGACTACTCCTGAACTCCACTGTACTGACCCGGCTGGTCCTGACTACTCCTGAATGCCACCTGCAAAGAACCGGCTTGTCTTGACTACTCCTGAACTCCACCTGCACTGACCCCGGCTTGTCTTGACTACTCCTGAACTCCACCTGCACTGACCCCGGCTTGTCTTGACTACTCCTGAACTCCACCTGCACTGACCCTGGCTTGTCTTGACTACTCCTGAACTCCACCTGCACTGACCCCGGCTTGTCTTGACTACTCCTAAACTCCACCTGCACTGACCCCGGCTTGTCTTGACTACTCCTGAACTCCACCTGCACTGACCCGGCTTGTCTTAACTACTCCTGAACTCCACCTGCACTGACCCGGGTTTGTCTTGACTACTCCTGAACTCCACCTGCACTGACCCGGGTTTGTCTTGACTACTCCCTACTGACCCCAGCTGCTGCTCCACTGATCAGTTACCGACTCAGCCTGTATCCTGACTTTGCTCCTGCCTACTCACCTGATCCACCTGCCTGTGTATGACCCATTTTGTCTGACTCTGCCTCTGTCCACATCGCTTTTGGACTGCCTGCTGTGAGCCTCTGCCTATATTCCTCTGGCACCTGCTCACCGCCTGACTGCTACCAGCCTGTACCTGTCTGCTGTCGCCAGTGCCAGCCTGCTCCTGTCTCCTGCTCTCTGGCGTCTTGTACTTCTTTTGGGCGACAGGCACCAGCTGAAATCTATCAGTAATTAGAAAGCAATCCTGCCCCTTGTCAGTGCAAAATAATATCAGCTGGTTCAGTCTCAACTGATGGCCTATAAAAAGGTGTCTCATTACCAAGGTGTCACACAAGAAACATCTCACGATGGATAAAAGCAACAAGCTCTCTTAAGATCTTTGCAACCTTATTGTTGCAAAACAAACTGATGGCATTGGTTACAGAAGGATTTCTAAACTTCTGAATGTTCCAGTGAGCACTGTTGGGGCCACAATCTGGAAGTGGAAAGAACATCATTTTACCTTAAACCGGCCACGACCAGGTGCTCCTCACAAGATTTACGGCAGAGGAGTGAAAAGAATTATCAGAAGAGTTGTCCAAGAGCCAAGGACCACTTGTGGTCTTCAGAAAGACATGGAATTGGCAGATATACAATAATTAATGCACTCACTGCCATTGCCTGTATGCCCGCTCACCGCGCAAAACTCCATTACTGACAAAAAAACATGTTGAAGCTTGTTTAAAGTTTGCAGCACAACATTTAGACAAGCCTGTGAAATACTGGGAGAATATAGTCTGGTCAGATGAGACCAAAATCAAACTCTTTGGATGCCATAATACACACCATGTTTGGAGGTCAAATGTCACTGAGCATCACCCCCAAATCACCCCCCATACTAACAGTGAAATTTGGAGGTGGGAACATCATAATGTGGGGCTGGTTTTCAGCATACGGTACTGGCACACTTCAGATCATTGAAGGAAGGATGAACGGAAAAATGTACCAAGACATTCTTGATAAAAATTTGCTGCCATCTACCAGGATGATGAGGATGAAACGAGGGTGGACATTTCAGCAAGACAACTATCCCAAATACAAAGCCAAGGAAACTCTTAATTGGTTTCAAAGAAAGAAAATAAAGCTGCTAGAATGGCCCAGCCAATCACCGGACTTGAATCCAATAGAAAAACTATGGAAAGAACTAAAGATCAGAGTTCATAGAAGAGGCCCTCGGAACCTTCAAGATTTGAAGACTGTGTAGAAGAATGGGCCAAAATCATACCTGAGCAACGCATGGGACTAGTTTCTCCATATAGGAGCCTGTGTCTTCAACCTACCATTACCAACAAAGATTTTGTACAAAGTATTAAATAAATTTCAGTTAGCATGTGCAATACTTTTTCCCTGTGTCCTTCCATTTTATTACACAGAACTTGATTTCTTAACCTATTTTGTTTTGGTGTCTTTGTATGTATGGATTGCATGGGTTGTTACCAACGTGTGGGGAAAATTTCAATAGCACCCTTACCAATATATTTACCTAGAAAAATGGTGACGTGTTCAATAATTATTATTCCTGCTGTATAAAAGAGACAATACAAATTATATCAACCCCTTCACACCAACGTAACGCAAATAGGGGTTGTACCAGGGTGATGCCTGCACCTACAGGCATCACCCCGTTGCCGTTTTTTAAGAGGCGGTGGTCAACTTTCTTGTATTAACAACCAATGCGGCTAAACAGTTAATACAAGCAGTGGGAGGAGACATCCCTCCCCCTCCCGCAGCCTTCTGCGGCTCATCTAGGCTCTCCTGTCCCACCAGGAGGCCCGAGCGACCAGCCAGCACGTCCGCCGGCTAGCCGGAGACATGAACAATGCCGGAATCGACTTTAATCGGGTCTCGGATCTAGTAACCCGGAAGCGATGTCATAACATCACTTGCAGTTTACTAAAGCATTTAAAGGCGCCAAATAAAAAAATATGCCAGTATTCAAAACTGCCAAACTTGATAGGAGTACCTGTCACTAAAATAAATAAGAAAAAAAAAAAAAATTGAAAGCGCCCCATCCCTCCTAGCTTGCGCGCAAAAGCAAATGCATATGTAAGCCACGCCCGCAAATGTAAATATTGTTCAAACCACACAGTTTGAGGTTTCGGCGCGATCGTTAGAGCGAGAAAAATAATTATTGTGCAAGACCTCCTCTGCAGCTATAAACAGGTAAGCTGTAGACATTTTTTATATCGTCACCTATAGAGATTTTTAAGTATGGTAGTTTGTGTGTTTGTGCACAGTTTTAAAGTATGACATGTTAGGTATCTATTTACTCGGTGTAACATCATCTTTTACATTATACAAACAAATTGGGCTAACTTTACTGATTTTTTTGTGTGTATTTCTTCCCCAAAAAATTGCATTTGTAAGACCGCTGCGCAAATACAGCGTGACATAAAATATTGCAACGATCGCCATTTTATTCTCTAGGGTCTCTGCCAAAAATATATATAAATATAATGTTTGGGGTTTTTTTCTAGCAATAAAATACGGAGTTGAACTTTTAAGCAACAAGTGCTTAGGCATGAAGGGGTTAAACAAACAATACAAGAATATAATTGATTGTACTCTTGTGTTGATTGTTTTATATTTATATATTTTTATATTTCCACATTGTTTTATATTCTGTGCTTGTCAACCCATGGTATATATATATATATATATATAAATAAAACTTTCTAAAGTGGTTGTAAACCCTTACAGACCACTTTGACCTACAGGTAAGCCTAGATTAAGGCTTACCTGTAGGTCCAAGAAATATCTCCTCAACCTACACGGTTTAGGAGATATTTGCAGAAAGACAGGCACTGCTGTCTAGGGTGCATGCGTCCTAGACAGCGGCGCGCAGGCGCACTGAGCATGCTGCTGCTAACGGCGATATGCCGTTAGTGGCGGCTCCCGTGCGCATGCGGCTCCGGCCAATCACAGCACCGGAGCCACGATACCCAGGAAGAAGATGGACGCTCCGTAGCAGAGGGGACAGCAGTGACATCTCAGGCTCCTGTGTCAGGTAAGTGACACATAATGGGCTACTATGCGATACATAGTAGCCCATTATGCTTTACCTTTGCAGGGAAACAAAGAGGAAGTAAACCCATGTGGCTCACATTAAAGGGGTTGTAAAGGTTCGTTATTTTTAAATACCCAACATGTTATACTTACCGCCTCTGTGCAAGAGTTTTGCACAGAGTTGCTCAGTTGAAAACAATTTATCACTTTCCTTCCACTTCACAATTATGTGCCACTTTGTGTTGGTCTACCACATAAAATCCCAATAAAATACATTTACGTTTTTGGTTGTAACATGACAAAATGTGGAAAATTTCAAGGGGTGCGAATACTTTTTCAAGGCACTGTACAAGGGTCCCAAGAGCCACAAGGAGCCCCTGGTCAGCCTCTGTCATTTCACAGGAAGGCTGCCATTCATCCAATATTACAATGGATTTAGATGGAAATAAGTGAATTTATCATAAGAACGCGGCCTGCAGAGAGTAACAGAACCGATTGCCAACCACCCTCCAGCTATCAGAGATATAGAAGCCATGTATGAGGAACACAGGTGAGCCATAGATGGTATTATTTGAGACGTTTTTTCATTCTACCGGAGTGAAGTCATGTACGGGCGCATCGATCCCGGCGCCGCGGTTTTCACTATGACTCACCCCGTCCCGTAACCACTTATTAAAGAAAAGTTTTACACCCTGACTCAGCATATATACACGTCTATCTGATCTGACATGTACATACATGATCTACATATTAACCCTTCAATTAGCCACAGACAAGGAACAATAAAGAATTATACAAGAGTCTGAGGGGAGACACCAGCATCATACTGACATAAAAACAGAACATAGGGGGTTGATTTAATAAAGGCAAATAGACTGTGCACTCTCCAAGTGCAGTTGCTCCAGAGCTTAGTAATTGAGCAGAAGTTCTGCTGACTTCCATCATCCAATCATGTGCAAGCCAAAATGCTGTTTTTTTATTTTCCCTGCATGTGATTGGTTGTTCTTTGCAAAGTGAAGCTTTATCTAATATACTAAGCTCTGGAGTGACTGCACTTGCAGAGGGAATTGCAACTGTCTATTTGCCTTTAGTAAATCAACCCCTATAAGTCCATATTTAATTTTATTCTGACACTTGTATCAAGAAAAGCCAATAGAGAATTCATAAAGCAAAATGCCAACGTGTATCGGGTGTTCAGAGGGTCCCTCTTCATCAGGGTTGGTGCTATTGAAAGGAGCAGGTACTGGACTGATACAGTTGGAAAGATCCTGAGCAGAGCCGTCTTTAACGTGGGGCAAACGGGGCACCTGCCCCATACCCAATCTTTGTTGCGGGGCCCAAAGCAGCTGCCCCTTGAGCCCATACTGCCCGCAAATTGGAGTCCCGATAAAGGCATTGAAGAGCACACAGAGGACATGGGAGGCAGAGCTGTGTTCCTCAGCCAACCAGCAGCAGGGGACAGGAGCTCCAATGACACTCTAACCCCGCCCCATGTAGCCTGTATGCTCGGAACAGAGCGACTGTAGTAAAAGCAGAGATTGAAGTGGGAGCCCCCGGACCTCTGTATTCCTCAGCCAGTATAGAGGGGGCGGGGCCGGGAGCTCCACTGATGCTTTGACCCCGTTCCATGCAGCCTGTATGCTCGGGAGGGAGTGGCTGTAGTAAGAGCAGAGGTCAGAGTGGAAGCCCCGCCCTCGGACCTCTGAAAGTGTATAGTGAGCCCAGCTGGTCAGGTACATCCTTACACTCATAGAATGCCTGACTGCTATCCTGAAACCTTGAGCTGCATTTGCATTGCTGAAAGTACTTTGACTCTCTCCTGTAGTATGTCCGCAGTCCCTGACCATCTCCTGTAGTATGTCCGCAGTCTCTGACCATCTCCTGTAGTATGTCCGCAGTCTCTGACCATCTTCTGTAGTATGTCTGCAGTCTCTGACCATCTCCTGTATTATGACCATCTCCTGTATCATGGCTGCAGTCCCTGTAGTGCAGTGGTCATCAACCCTGTCCTCAGGTCCCACTAACAGGCCAGTTTTGCAAGATAACTGAAATACATCACAGGTGATATCATTTGCTGCTCAGTGATTGCAGTATTCTAGTCTGCATCTCCCCAAAGTAATACCTAAAACCTGGCCTGTTAGTAGGCTCTGAGGACAGGGTTGATGACCACCGCTATAGTATGTCTTCAGTTTCTGACCATCTCCTGTACTATGTTTGCAGTCCCTGACCATCTCCTGTAGTATATCTGCAGTCTCTGACCATCTCCTGTAGTACTGTATATCTGCAGTCTCTGACCATCTCTGGTATCATGTCTGCAGTCTCTGGTCATCTCCTGCAGTATGTCCGCAATCTCTGACCATCTCCTGTAGTATGTCTGCAGTCTCTGACCGTCACCTGCATTATATCTGCAGTCTCTTAGCCTCTCCTGTGGTATGTCTACAGTCTCTGACCATCTCCTGCTTTATGTCTGCAGTCTCTGACACTCTCCTGTAGTATGTCTGCAGCCTCTGACCCAATCCTGTAGTATGTCTGCAGTCTCTGGTCATCTCCTGCAGTATGTCCGTAGTCTCTGGTCATCTCCTGCAGTATGTCCGCAGTTTCTGGTTATGTCCTGCAGTATGTCCGCAGTTTCTGGTTATCTCCTGCAGTGTGTCTGCATTCTCTGGTTATCTCCTGCAGTATGTCTGCAGTTTCTGGTCATCTCCTGTAGTATGTCCACAGTCTCTGACCATCTCCTGCATTATGTCTGCAGTCTCTGACCCTCTCCTGTAGTATGTCTGCAGTCACTGACCCTCTCCTGTAGTATGTCTGCAGTCACTGACCCTCTCCTGTAGTATGTCTGCAGTCTCTGACCCTCTCCTGCATTATGTCCGCAGTCTCTGACCCTCTCCTGCTGTATGTCGGCAGTCTCTGACCCTCTCCTGTAGTGTGTCTGCAATCTCTGACCCTCTCCTGTAGTATGTGTATTAATGTGCCGCTTTATTGCTCAATTATTTGGGATTGCTCCACTGCTCAGTGAGTTGTAATGATGTTCAGTAACCTGTAGCAACCAATCAGTGAACAGTAGTGATCTGCTGTAATCTCTAGCAACCAATCAGTGAGTGTTAATGATGTGCCCGAACAACAAGCAGTATGTCTGCAGTCTCCTGCATTATGTCTGCAGCCTCTGACCCTCTACTGTAATATCTCTGCAGTCTCTGACCCTCTGCTGTAGTATGTCTGCAGTCTCTGACCCCCTTCTGCATTATGTCTGCAGTCTCTGACCCTCTCCTGCATTATGTCTGCAGTCTCTGACCCTCTCCTGTAGTATGTCTGCAGTCTCTGACCCTCTCCTGTAGTATGTCTGCAGTCTCTGACCCTCTCCTGCTGTATGTAGGCAGTCTCTGACCCTCTCCTGTAGTGTGTCTGCAATCTCTGACCCTCTCCTTTAGTATGTGTATTAATGTGCCGCTTTATTGCTCAATTATTTGGGATTGCTCCACTGCTCAGTGAGTTGTAATAATGTTCAGTAACCTGTAGCAACCAATCAGTGAACAGTAGTGATCTACTGTAATCTCTAGCAACCAATCAGTGAGTGTTAATGATGTGCTGTAACCCCTAACAACAAGCAGTATGTCTGCAGTCTCCTGCAGTATGTCCGCAGTCTCTGACCATCTCCTGCATTATGTCTGCAGTCTCTGACCCTCTCCTGTAGTATGTCTGCAGTCTCTGTTCATCTCCTGCATTATGTCTGCAGTCTCTGACCCTCTCCTGCATTATGTCTGCAGACTCTGACTCTCTCCTGTAGTATGTCTGCAGTCTCTGACCCTCTCCTATAGTATGTCTGCAGTCTCTGACCCTCTCCTGTAGTATGTCTGCAGTCTCTCACCCTCTCTTGCATTATGTCTGCAGTCTCTGACCATGTCCTGCATTATGTCTGCAGTCTCTGACCATCTCCTGCATTATGTCTGCAGTCTCTGACCCTCTCCTGTAGTATGTCGGAAGTCTCTGACACTCTGCTGTAGTATGTCTGCAGTCTCTGACCCCCTCCTGCATTATGTCTGCAGTCTCTGACCCTCTAATGCATTATGTCTGCAGTCTCTGACCCTCTCCTGTAGTATGTCTGCAGTCTCTGGTCATCTCCTGCAGAATGTCCACAGTCTCTGGTCATCTCCTGCAGTATGTCTGCAGTCTCTGACCCAATCCTGTAGTATGTCTGCAGTCTCTGGTCATCTCCTGCAGAATGTCTGCAGTCTGTGGTCATCTCCTGCAGTATATCTGCAGTCTCTGGTCATCTTCTGCAGTATGTCCGCAGTCTCTGGTCATCCCCTGCAGTATGTTTGCAGTTTCCGGCAGTATGTCTGCAGTCTCTGACCATCTCCTGCATTATGTCTGCAGTCTCTGACCCTCTCCTGTAGTATGTCTGCAGTCTCTGACCCTCTCCTGCATTATGTCTGCAGTCTCTGACCATCTCCTGCATTATGTCTGCAGTCTCTGACCCTCTCCTGTAGTATGTCGGAAGTCTCTGACACTCTGCTGTAGTATGTCGGAAGTCTCTGACCCCCTCCTGCATTATGTCTGCAGTCTCTGACACTCTAATGCATTATGTCTGCAGTCTCTGACCCTCTCCTGTAGTATGTCTGCAGTCTCTGGTCATCTCCTGCAGAATGTCCACAGTCTCTGGTCATCTCCTGCAGTATGTCTGCAGTCTCTGACCCAATCCTGTAGTATGTCTGCAGTCTCTGGTCATCTCCTGCAGAATGTCTGCAGTCTGTGGTCATCTCCAGCAGTATATCTGCAGTCTCTGGTCATCTTCTGCAGTATGTCCGCAGTCTCTGGTCATCCCCTGCAGTATGTTTGCAGTTTCCGGCAGTATGTTTGCAGTTTCCGGCAGTATGTCTGCAGTCTCTGACCATCTCCTGCATTATGTCTGCAGTCTCTGACCCTCTCCTGTAGTATGCCTGCAGTCTCTGACCCCTTCCTGTAGTATGTCTGCAGTCTCTGACCCCCTCCTGTAGTATGTCTGCAGTCTCTGACCCTCTCCTGCAGTATGTCAGCAGTCTCTGACCCTCTCCTGTAGTATGTGTATTAATGTGCCGTTTTATTGATCAATTATTTGGGATTGCTCCACTGCTCAGTGAGTGGTAATGATGTTCAGTAACCTGTAGCAATCAATCAGTGAACAGTAGTGATCTGCTATCTCTAGCAACCAATCAGTGAGTGGTAACAATGTGCTGTAACCTCTAGCAACCAATCTGCAAGCAGAAATTATGTGTTGTAACCTCTAGCAACCCACTAGTGAGTGGTAGTGATAGGCTGTAACCTCTGGCAACCAAAAGCAAAAAAATATTTGTCCAGGGCCCAATCAGTATTAAAGGCGGCCCTGATCCTGAGGGGTAAATAGCATGATTGCTTTGGATGCCGGGTAAAGCAGAACTAAAGGCACGATACTCACCTTTTCAATGCTCCCTCGCTGGCATTGGCATCTTCTCCTGTGTGTTGGGTTTTGCCATCTCCTTGGCCAGTTCGGGATGACTTCCCCCCTGCTCATGCACAGAAGCTAGTCATCTCGGCACACTGGATTGGCCCGGCTGCTGTAGGCTGTCCAGGGATGGCTGTGAGCAGACAGGTACTGTAGGGTTTATAGCAGAAGAGACATTGCATTTCTCCTCTGCAATAAAATGCCTGCCTGCTGACAGTGTATCATAGCGCAACTTTAGTTCCACTTGAAGATTTTGGTATTCTCCTGCTTGCACACCCCGTCCCTACTAAAGCATAGAGACAGCACTCCTGGGAGAGCTACCTAGAGTAATAATTCTCTCTACACTGCTTAAATCTGAAGTTTAATCTGCCTTTGCCTTCCTTGTTTCCTCTTTTCCACCAAACACACAAATATAACTTTTGTGTTTTCATTACAGGCCTTATGTTGGACCTAGCAATATCATCACTGAGTCTCTAGGATCCCTAGGGCAGTGGTCTCCAAACTGTGGCCCTGGGGCTGGATGCGGCCCTTTGCTTGCCTTTATCCGGCTTTTCTATTTAGGATACACTAATAATTTAGTTTATTCAGCATGGAATGGAGCTTAGTTAAGTAGCATGAGGCTGTATATTCTTCAATATTTTAGTAAACTCATTCAATTAATCCAAGCTCTGCAAACTGAGATAATATGCACTGCATTGATGCATTCACACAATTTCACAGTAATGAGATAAAACAAAGCTCAGGAATATTCCTTTATCCCATTGTTTTGCAAATCTATGTACACTACAAACTGTATGATTGGATCGGCTCTGATATGGCTGTCTTTACTAACCTGACAGCTTATTATTCTAAATAGGAAACCTTCATTTTTTTGCAAATATTAAAGATTCTAACAGCAAGAATGAGTCTTTACATTTAAAGAGCACCTGTCATTTCAGATCTATCATGGCAGCGCCTGTTAGCGGGCATCCACTCACCTGCTGCCGCCACGTCCCTCACCTTGTTGTGTCACTGCCGCATCACCAGCCATCCCATTAAAGTGAATGGGACTGTCGGTGAGTCAACAGCGGGTCAGAGGAGGAGCTGCAGCGGGTCAGAGTTGACAGCTGCTCTTTAAAAATTATGATTTAAATCAAATCCATACTGACACCCACTGTTTGCTGTTGCATGCTATGCGCACCACATTACTCTCCTTGGGGCACCCAAAGGTGTCCCAGGCCGCTAAAGTGTTCATGTTTGGCTTGAAGAAAAGGTGGCAACCCTAGTGCATTTGCCTTTATTAAATTAACCCCAGAGACTTACATTGTGAGGAGGATCAGTAAAGCACAACCAATGTGTAATGCTGCAAAGCAGGAAACAAAGATTGCATATGGAACTAGAAAAGCTACAATTTCTGGGGAAATTGTGTGAAGTGTTCTTGCCTCTACAACTGGAGTGGGCGGAGTAACTGGGTGGAGTGGCTGGAGTAACTGTGAAAAGTGTTAAAAAGCTTAATATTTTAAAAAGTATAAATAGTAGTAAACAAATTGAAAACGTCCCATCATTAGCTGAAAGAGCTGAACATTTTTTTCAAAAATGATTTTTTTTTTCAAAAATGATTTTTTTTTTCAAAAATGTTTTTTTCAAAAATGATTTTTTTTTTCAAAAATGAATTTTTTTATTTTTTTCAAAAATGATTTTTTTTTTTTTCAAAAATGATTTTTTTTTTCAAAAATACATTTTTTTTTCAAAAATGATTTTCTTTTTTCAAAAATGAATTTTTTTTTCAAAAATGAATTTTTTTTTTTTTTCAAAAATATGTTTTTTTTTTCATGGGGCGGTCATAATGTTTTGGCTGATCATGGGGTGGTCATAATGCTTTGGCTGATCATGGAGTTGTCAGCTTTTGTCACCTCCCACTATAGTTTTGAACATTTCGCCATTCATTCCTATGGGACCAATTTCGCCGCAAAAACAACGATATTTCGTGAACCATTCGGCGAAATGTTCCACAAAGTAATAGCACACCAATTAAATGACATTGAGGCCGGATTCACACTGGTATTTTTCAGCTTTTCACAAAGTTCCAAAAGGTAATAGCACACCAATTAAATGACATTGAACATTTCGCCATTCATTCCTATGGGACCAATTTCGCCGCAAAAATGACGATATTTCGTGAACCATTCGGCGAAATGTTCCACAGTAAGTAATAAAGTAATAGTAAAAAAGTAATAGCACACCAATCGGGAACAATCCGCACGTTTCGGTATATTACTTGTCTATGTAGTGTAAAAGCTATGGGAGGAGGTGGTAAATTTGGCTATAATAATAATAATATATATGTGAGATAACAGTAAGTGGTCTTGCTATGCAAGAACACTTAATTAAGGACAATGTCTGGCCCATACATACACACACACACACACACAGTATATATATATATATATATATATATATATATATATATATATACTTTTGTGAGATACTGTATATATATATATATATATATATATATACACACACACATATACAGTATCCCACAAAAGTAAATACACCCCTCACATTTTTGTAAATATTTTATTATATCTTTTCATGTGACAACACTCTCCTGTGGTATGTCTACAGTCTCTGACCATCTCCTGCTTTATGTCTGCAGTCTCTGACACTCTCCTGTAGTATGTCTGCAGCCTCTGACCCAATCCTGTAGTATGTCTGCAGTCTCTGGTCATCTCCTGCAGTATGTCCGTAGTCTCTGGTCATCTCCTGCAGTATGTCCGCAGTTTCTGGTTATGTCCTGCAGTATGTCCGCAGTTTCTGGTTATCTCCTGCAGTGTGTCTGCATTCTCTGGTTATCTCCTGCAGTATGTCTGCAGTTTCTGGTCATCTCCTGTAGTATGTCCACAGTCTCTGACCATCTCCTGCATTATGTCTGCAGTCTCTGACCCTCTCCTGTAGTATGTCTGCAGTCACTGACCCTCTCCTGTAGTATGTCTGCAGTCTCTGACCCTCTCCTGTAGTATGTCTGCAGTCTCTGACCCTCTCCTGCATTATGTCCGCAGTCTCTGACCCTCTCCTGCTGTATGTCGGCAGTCTCTGACCCTCTCCTGTAGTGTGTCTGCAATCTCTGACCCTCTCCTGTAGTATGTGTATTAATGTGCCGCTTTATTGCTCAATTATTTGGGATTGCTCCACTGCTCAGTGAGTTGTAATGATGTTCAGTAACCTGTAGCAACCAATCAGTGAACAGTAGTGATCTGCTGTAATCTCTAGCAACCAATCAGTGAGTGTTAATGATGTGCCCGAACAACAAGCAGTATGTCTGCAGTCTCCTGCATTATGTCTGCAGCCTCTGACCCTCTACTGTAATATCTCTGCAGTCTCTGACCCTCTGCTGTAGTATGTCTGCAGTCTCTGACCCCCTTCTGCATTATGTCTGCAGTCTCTGACCCTCTCCTGCATTATGTCTGCAGTCTCTGACCCTCTCCTGTAGTATGTCTGCAGTCTCTGACCCTCTCCTGTAGTATGTCTGCAGTCTCTGACCCTCTCCTGCTGTATGTAGGCAGTCTCTGACCCTCTCCTGTAGTGTGTCTGCAATCTCTGACCCTCTCCTTTAGTATGTGTATTAATGTGCCGCTTTATTGCTCAATTATTTGGGATTGCTCCACTGCTCAGTGAGTTGTAATAATGTTCAGTAACCTGTAGCAACCAATCAGTGAACAGTAGTGATCTACTGTAATCTCTAGCAACCAATCAGTGAGTGTTAATGATGTGCTGTAACCCCTAACAACAAGCAGTATGTCTGCAGTCTCCTGCAGTATGTCCGCAGTCTCTGACCATCTCCTGCATTATGTCTGCAGTCTCTGACCCTCTCCTGTAGTATGTCTGCAGTCTCTGTTCATCTCCTGCATTATGTCTGCAGTCTCTGACCCTCTCCTGCATTATGTCTGCAGACTCTGACTCTCTCCTGTAGTATGTCTGCAGTCTCTGACCCTCTCCTATAGTATGTCTGCAGTCTCTGACCCTCTCCTGTAGTATGTCTGCAGTCTCTCACCCTCTCTTGCATTATGTCTGCAGTCTCTGACCATGTCCTGCATTATGTCTGCAGTCTCTGACCATCTCCTGCATTATGTCTGCAGTCTCTGACCCTCTCCTGTAGTATGTCGGAAGTCTCTGACACTCTGCTGTAGTATGTCTGCAGTCTCTGACCCCCTCCTGCATTATGTCTGCAGTCTCTGACCCTCTAATGCATTATGTCTGCAGTCTCTGACCCTCTCCTGTAGTATGTCTGCAGTCTCTGGTCATCTCCTGCAGAATGTCCACAGTCTCTGGTCATCTCCTGCAGTATGTCTGCAGTCTCTGACCCAATCCTGTAGTATGTCTGCAGTCTCTGGTCATCTCCTGCAGAATGTCTGCAGTCTGTGGTCATCTCCTGCAGTATATCTGCAGTCTCTGGTCATCTTCTGCAGTATGTCCGCAGTCTCTGGTCATCCCCTGCAGTATGTTTGCAGTTTCCGGCAGTATGTCTGCAGTCTCTGACCATCTCCTGCATTATGTCTGCAGTCTCTGACCCTCTCCTGTAGTATGTCTGCAGTCTCTGACCCTCTCCTGCATTATGTCTGCAGTCTCTGACCATCTCCTGCATTATGTCTGCAGTCTCTGACCCTCTCCTGTAGTATGTCGGAAGTCTCTGACACTCTGCTGTAGTATGTCGGAAGTCTCTGACCCCCTCCTGCATTATGTCTGCAGTCTCTGACACTCTAATGCATTATGTCTGCAGTCTCTGACCCTCTCCTGTAGTATGTCTGCAGTCTCTGGTCATCTCCTGCAGAATGTCCACAGTCTCTGGTCATCTCCTGCAGTATGTCTGCAGTCTCTGACCCAATCCTGTAGTATGTCTGCAGTCTCTGGTCATCTCCTGCAGAATGTCTGCAGTCTGTGGTCATCTCCAGCAGTATATCTGCAGTCTCTGGTCATCTTCTGCAGTATGTCCGCAGTCTCTGGTCATCCCCTGCAGTATGTTTGCAGTTTCCGGCAGTATGTTTGCAGTTTCCGGCAGTATGTTTGCAGTCTCTGACCATCTCCTGCATTATGTCTGCAGTCTCTGACCCTCTCCTGTAGTATGCCTGCAGTCTCTGACCCCTTCCTGTAGTATGTCTGCAGTCTCTGACCCCCTCCTGTAGTATGTCTGCAGTCTCTGACCCTCTCCTGCAGTATGTCAGCAGTCTCTGACCCTCTCCTGTAGTATGTGTATTGGTAACAATGTGCTGTAACCTCTAGCAACCAATCTGCAAGCAGAAATTATGTGTTGTAACCTCTAGCAACCCACTAGTGAGTGGTAGTGATAGGCTGTAACCTCTGGCAACCAAAAGCAAAAAAATATTTGTCCAGGGCCCAATCAGTATTAAAGGCGGCCCTGATCCTGAGGGGTAAATAGCATGATTGCTTTGGATGCCGGGTAAAGCAGAACTAAAGGCACGATACTCACCTTTTCAATGCTCCCTCGCTGGCATTGGCATCTTCTCCTGTGTGTTGGGTTTTGCCATCTCCTTGGCCAGTTCGGGATGACTTCCCCCCTGCTCATGCACAGAAGCTAGTCATCTCGGCACACTGGATTGGCCCGGCTGCTGTAGGCTGTCCAGGGATGGCTGTGAGCAGACAGGTACTGTAGGGTTTATAGCAGAAGAGACATTGCATTTCTCCTCTGCAATAAAATGCCTGCCTGCTGACAGTGTATCATAGCGCAACTTTAGTTCCACTTGAAGATTTTGGTATTCTCCTGCTTGCACACCCCGTCCCTACTAAAGCATAGAGACAGCACTCCTGGGAGAGCTACCTAGAGTAATAATTCTCTCTACACTGCTTAAATCTGAAGTTTAATCTGCCTTTGCCTTCCTTGTTTCCTCTTTTCCACCAAACACACAAATATAACTTTTGTGTTTTCATTACAGGCCTTATGTTGGACCTAGCAATATCATCACTGAGTCTCTAGGATCCCTAGGGCAGTGGTCTCCAAACTGTGGCCCTGGGGCTGGATGCGGCCCTTTGCTTGCCTTTATCCGGCTTTTCTATTTAGGATACACTAATAATTTAGTTTATTCAGCATGGAATGGAGCTTAGTTAAGTAGCATGAGGCTGTATATTCTTCAATATTTTAGTAAACTCATTCAATTAATCCAAGCTCTGCAAACTGAGATAATATGCACTGCATTGATGCATTCACACAATTTCACAGTAATGAGATAAAACAAAGCTCAGGAATATTCCTTTATCCCATTGTTTTGCAAATCTATGTACACTACAAACTGTATGATTGGATCGGCTCTGATATGGCTGTCTTTACTAACCTGACAGCTTATTATTCTAAATAGGAAACCTTCATTTTTTTGCAAATATTAAAGATTCTAACAGCAAGAATGAGTCTTTACATTTAAAGAGCACCTGTCATTTCAGATCTATCATGGCAGCGCCTGTTAGCGGGCATCCACTCACCTGCTGCCGCCACGTCCCTCACCTTGTTGTGTCACTGCCGCATCACCAGCCATCCCATTAAAGTGAATGGGACTGTCGGTGAGTCAACAGCGGGTCAGAGGAGGAGCTGCAGCGGGTCAGAGTTGACAGCTGCTCTTTAAAAATTATGATTTAAATCAAATCCATACTGACACCCACTGTTTGCTGTTGCATGCTATGCGCACCACATTACTCTCCTTGGGGCACCCAAAGGTGTCCCAGGCCGCTAAAGTGTTCATGTTTGGCTTGAAGAAAAGGTGGCAACCCTAGTGCATTTGCCTTTATTAAATTAACCCCAGAGACTTACATTGTGAGGAGGATCAGTAAAGCACAACCAATGTGTAATGCTGCAAAGCAGGAAACAAAGATTGCATATGGAACTAGAAAAGCTACAATTTCTGGGGAAATTGTGTGAAGTGTTCTTGCCTCTACAACTGGAGTGGGCGGAGTAACTGGGTGGAGTGGCTGGAGTAACTGTGAAAAGTGTTAAAAAGCTTAATATTTTAAAAAGTATAAATAGTAGTAAACAAATTGAAAACGTCCCATCATTAGCTGAAAGAGCTGAACATTTTTTTTCAAAAATGATTTTTTTTTTCAAAAATGATTTTTTTTTTCAAAAATGTTTTTTTCAAAAATGATTTTTTTTTTCAAAAATGAATTTTTTTATTTTTTTCAAAAATGATTTTTTTTTTTTTCAAAAATGATTTTTTTTTTCAAAAATACATTTTTTTTTCAAAAATGATTTTCTTTTTTCAAAAATGAATTTTTTTTTCAAAAATGAATTTTTTTTTTTTTTCAAAAATATGTTTTTTTTTTCATGGGGCGGTCATAATGTTTTGGCTGATCATGGGGTGGTCATAATGCTTTGGCTGATCATGGAGTTGTCAGCTTTTGTCACCTCCCACTATAGTTTTGAACATTTCGCCATTCATTCCTATGGGACCAATTTCGCCGCAAAAACAACGATATTTCGTGAACCATTCGGCGAAATGTTCCACAAAGTAATAGCACACCAATTAAATGACATTGAGGCCGGATTCACACTGGTATTTTTCAGCTTTTCACAAAGTTCCAAAAGGTAATAGCACACCAATTAAATGACATTGAACATTTCGCCATTCATTCCTATGGGACCAATTTCGCCGCAAAAATGACGATATTTCGTGAACCATTCGGCGAAATGTTCCACAGTAAGTAATAAAGTAATAGTAAAAAAGTAATAGCACACCAATCGGGAACAATCCGCACGTTTCGGTATATTACTTGTCTATGTAGTGTAAAAGCTATGGGAGGAGGTGGTAAATTTGGCTATAATAATAATAATATATATGTGAGATAACAGTAAGTGGTCTTGCTATGCAAGAACACTTAATTAAGGACAATGTCTGGCCCATACATACACACACACACACACACAGTATATATATATATATATATATATATATATATATATATATACTTTTGTGAGATACTGTATATATATATATATATATATATATACACACACACATATACAGTATCCCACAAAAGTAAATACACCCCTCACATTTTTGTAAATATTTTATTATATCTTTTCATGTGACAACACTGAAGAAATGACACTTTGCTACAATGTAAAGTAGTGAGTGTACAGCTTGTATAACAGTGTAAATTTGCTGTCCCCTCAAAATAACTCAACACACAGCCATTAATGTCTACACTCTGCTGGCAACAAAAGTAAGTACACCCCTAAGTGAAAATGTCCAAATTGGGCCCGATTAGCCATTTTCCCTCCCTGGTGTCATGTGACTCGTTAGTGTAACAAGGTCTCAGGTGTGAATGGGGAGTGTGACTGGAGTCACCTTGGGTGGGGAGCTTGTGGAACCCAGATTACCTTGGAGAGCACTGGTATCTCCTTGTTCAGCTCCCCCGGCGCCGCCTATGTGAAAGGTACTCTGTTGCTATTAGGGGCACAGGGTGACCGAGAACCCCAGTCAGGTCTGCACTAACCAGACTCACTGTACAACCACACTGGAATATTGTGTATGCGACCACCTTCCCACTCTATCCTCAACTCCCTAACCCACATCTTCAACCTCTCCCCCTCCTCCGGCACCTTTCCTTCCCCGCTCAAACATGCACTGGTTACCCCCATACTCAAAAAACCCTCACTAGACCCCACCTGTTTTAATAACTTAAGACCTATCTCCCTTCTCCCGTTTGCCTCCAAGCTCATCGAAAGCCTTGTTCATGACCAAATGAGTCGCTACCTCACGGACAACAACCTTCTCGACCCCCTACAGTCTGGCTTCCGCCTACAACATTCTACTGAAACTGCCCTACTAAAACTCACCAATGACCTAATAACTGCCAAAACCAATGGCCACTACTCCATACTTTTAGACCTCTCTGCTGCCTTTGACACAGTTGACCACCTGCTGCTCCTCAGCAAATTACACTCCCTTGGCCTCCGTGATTCTGCATTATCCTGGTTCTCCTCCTACCTATCTCAGCGCACTTTCAGTGTCACTTACAACTCCATCTCCTCCGCTCCCCTTCCTCTTTCTGTTGGGGTACCCCAAGGCTCTGTCCTTGGGCCTCTCCTTTTCTCACTCTATACCTCTTCCCTGGGCCAGCTGATGACCTCCCATGGCTTCCAATACCACCTCTATGCCGATGACACACAGATCTATCTCTCCACTCCTCAACTCACCCCCTATATCTCCTCACGGATCTTAAACTTGCTGAATGACATATCGGTATGGATGTCACACCACTTCCTCAAACTTAATCTTTCTAAAACTGAGCTTGTTATATTTCCTCCTTCACGGTCCCCCTCCTGTGACTTCACCATTAATATCAACAACACAACCATTGGTCCCTCCACACATGCCAGGGTCCTGGGTGTAATCCTTGACTCTGAACTCTCCTTCAGCCCCCATATCCAATCACTGGCTAAATCCTGCCGCCTTAACCTCCGCAACATCTCCAGAATTCGACCCTTCCTGACTAATGATACCACAAAGCAACTTATTCACTCCTTGATTATTTCCCGCCTCGACTACTGCAACTCTCTCCTTAATGGCCTACCCTTACACAGGCTATCCCCCCTTCAGTCTATTATGAATGCTGCTGCTAGACTAATACACCTCACTAATTGATCCGTGACTGCTGCTCCTCTCTGCCACTCCCTTCACTGGCTTCCCCTACCCCACCGTATAAAATTCAAAATGCTAACCACAACATACAAGGCCATCCACAACATCGCCCCCATCTACATCACCAACCTCATCTGCAGATATCTCCCAAATCGCCCCCTCCGCTCCTCCCAGGACCTCCTGCTCTCTAGCTCCCTTGTTACCTCCTCCCATGCTCGCCTTCAGGACTTCTCCAGAGCCTCTCCCATCCTCTGGAATTCCCTGCCCCAGTATGTTCGATCAGCCCCTACCCTGTCCACCTTTAGGAGATCCCTGAAAACTCATTTATTCAGGGAAGCCTATCCCACACCCACATAACTGTCCCTGAGCCACCCCCATCAAATCATTCTTTGCAGCTATTACCTTTTGTACCACCACCCCCTCCCTTTAGAATGTAAGCTCTACGAGCAGGGCCCTCCTGTACCTTTTGTATTGAACTGTACTGTAATTGTGTTGTCCCCCTTATACATTGTAAAGCGCTGCATAAACTGTTGGCGCTATATAAATCTCGTATAATAATAATAATACATATATTGTATATTGTCTCATACTGTTGTAGACTCTTTTCTAGATCGTTTGAGGTGTGGCTGTATCCCATTGTTCTATTGCTTGTGTCTGCCTTGGGAGTAACCTATTATGGGATGTATATGTCTCTGTGGATTAGCTGTGAGGAGGGAGGGGGGAATTCCTCCAGCAGCTCTCCCTGTAGATAGGACAGTCTACTGATGAGAAGTTTGAATACTTGTGTCTCTTGTTGCCCCGCCCTGTGTAATTATACAAAGGAGGGGGGATTGTCTCCCAAGATGACCTCTGCCTTGCTAAAGAAGCTGAGGGTAAAGGTGATGGACTGGCCAAGCATGTCTCCAGACCTAAACCCTATTGAGTATCTGTGGGGCATCCTCAAACATAAGCTGGAGGAGAGCAAGGTCTCTAACATCCACCAGCTCTGTGATGTCATCATAGAGGAGTGGAAGAGGACTCCAGTGGCAACCTGTGAAGCTCTGGTGAACTCCATGCTCAAGAGGGTTAAGGCAGTGCTGGAAAATAATGGTGGCCACACAAAATATTGACACTTTTGTGCTCAATTTGGACATTTTCACTTAGGGGTGTACTCACTTTTGTTGCCAGCAGTTTAGACATTAATGGCTGTGTGTTGAGTTATTTTGAGGGGACAGCAAATTTACACTGTTATACAAGCTGTACACTCACTACTTTACATTGTAGCAAAGTGTCATTTCTTCAGTGTTGTCACATGAAAAGATATAATAAAATATTTACAAAAATGTGAGGGGTGTACTAACTTTTGTGAAGTAATGTATATACACACACACACTGTATATATAAAGCTGGTCTGTTTTACACATGAAAAAGAGATCTAGAAAACCTTTCCTCCCCCTCACAGCTCAGTCTAATGAAGAGAAGACTCACCTTATACATACAGCTGGTGATCTGGGCATGCTGGGGCTTGTAGTGCACAGGAAGTCAGAGGTGCTCAGGCTCAGATTATCGGGAGTCGGGTGTGCGATTCTCACCTCTCCACCATTCCACGCCACATAAACAGCAGACGGTACAAAGTCCTTACAGCTCACAATCTAATTTTAGCATCTGAGCTCGGTAATAAAAACTGAGAATCTCCCACATACAGAGCCCACCGTACTGTGCGTATTATATAGATCATACAGAGCCCACCGTACTGTGCGTATTATATAGATCATACAGAGCCCACCGTACTGTGCGTATTATATAGATCATACAGAGCCCACCGTACTGTGCGTATTATATAGATAATACAGAGCCCACCGTACTGTGCGTATTATATAGATCATACAGAGCCCACCGTACTGTGCGTATTATATAGATCATACAGAGTCCACCGTACTGTGCGTATTATATAGATCATACAGAGCCCACCATACTGTGTGTATTATATAGATCATACAGAGCCCACCCTACTGTGCGTATTATATAGATCATACAGAGCCCACCGTACTGTGTGTATTATATAGATCATACAGAGCCCACCGTACTGTGTGTATTATATAGATCATACAGAGCCCACCGTACTGTGCGTATTATATAGATCATACAGAGCTCACCATACTGTGCATATTATATAGATCATACAGAGCCCACCATACTGTGCGTATTATACAGATCATACAGAGCCCACCGTACTGTGCATATTATACAGATCATACAGAGCCCACCGTACTGTGCGTATTATACAGATAATACAGAGCTCACCATACTCTGCGTATTATATAGATAATACAGAGCCCACCGTACTGTGCGTATTACATAGATAATACAGAGCCCACCATACTGTGCGTATTATATAGATAATACAGAGCCCACCGTACTGTGCGTATTACATAGATAATACAGAGCCCACCATACTGTGCGTATTATATAGATAATACAGAGCCCACCGTACTGTGCGTATTATATAGATCATACAGAGCCCACCATACTGTGCGTATTATATAGATAATACAGAGCCCACCATACTGTGCGTATTACATAGATAATACAGAGCCCACCGTACTGTGCATATTATATAGATAATACAGAGCCCACCATACTGTGCGTATTATATAGATAATACAGAGCCCTCCATACTGTGCGTATTACATAGATAATACAGAGCCCACCATACTGTGCGTATTATATAGATAATACAGAGCCCACCATACTGTGCGTATTATATAGATAATACAGAGCCCACCATACTGTGCGTATTACATAGATAATACAGAGCCCACCGTACTGTGCGTATTATATAGATCATACAGAGCCCACCATACTGTGCGTATTATATAGATTATACAGAGCCCACCGTACTGTGCGTATTATATAGATAATACAGAGCCCTCCATACTGTGCGTATTACATAGATCATACAGAGCCCACCGTACTGTGCGTATTATATAGATAATACAGAGCCCACCATACTGTGCGTATTATATAGATAATACAGAGCCCACCGTACTGTGCGTATTATATAGATAATACAGAGCCCACCATACTGTGCGTATTACATAGATAATACAGAGCCCACCGTACTGTGCGTATTATATAGATCATACAGAGCCCACCATACTGTGCGTATTATATAGATAATACAGAGCCCACCATACTGTGCGTATTATATAGATCATACAGAGCCCACCGTACTGTGCGTATTATATAGATAATACAGAGCCCACCATACTGTGTGTATTATATAGATCATACAGAGCCCACCGTACTGTGCGTATTATATAGATCATACAGAGCCCACAATACTGTGCGTATTATACAGATCATACAGAGCCCACCGTACTGTGCGTATTATATAGATAATACAGAGCCCTCCATACTGTGCGTATTATATAGATAATACAGAGCCCTCCATACTGTGCGTATTATATAGATAATACAGAGCCCTCCATACTGTGCGTATTATATAGATAATACAGAGCCCACCGTACTGTGCGTATTATATAGATAATACAGAGCCCACCGTACTGTGCGTATTATATAGATAATACAGAGCCCACCATAGTGTGCGTATTATATAGATAATACAGAGCCCACAATACTGTGCGTATTATATAGATAATACAGAGCCCACCATACTGTGCGTATTATATAGATCATATAGAGCCCACCGTACTGTGCGTATTATATAGATCATACAGAGCCCACCGTACTGTGAGTATTACATAGATAATACAGAGCCCACAATACTGTGCGTATTATATAGATCATACAGAGCCCACCGTACTGTGAGTATTACATAGATAATACAGAGCCCACAATACTGTGCGTATTATATAGATCATACAGAGCCCACCATACTGTGCGTATTATACAGATCATATAGAGCCCACCGTACTGTGCGTATTATATAGATCATATAGAGCCCACCATACTGTGCGTATTATACAGATCATACAGAGCCCACCGTACTGTGCGTATTATATAGATCATATAGAGCCCACCATACTGTTACAAATAAATATGTGAAAAGTGTGGGGGACATTTCTTTTCAGCCCCTTTACTCTGATACCCCTAACTAAAATCTTGTGGAACCAATTGCCTTCAGAAGTCACCTAATTAGTAAATAGATTCCACCTGTGTGTAATTTAATCTCAATATAAATACAGCTGTTCTGTAAAGCCCTCAGAGGTTTGTTAGAGAACCTTAGTGAACACACCAGACAGATCAGGGATAAAATTGTGGAGATGTTTAAAGTAGGTTATAAAAAAATATCCCAAGCTTTGAACATCTCACGGAGCTCTGTTCAATCCATCATCTGAAAATGTAAAGAGTATGGCACAAATATGGTATGGTAACAAATCTGGCCTTTATGGAAGAGTGGCAAGAAGAAAGCCATTGCTGAAAGAAAGTCATAAGAAGCCTGTTTGCAGTTTGCGAGAAGCCATGTGGAGGACACAGCAAACATGTAGAAGAAGGTGCTCTGGTCAGATGAGACCAAAATTTAACTTTTTGGCATAAAAGCAAAATGCTATGTGTGGTGGAAAACTAATACTGATCACAACACCCTGAACACACCATCCCCACCGTGAAACATGGTGGTGGCAGCATCATGTTGTGGGAATGCTTTTCTTCAGCGGGGAAAGGGAAGCTGGTCAGAGTTGATGGGAAGATAGATGTAGCCAAATACAAAGAAGAAGAAGAAGAAAACCTGTTAGAGACTGCAAAAGACTTGAGACTGGGGCGGAGGTTCACCTTCCAGCAGGACAACAACCCTATACATACAGCCAGAGCTACAATGGAATGGTTTAGATCAAAGCATATTCATGTGTTAGAATGGCCCAGTCACAGTCCAGACCTAAATCCAATTGAGAATCTGTGGCAAGTATTGAAAACTGCTGTTCACAAACGCTCTCCATCCAATATGACAGAGCTTGAGCTATTTTGCAAAGAAGAATGGGCAGAAATGTCACTCTCTAGATGTGCAAAGCTGTAAAAAAAATGTTAAAACCGTTTATCGTTTTCCCTGCACTTCACAATTATGTGTCACTTTGTGTTGGTCTATCACATAAAATCCATAAAAAAATACACTTAAGTTTTTGGTTGTAACATGACAAAATGTGGAAAATTTCAAGGGGTATGAACAATTTTTCAAGGCACTGTATGTGAGAAGTGTCAGAATTGGCCCGGTTGGCAAGTGGTTAACATAGGGGAAGATGTTCTGTAGTCCTCAGAGATAGTGGGGAACAATGTAACTGATAAGAGTGCAGTACAGGCAGAGACCAAAAGGGAACAAATAGAAGAAGTTCACTGTAATGCCGCGTACACACGAGCGGACTTTACGGCAGACTTTGTCCGGCGTACTTTTCAACGGACTTTCCAACGGACTTTCCGAATGAACGGACTTGCCTACACACGATCAACCAAAGTCCGACGGATACGTACGTGATGATGATGATGTACGACCGGACTAAAACAAGGAAGTCCACAGCCAGTAGCCAATAGCTGCCCTAGCGTCGGTTTTTGTCCGTCGGACTAGCATACAGACGAGCGGACTTTTCGACCGGACTCGAGTCAGTCGGACAGATTTGAAACATGTTTCATTTCTAGGTCCGTCAAACTTTTGAGAAAAAAAGTCCGCTGGAGCTCACACACGATCGAATTGTCCGACGGACTCCGGTTCGCCGGACCAAGTATGCCGTAAAGTCCGGTCCTGTGTACACGGCATTAGGGTTAAAGCGGTAGTAAATTAAAAAAAAACTTTCTCCCTGCAAGATAAAGGCATAATGTGGTAGTATGCATCGCTACTATCTCTTACTAAAAGCAGCACACTTTAGCACATTTTACACATTGTTAGTTACACATTTAACCCCTTAATTGCCCTAGATGTAAACCCCATAGGTGTGTGCAGCCTAATACATTAGGGTGTGCACCCCAAAGCTCAAACACATATGCTTGTATATATACTGGCAGTGTCAGTAGAGCAGTGGACGGTATCAGTAGGGCAGAGATTGGTATCACTAGGGCAGTGGATGGTGTCAGTAGTTTTTATTTTTATTTTTTACAATTTTATTTTTTGTATTTTTTTTTTTTACATTTTTTTTAGGAGCCGTGTTAGGGGGTTTTGGTGAAATATTAGGGGTTTAAACAGGGGAAATCTGTACCATACGGGCTGATTAGGGTGTGCCCAGGCACACCTGGCACACCCTGTGCGCACGCCTATGGTTAACCCCTTCCCAGCCAGTGCCATTAGTACAGAGACAGTGTAAAGTACTGTCACTAATCACTGCATTAGTGTCACTGGTGATGTCAGTGGAAGTTAGTCAGTCCCCACCAGCGTCAGTTAGTTTCAGATTGGTCGCTGCACTATCACAGCCCCATTATAAGTCGCTGATCGCCACCATTAGTAGTATAAAATTTTTTTTTAAATTTCCAGTATACAGTGGGGACGGAAAGTATTAAGACCCCCTTAAATTTTTCACTCTTTGTTATATTGCAGCCATTTGCTAAAATCATTTAAGTTCATTTTTTTTCCTCAATGTACACACAGCACCCCATATTGACAGAAAAACACAGAATTGTTGACATTTTTGCAGATTTATTAAAAAAGAAAAACTGAAATATCACATGGTCCTAAGTATTCAGACCCTTTGCTGTGACACTCATATATTTAACTCAGGTGCTGTCCATTTCTTCTGATCATCCTTGAGATGGTTCTACACCTTCGTTTGAGTCCAGCTGTGTTTAATTATAGTGATTGGACTTGATTAGGAAAGCCACACACCTGTCTATATAAGACCTTACAGCTCACAGTGCATGTCAGAGCAAATGAGAATCATGAGATCAAAGGAACTGCCTGAAGAGCTCAGAGACAGAATTGTGGCAAGACACAGATCTGGCCAAGGTTACAAAAAATTTCTGCTGCACTTAAGGTTCCTAAGAGCACAGTGGCCTCCATAATCCTTAAATGGAAGACGTTTGGGATGACCAGAACCCTTCCTAGAGCTGGCCGTCCGGCCAAACTGAGCTATCGGGGGAGAAGAGCCTTGGTGAGAGAGGTAAAGAAGAACCCAAAGATCACTGTGGCTGAGCTCCAGAGATGCAGTCGGGAGATGGGAGCAAGTTGTAGAAAGTCAACCATCACTGCAGCCCTCCACCAGCCGGGGCTTTATGGCAGAGTGGCCCGACGGAAGCCTCTCCTCAGTGCAAGGCACATGAAAGCCCGCATGGAGTTTGCTAGAAAACACCAGAAGACCTCCAAGATGGTGAGAAATAAGATTCTTTGGTTTGATGAGACCAAGATAGAACTTTTTGGCCTTAATTCTAAGTGGTATGTGTAGAGAAAACCAGGCACTGCTCATCACCTGTCCAATACAGTCCCAACAGTGAAGCATGGTGGTGGCAGCATCATGCTGTGGGGGTGTTTTTCAGCTGCAGGGACAGGACGACTGGTTGCAATCGAGGGAAAGATGAATGTGGCCAAGTACAGGGATATCCTGGACGACAACCTTCTCCAGAGTGCTCAGGACATCAGACGGGGCCGAAAGTTTACCTTCCAACAAGACAATGACCCTAAGCACACAGCTAAAATAACGAAGGAGGGGCTTCACAACAACTCCATGACTGTTCTTGAATGGCCCAGCCAGAGCCTTGACTTAAACCCAATTGAGCATCTCTGGAGAGACCTAAAAATGGCCGTCCACCAACGTTTACCATCCAACCTGACAGAACTGGAGAGGATCTGCAAGGAGAAATGGCAGAGGATCCCCAAATCCAGGTGTGAAAAACTTGTTGCATCTTTCCCAAAAAGACTCATGGCTGTATTAGATCAAAAGGGTGCTTCTACTAAATACTGAGCAAAGGGTCTGAATACTTAGGACCATGTGATATTTCAGTTTTTCTTTTTTAATAAATCTGCAAAAATGTCAACAATTCTGTGTTTTTCTGTCAATATGGGGTGCCGTGTGTAAATTAATGAGGAAAAAAAATGAACTTAAATGATTTTAGCAAATGGCTGCAATATAACAAAGAGTGAAAAATGTAAGGGGGTCTGAATACTTTCCGTCCCCACTGTATATACCATAGTTTGTAGGTGTTATAACTTTCAAGCAACCCAATCTTTATACATTTAGGCCTCATGCACAATGGACATTTTTACAGCTGCTGCCTTCAGGCATTTCCTCAGTCATCGAGGAAATGCTTCCTTCCACCTGCAGCAAACTCACAATATCATCTCAGCCTAGGCAAAGTTACTGATTAATGCAGGAGGACGTCTTTTAACTGTTACTGTGAACTGGGACATGTCAGGAGTTTATTCATAATGATGGTTCCACTTTCTCAAGGGGCACCAAACATTAGATGTCAGATGTCGCCATACCACAGGGAACAACCACTCAGGCCCCAGGATTGACGGTTGGGTCAACTTTAGCAGACCTCATAGTCTCTCATAGTCATTGCTAAAGAACATAATTTTTTTATCAAGTTGTTCTGGGTAAAGTTCCACTTTAAACTGTGCTATAAGAACTGCTTCAGGACACTAATTGGGACCACAAGGACACGATAGGGTAAAAGTTTAAATGCCCCAGCTAAAAATCAAAGCCTTCCTAGCATGACCATTGTGTACATATTACTAAAGCCGGATATAGCACCCCCCTCAGGACAGTGCCCTGGGTGACCACACTGGTGGCCCACAGAAAAGGTCCCCTAAGATCAGAACATTTGGGCTAATTTGAAATGATAGCAGAACATTTTGGAGTCCGACAAGTTAATCTGTAATTCTGCAGTCTCTGGGGGCTCCAGTGGGAGCAGCGACAGACCAGCATTACAAAACGAACAGCAACAATGATATCAGAGATAAATATGTCTCATGTACAATGTATACTGGTGACCTACCTGCTCTGGTATTTCTCACAGTACCAACTGTGGACAGAGATGAAGGGTGCAGGGGAGTTAAAAATCGAGGAGTATAGGGGGAAGAGATCAGGGCGTGCAGGGGTGAAGAGAGATCAGGGGGTGCAGGGGAGAGATATTTTGGGGGGGGGCAAGGGAGTGAAAGAGATCAGGGGGTGCAGGGGAGAGATATTTTGGGGGGGGGGGGGGGGGGGGCAAGGGAGTGAAAGAGATCAGGGGGTGCAGGAGAAAGAGATCAGAGAGTGCATCAGAGGGTGAAGGAGAGACAGATCAGGAGGCGCAGGAGAGCGAGATTAGGGGGTGCAAGGAAGAGAGATCAGGGGTGAAATTATTTTGGAGGGGGGCAAGGGAAAGAAATCAAGAGGTGCAGGAGAGAGAGAGAACGGGGTGCAGGAAAGATAGATCAAGGGGTGCAAGAGAGAGAGATCAGGGGGTGCAGAGGAGAGAGATCAGAGAGTGAAGGAGAGAAATAAATTGGGAGGGGGCAAGGGAAAGAGATGAAGGGCTGCAGGAGAGAGAGAGAGATCAGGGGGTGCAGGGGAGAGAGATCGGGGGTCGCAGGGGAGATAATTCAAGAGAGGCAAGGGGGAGAGATCAGGTGGTGCAGATGAGAGATCAGAAGGTATAGGAAGACAGTGATTAGAGGGTGCGGGGTTTATATTGAGGGGTATCAGGTGTGCAGGGGAGATATAGATCAGTGATGTTGGGGAGATAGAGATCAGTGAGTGTAGGGGTGAAAGATATCAGGGAGATGCAGGGCAGATAAAGATCAGAAGAGGGTAAAGTAATGAGGGGGTGCAGAGAAGGCAGGTGTTTGGGGTGCTGGGGACCAGGGATCGGCAGTGAGAAAGAAAGGCAACAGTAGTTGGGGGGTGCAGGCAGCAAGTAGTCAGAGTTGCACCAAGCAGAAGGCAATGTAGTCAGCAAGAACCATGTAATACAGGAAAGGAGAATCAGTTTTCAGGGGTTCAGGAGTGCCGAGAATCACAGGGTGACAGAAGATCCACTGGTGAGATTGTGCAGGGCAGCCAGTGTTCAGGGTGGCATGGAGCAGGAGAGAGAAGGGCTTAGGAGATGCAGAGATCAGGGTTTCAGAAGATGCAGAAATCAGGGAGAGCAGGGGATACAGTGACCAGAAGTGAAGGGGATCCAGGGATCAAAGGTGCAGTAAATCCAGTCATCAGGGGGTGCAGGGGATCCAGTGATCAGGGGGTACAGGGGATCCAGTGATCAGGGGGTGCAGGGGATCCAGTGATCAGTGGGTACAGGGGATCCAGTGATCAGGGGATGCAGGGGATCCAGTGATCAGGGGGTACAGGGGATCCAGTGATCAGGGGATGCAGGGGATCCAGAGATCAGGGGGTACAGGGGATCCAGTGATCAGGGGGTACAGGGGATCCAGTGATCAGGAGGTACAGGGCAGTAAGGGATCACAAGGTGGATGAAGCTCAGAAGATCTTCTGAACTGCAGATCCAGGGACAGATGGCTTCTGAGTGAGATGGGAAAATGAAAGACCCACCCCACTGCCCCAGACTGCCTCCTGATTGGTCGCTCAACAACATCTGGACTGCAGTTAACTCTTGGCTGGCTGTGTATGAGCTGGGAGCGAGGCAACTTTGCATAAAGTTTTCTCTTCTGCCATCAGTATGTGCAATATTTTTACTATTATACAATATCCCCTTCTACAACCTCCCCGGCCAACACCAGATGTAATATCCTCTGCAGAGAGACACTCATATCTTACAACACTGGACGGTGTATGACAACACGTAGGAGAACAGTATATTCTACCTTATAGGAGGTTATGTTGGAAGATATGATCTTGCCATAGTGGGTGCAATCAGAAAAGCAGAGGGAAGGTCAGGAAAAGAGTATTTTCTACCTTTTGGAGGGTCATGTTGGAGGAATGATATCCCGGTGGTGGGCATAATCGGAGAGGTAGAGAGAAGGTTGGGAGAAGAGTAGTTTCTACCTTATGGAGGGTCATGTTGGAGGTATGATATCCCGGTGGTGGGCATAATCAGAGAGGTAGAGAGAAGGTTGGGAGAAGAGTAGTTTCTACCTTATGGAGGGTCATGTTGGAGGTGTGATATCTTGGTGGTGGGCATAATCAGAAAGGTAGAAGGTCTGTAGTAGAGTAGTTTCTATCTAATGAAGGGCCATGTGGAAGGTGTGATATGCCAGTGGTGGGCTTAATTGGAAAAGTAGAGAGAAGGTCAGGAGAAGAGTAGTTTCTACTTTATGGAAACTGATGTTGGAGGTGTGATATTCCAGTGGTGGGCTTATTTGGAAAAGTAGAGATAAGGTCAGGAGAAGAGTAGTCTCTACTTTATGGAAACTCATGCTAGTGGTGTGATATTCCAGTGGTGAGTGTAATCAGAAAGGTAGAGAGAAGGTCAGGAGAAGAGTAGTTTCTATTTTATGGAAACTCATGTTGGAGGTGTGATATTCCAGTGGTGAGTGTAATCAGAAAGGTAAAGAGAAGGTCAGGAGAAGAGTAGTTTCTACCTAATTGAGGGTCATGTTGGAAGTGTGATATCCTGGTGGTAGGTGTAATCTGAAAGATAGAGAATAGGCCAGGAAAAGAGAATTTTCTACCTTATGCAGGGTCATGTTGGAAAATGTGATATCCCCCTAGTGGGCTTAATCAGAAAGATAGAGAGAAGGTCAGGAAAAGAGTAGTATCTACTTCATGAATGGTCATAGAAAAGAAGTTGACACCTCGCTACCCAATAAAAAGAGCAATTTACCACACACCTCATCCAGTCTTTGTTATAGCCCATCAGTGTTCAAAGACCATCACATTAAATTACTTCAACAATTGACCCATTTCAAACCCAGAAGATTTATCCTGCTACCACAAACTTATAGCAGAAGAACTACGAACACGTTGGGGACAATCCCTGGAATCAGAGTGTAAATCATTCAACAACAACAACAAAAATGATAGCTTAATCTGAAAAAAAAAGTAACTTTGTGTTTTATTTAATTTATAAAGCACCCTCCTCTTTTGAGGAAACCTTTGGGTTCAGCATGTAAGGCTGGGTTCACACATATGCAAATTGGATGCAGGCTTCCCCATGTCTGTGGCGGCCGCGGTCCAGATTGAAAAAGGGTTCGGTGGGTCTTTGGGTCTGGTTCAGGTGCGAATTCAGGCTAAAATTCAGACCTAAATTGCACCTGAACCGGTGTACAGGAACGCACTGGACTCCAGGCATGAACCTGCGGCCGCACATGTGAACACGGCCTACAGCATTCAGCAGCAACAGAAATTTAAGCTTCTCAGATAATAGTAGCTTTCTCTTGTGCACAATGTGTAACAAACACTCTCCTGGAGGGCTCGTTCACACCATAAGGTGCACCCAATTGCGCTTTGCTTGTGCGTTCGCCGCATGTTTAGGTATAGCCCATTCATTTAATTATGCTTCCCTTCAGGCGTGGAACAGGAAAAAACAGTGCAAGGACGTTTTTTCCACCGTGCTGCACCAAACCACATAATTCTGAGGTTTTGGTGGCCAGGAACGTATGTACATTTGCCAGATGTGTGGGGGTGCCAGTAAGAAATAATGGTACCCGCGTGTGTCTGCAGAAAGAAGCCTGTTTTTATGCAGTGCCAGAAAATGCACAATTTTGTGCAATGCTCCTGCAACCACACCTGGTGTAAGCAAGCCCTAAGGGAATCTGTAGATCAAAAGATTGTTAAAAAGATACAGTTCAGTTTCTTAAATAATCAATTTTATGTTCATATACTGGATATAAAAGATTCTCAGTTCACCTGCATTTGTTACCAACTCCCTGGCCTCCTTATCAGCTAGAGGGAGATGCACCACTGCACCCAGCATGTCTTGGAAAAGCAAAGGACAAAATCCAATTATTTGCAGACAGTGAGCTTACCTCTGGAGAAGTTCAGTTTTTATAACCAGATACCCCTCACTCCAAAATCCACTGATTGGGGTAGCACAATGCCCAGCGTGTCTTTCTCTATGATAGAAAAAAAGGGAGCCTTAGATCTCCTTCACATTTGCGGTAACACTTACTGCACTCTGAAAAGTGATCCACGGTGGATAACTTTTCTAGGATGGTATAGCAGCTACTGACAGGCATTCAGGAAGCACTATTGACTCACCTCTGACATCACTGTGGGAGGGCTCTACCTAAAAGGGGCCTTACACCTAGGGGTTGATTTACTAAAGGCAAATAGACGGTGCACTTTGTAAAGTGCAGTTGCACTCTGTAAGAGCAGTTGCTACAAAGCTGAGTAAATGAGCAGGAGCTCTGATGACTTCCATCATCCAATCACGTGCAAGCAAAAAAGCGGCTTTTTTATTTTCCTTGCATGATTGGGTATTCTTTGCAAAGTGAAGTTGTACCTAATTTACTAAGCTCTGGAGCAAGTGAACAGTCTATGTTCCTTTAGTAAATCAATCCCCTAGTGTCGCTACCTGCTGTACCAGACACTATTCTGGTATAGAGACACCTAGTGGCAAAAGTGGCTAACTGCATCTGCCTACACTGACATCTGTTTTTTTTTTTTTTGCTTAAAGTGAAAGCAAAGGCAAAACCTAACACTAAACCTACTCTCAGCCACATTCTAAGTCTAATCTTTCTAGCCCTGTAAAGAAAAAAATTGCTTTACTTACCTGTTCTGCAGCCACTCTGGACCAGTCTCCAGCGGTGTCCTCTGTGTACAGGATACAACCAACAACGGCTGGGAAATGCCTGGGAAGTGACTTCACTCATAGAGTTACTATGGGGCTCTTGTCAGCTGCCTCTCCTACACGGGCCTACATACCGAAGCTGCTGCTAACAGCTCAGAAGTGGGACCAGCCTGGAACGGCTGCAGAACTGGCAAGTATAGAACTTAGGCATAGAATGTGGCTGAGAGTAGGTTTAGAGTTAGTTTGGTTATGACTTTACTTCCACTTTAAGTGGGACTGTGCAAAGGATTTGGCTTGCGGTTGCAAAAAGTATTGGGATGCCTGCCTGCCTTTACACGCACATAAACTTTTTTTTTTTTAAATCAGATCGTTTTTATTGAAAACTTTTATGACAAACACTTAAGACATCAAGTTGAGAAGCGTTGTACACTAATAAGGGTATACAAAGCAGTGGTGGCCCATGCACTGTGGGCGCACGGGCGCCGCCCTCCCATCCATGCGTCCGGCCCCTTTCAGGACGCCGGACGCATGGATTCCTATGGCGGGGGTGGGAGGGGGTGGTCCTTTTTGAAGCACCTGATTAGAGCGAGAGGCTCTAATAGGCTTACAAATTGTGTGACGATAGCGAATAAATTTTCGATATTTTCACACTAACCTTCCTCCCCGCCAATCAGGAGGCAGGGCGTCAGACCTGTTTCCTGATTGGCCAAAGAGCCAGGCCACCCTATTGGATGCCTGGCACTTAGGAAGAGGAGCGGAGGAGACACACGCTTTGGTGCATTGGAGAGGAGCTGCTGCGGTAAGTCCCCACGGCTCTGTCAGAGCCACGCACGGGGGTGTTGGGGGTGCTGCCAGAGCCGTGAGCCCCACGAGTTGGGGGGTCGGTGGGAAGGGTGGCTGAATATGATGGGCACAAGTGTCTGCATTTGATGGGCACAAGTGGCTGCATATACTGGGCACAAGTGGCTGCATTTGACGGGCACAATTGGCTGCATTTGATGGACACAAGCGGCTGCATATGATGGGCACAAGTGGCTACATATACTGGGCACAAGTGGCTGCATTTGACGGGCACAAATGGCTGCATTTGATGGGCACAAGTGGCTGCATTTTATGGGCACAAGCGGCTGCATATGATGGGCACAAGTGGCTGCATATGATGGGCACAATTGGCTGCATATAATGACTGCATATGATGGTCACAAGTGGCTGCATATGATGGACACAAGTGGCTGCATATGACGGGCACAAGTGGCTGTTTGATGGGCACAACTGGCTGCATATGATGGGCACACGTGGCTGCGTATGATGGGCACAGTGGCTTCAATTGATGGACACAGTGAGGCTGCAATTGATAGGGGGGGTTCAGTATTTTTCAGTTTGTTTGCGCCCCCCCAAAAATTTTGAGCACCAGCCGCCACGGATACAAAGTCAACAGTATGAGTGTTATATAACATTGTGCAATAAACGGTTATCCAGAAAAGTTTCTTGTAGTCATTTTTTAGTATTCATACACCTTACACAACAATAAACATTACAAATAAAGACCTAGATATACCTCCAGGCATATGTTGACCATTTTGGGTGTGTTTCCACTTCTTTTATGTCCCTATCCTTGTTCCCAGAGGTAAAAAGAAAGAAAAAGAAAAGAAAAAGAAACCCCAGGGAGCAAGAAGAAGTACCTTCAAAACCCTACAAACTGGGTTGCGTATTAACATCTCAAAAAATAACAAAAAAAATGGAATCCAACAGAAACAAAAATCATATAACTAAGGTAACCACTGCATGTCACGTCTGCTTCAGCATATAGTTATAGGACTATATGACCTTGTGTACATCAATTATAGGTTGATAGTCAGTTAGTGCAATCCTTATCAAGTAGTTTAGATTACAGCAAAGTAGAAGAATTGCTTCCTTCTAAAATTCTATTTTGGACCAGTTGTAATGGGGCCAATCCAGGATTATCCAACCAGGCATCCCAAATATGTTCAAATTTAAATGGGCTTCCCCTGTGTGCATAAGTTAGTTTCTCTCGTATGATGACTGCATTGATGGCCGCAACCCATTCCCTATGCTGCGGAAGTATAGTAGAGAGCAATTTTGGTGCTATAAGTTTTCTAACAATTATTATTATTAAGGTACTTATATAGCGCCATCAATTTACGCAGCGCTTTATATTATACATTTATATTATATGTTATGCCGGCCAGTCAAGTTCCTCCACCCCAAACTCGCTCATCCATGTCTTTATGGACCTTCCTTTGTGCACTGGTGTGCAGTCATGTTGGAACAGGAAGGGGCCATCCTCATACTGTTCCCATAAAATTGGGAGCATGAAATTGTCCAAAATGTCTTGGTATGCTGACGCCTTAAGAGTTCTTTTCACTGGAACTAAGGGGCCAAGCCCAACCCCTGAAAAACAACCCCACACCATAATCCCCCCTCCACCAAATGATTTGGGCCAGTGCACAAAGCAAGGTCCATCAAAACATGGATGAGCGAGCTTGGGATGGAGGAACTTGACTTGCCTGCACAGAGTCCTGACCTCAACCTGATAGAACACCATTGGGATGAATTAGAGCGGAGACTGCGAGCCAGGCCTTCTCGTCCAACATCAGTGCCTGACCTCACAAATGCGCTTCTGGAAGAATGGTCAAACATTCCCATAGACACACTCCTAAACCTTGTGGACAGCCTTCCCAGAAGATTTGGAGTTGTTATAGCTGCAAAGGGTGGGCTAACTCAATATTGAAACCTACAGACTAAGGCCCCTTATACACACTATTAGATTTTCTGCAGATTTTTGGCTTCAGATTTACCAAAACCATGTACTGTAGTGCAAGGGCCTGCCTGATTGCATACAAATTGAAACTCTTAAGGTTTGACCTCATACAGGTATTATATGGTTTTGGTAAATCTGCATCTAAAAAAAAAAAAAAAAAATCCAATAGTGTGTATGGGGTCTAAGACTGGGATGCCATTAAAGTTCATGTGCACGTAAAGGTAGGCGTCCCAATACTTTTGGCAATATAGTGTATATATAAAAATACTGTATATAGAGAAAGGTGAGAGTAGTCAGACAGGAAGGTTTCTAAGAATTTGCAGCACAGTCATCCTTGCAATTAGTTTGGAGGAAAAGTAGTGATTGGCACGGAACACCCATCCAGGCCAGCTGTATCTTCCCCTGAGACAGGATGGTCGGGCTTCTCTACATATTAGGCAATATTAGCACATTGGGGTATTTTATTGTTCTGTTGCCAAGAACAATGTCATTCTGCTGTAAAAAAAAAAAAAAAAAAAAAAAGGAGTTTAGTTTGTTGGGCCTCATAAGTTGTTGTCACCTTTTCCCTTTTCTGTAAGACATCAGCCCCCACCTGTCCCCCCGGGGTCCCACTGTCCGCGGCTGGAGGTCACATCACAGAGGAATACTTCCCATTGTAGAGTGTCTATGTGAGGAGTCATTGTGGTTGCCATTGTGTTGCAATCCTGACTCTTGTCTTTCTCTAATGAAAGCCATAAAATGAACACAAACTAAACTCTGCAACTTCTGCAGTCATTTATACTGTGACATGTCGCCATCTAATGGTAGACTTTCTGAACTGCAGCAAAACAAAATGTAACATATTGCAGCTTTATATGGCGGTTGTTTTTGTTTAATTTTATTCTATTAAATCCCGCCCCTCCCCTTTATTTTTACCTAGTTATCTTGGCAGTAACACACTTCCCATTCTCGGGTGGCTTCACTCTTTGAAACAGCAGAGTCAGCTTTGGATGGCAGCTTTGTCAGCCTGTGGAGAGGGTGGTGTTAGATTAAGCAGCACATTTAGATGGACTTGACCTACAAATTAAAGCTGAACTCCAGTTGACACTTTTTTGGGATAAAGGTTTTAGGTAAATGTATAAAAGCTGACCATTGTCAGGATACATTACATTGGAGTAGGGCACATTACATGGGAGCAGGGAACCTTACATGACAGCAGGGCATGTTACATGGGAGCAGGACATGTTACATAGGGCATGGGAACCTTACATGAGAGCAGGGCATGTTACATGGGAGCAGGACATGTTACATAGGGGCATGGGAACCTTACATGAGAGCAGGGCATGTTACATGTGAGCAGGACATGTTACATAGGGGCATGGGAACCTTACATGAGAGCAGGGCATGTTACATAGGAGCAGGACATGTTACATGGGGGCATGGGAACCTTACATGAGAGCAGGGGAGGTTATAAAGTTATAAGGGAATGCCCACTTCTCCTCCTCTCCCCCCTGCAGGCATTCAGCGGCTGCAGGAGGGAAATGGAGGGGATCGTTTCTTCTTCATTCTTATATTTTGCCGCCCCCCCCCCCATCCTGCTGCCCCCCCCCCTTGTGCCCCCACAGCTCTCCCAGATACTCCACACCCCTCTCCTGCTGGCTGCTGCAGGGGTTGCTGTCAGGATGGAGAGAAGGGAAGGAGTAGGTAAATATGTCTTATACCAGCCCCTTCCTTGTCTGAATGGACAGAGTCATTGATCGGTACCTGTCTGAGTCGGTGACTCTGTCCATTCATAACTGATGCATATTAAACAGTGTTTGTAAATTAAAAAGAAGCGATTCCTGTCCATTCATTACATGTAGCTGAAGTTGCAGATTGAGGGCTCAGAGGTCTATTTCGACCCCTGATAGCTCACCAAAGCCCCACAATGGGGCTATTAAAAATGTTATATATATATATATATATATATATATATATATATATATATAAAAGAGAAGTGCCCCAGCCAGTGTCATACTGAGTGCGGAATGAGGACGAAGACAAAGCACAGGATCCCCCGTCATGGATGGTGTATGGTGTGTCTGAGCAGAGGCCAGCTCTGTGCCCCGCTGGAGGCTCTCCTCCCCTGTCCAGCCCCAAAAGAGCCGCCCCAGATACCCCTGAAGCCCCCCCCCCCCCGCCGACCAGTTCGGGAACCCGGAGGTCGGTGAAGCGGGCGCGGTCCAGCCTGACCCGCCCTGTGAGCATAGCGTACATGGAGCGGAGCCACAGCCTGGGATGGGGGTTGGGAGGAGGCAGGGAAGAGGGAGAGCAGGAGGGAGGCCGAGTCGGGTCTGGAGAGTTCATTGTATAAATGTCTGTCTGATATTGGAAGGAGGCATTCAACTATTCAGGGGCATTGTAGCTTTCATGGAGTATATCCCACAGCACACTATGCCCTCTTCAAGTTATTTCAGCAATCACTGTAAAAAGGGCAACCCCTAGACTGTTCATCAAGCCAGAAGAGTGATTGTTGCGGTGTGCCTGGCTGCTGTTGCACTAATCAGGGAAAGTAACCTGTGGCAAATTCAGCGATCCTTGTGAGGGTGAGCTCTACACGATTGCACTTGATGTTGTTTATTCTCAAGGATCTGTTACCAATTATATAGTATAATAGATGAAGGAAAAATCTTTGCGGTCACTGTGGCAGACAAAAAAAAACAAGAACACCAACGCGTTTCACACAGACAATTCTTGCTTATTCATGAATAAGCACGAATTGTCAGTGTGAAACACGTCAACAGCGTTCCTGTTTTTTGTCTGGCACGGTAAAAATAAAGATTTTTCAAATCTTTGATTCCGTTGTGGTGTGCGGCCTTCCCTTTTCCTTCATCTGTATATTCACGGTGGCGATCCGGGGCCAGCACCTGCAGCGGTCAGCAGCTCATCAATTGCCTGAGCGGTGTGCACATTATGGTTGGACTATATAGTAGATTACCTTTCATTGTAGCATATTGCGCTGTTTCATTATAGAACGTTTATACTTTTAGTTCCATTTGTTGTCCTATGCAATGTTCAATATGGTTGCATTATTCCTCATAAGTAAGGAAGGGTAATGTAAAGATACAACCAAATACTCTGTTGGTCTAATGTAGCAAGACAGAAAATAATGATCCAAAATTTCAGAGAAAGCAGACTTCCAAAAATATTCTTTATTAATTAAAAATATATAGGTAAAACATACAATGAGTGTATTCTTCACATAACATTAATCTGGCATGATAAATTTACAAAGACATTTGGGAAAGACAGAACAAGATGTAAAAAAATAAAATATAAAATACTCAGCTTTTAGTCACGACATGTAAAAATAAAATCTGCAGGCTTACTCCAAACATTAAAGTATTGATGTGAAATAGAAGGTCTTTGATGTTAAAGATGTGCAATGAGAGAGAAAATGTAAAAGCCAAATCCACCCAAAGTTGATATTTCACGGTTGGATGGGTATTGGAGGGTTTAGAACCCTGCCAGATGCTCACATCCCTCCAGGCCTCCCACAAGCAGATTTGCTCAATTGATGTTGCGGGTATGTTCAACGCAATATTAACGGAAAAAAAAAAAAAAAAAAAGAGGGTACCTGCAATGATATTGCTCAGAGCGATCCCTTTCCTCCCCTTTGGTGGTCCCCTGCCAGTGATGTCTGCTCCTCCTTCTTTTTAATGCCCCCTTAAACAAGACGAGCGGTATGGGGAGCACTGGTGTGACATGTATGTGAGCGCTATTTTTGTGCAATAGTATGCCTTGAATGGGCTGCCCTATGCGCTCCCAAGTAGCTTCTGCACAATTTTTGGTGTCTGCCGAGTTTGGGGGTTCCCTTAAGAAAAAATGGCACCATAATCACAATGCGAAGAAAGGTGTGAATGAAAAGATCCAGCAATGGTACTCTTCAAGGAGGTTCTACAAAAACACAAAGTTCCTCACTGAATCGCAATGGGGGACTTTGTGTTTGTATTCCATGTTTGGGCAGCTCTGTGGTGCTCAAGTTTTGTCCTCTTAGCTGCGAAGGATTGTGTTCCACTAATTTTATCTGAGTATCATTTCTATAGTGCCTGAATATTTTGTTTGTTTCAAGGAGGTGCTATTTAAACCTTTTCCAATAAAGTCTACGGTGTGAAGGACACGTCCCCCGGTGGACATAATCAAGTCACCCTGGGCTCATAAAATTATTTTGCAGAGACTCTATATGTAGTGATGTTCTCGGCAGCTTTCATTCTAGTTGAATCATGGGTTCTAGACATGTGCACACTGAAATATTTTGTTTTCGGAATTTCGTTTTCATCCGAAAAATAAATTTATTTAGTTACTCCCGAAATTCGTTTTTATTTATTTTGTTTCGAAAAAAAAAAAAAAATTAATTTGTCCGAAAATCCGATATAATTAAGGTCGAATCTGTCATTGAAGGCTTATGGTGTCTGTCGAATGTTCTAAGAAGATTCGACGGAGCAGCTAAACTGTACGATGCCGCAATCGTACATTTCTGGTCGAATGTTCCGCCTACAAGCTATAGTAGAATTCTAATGTTGTATGACACTAGTAATAATTATATTTATTAATTATTACTAGTCAACCAACTTTAGAATTCATCTATAGCCTATGGGCGGAGCATAAATGTCTGCTCGCGGTGACTGCTTAGTCAAATCTTTATGTCGAATCTTTTCTCTCTATGTTGAATAATCTTGGACTAATAGAGCTAAGGTTAGACACATTCGACCACAGGTTCGATGGACACAGATCGCTATTGTCAGCGTCATGTCGAATCTCCTATCTATATCGAACTGTTGTTGCAACGAAAAGGAAAATAAAGCATTTGTTTATGTCGGATCTTTCGGTTTTTGGATTCTGCACGTTCGTTATCGTTTGGTAAAACGATAACGAAAATACCCGAAATTTGGACGAAAATGCATTCGGACGAAAACTAATGCACATGTCTAATGGGTTCTTTGCTTCCCCTATTCTGAAGGCCTCATGGAAAAGTGTATGTGTACAACATTGTTTAAGGGGAAAAAAAGCAGCCAAGAGTGGGGGCAACCTGGACTTGGGTTTGGCAGAAAACCCAGTAAGTGATGACATCTGTAGCAATGGGTAGAGTTGGGAACTCCAAAAAAAAAAATCTGACCTTGGGGGGCTACAGAGACCAGCATCCACTAGGCGATTCGAGCACTGAACTATCAGTTTTGGGGTGGAATGGACTTTTGTGTAACGTCAAAATTTCTCAAATACTATTGAAGACTTATAAATAGAAATATATTTATATATATGTACATACATACATCACAGCACTACAAAAGGAACATTAAGGCTTTCTGTACAGATATATTAATTCACATTACCTTTAGTAATATAATATTTCTGTAATAAATTTTGTAAGAAGCTGCAAAACTATACAGACAACAATACACATTCAATTTTAAATTTGTTTCCCAGCATGCTTTGAGACAAACAAAGGTCCAGGCAAACGTGTAAAGAAAATACAATTTGCAATAGTTGTACCACTATAGGTGTACCTGCATTAATAACAGCTATATTTAAAGGCCAACTGCAGTCAACGCTTTTGTACTGAGTAGGGAAGAGTCAGAACCTCTGTCAGGTTTTTATTGGTGGTCCATGTTCCCCTTCTAGAGAGAATTTACAACACGTATTGTCAAATCTGGATTTGATGGGAAATCTCCCCAACGCAGCGGCAGGCATACGTTGCACTGTTAGCAGTGCCTCTTTCCTCATTGGCTCACTGACTTTGACAGCAGCGGGAGCCAATGGCGCTTTTCTGCTGTCTCAGCCAATGAGGAAGGAGAGTGCTGGACAGCCAAATCTCTCGTGCAACATCGCCGGATCGAGATGGGGTGCTGAGGGGGGCTGCTGCACACAGAAGGCTTTTTATCTTAATACATAAAATGCAATAGGATAAAAAAATAAAAAAAACACTTCTGCCTTTACAACCCCTTTAACAAATGTTTCAAACAGACAAATCTGTTTTACTGTATAATGTAAACCATAATTCAATGTACTCTGGAAAGTAAAAACATGCCCCCATCAAGGCTGATTTACAATAGCAGCTATTTTAGCAGTGCCGATACGCAGAGTGCAGGACACTGCAAATTTGATCGTAATAAAACCAAAAATCGTTTTTTGCCAATAGGTTGCAGATGCAATAATCAGAGAGAAGTGCAAGTACTGTTAAAATGCAGAGTACAGGTATCAGACACAAACCCGGGTTAGTAGACATGTGCAATTTGTTTAGTTCCGAATTAGTTTTTTTAACGAATTTTGACTAATTCGTTAATTCGAAATTTCAAAATTAGGAAATTCGAAATTTCATAAAATTTAAAAAATTTGGAAATTTGAAAATCCAAAAATATGAATGAAAATCTGAAATGATAACCACTAATAAATATAAAATTATAGGTATTGGAATTTCCTTTCAAGTTTGGCTGTTCGTGAACGTAACGAGTACTAATTTATCTGAAGTTACGAATTATCTGAAATAACAAATGCCGCATCGAAACGAATGGAACATAACGATCTAATAATAATAATAAATAACAATAATAATAAAACCTTTCTATTATTATTATTTATTATTCATTTGTTCCATATCATTTGTTTAGATAGTGATGAGGAATGCCACTCTAAGTCTCTATAAGTATAAGTGTTTTCAGGGTGCTGCCGTCCTACTAAGCAGAGTTGGGTGCTGGCTATGCACAAGATAATGGAAATAGAGAAGTCCTAGATTGCCGCACTCCACCATAGCTATGAGTAAGCATCTTTGGATGTGAAACGCGTTAGCGATTTGATCCCGTTGTGTCTACTTCTGTTACTTGTCTGCGTTTTTGGATTTTATACACTCAATAAAGATACTTTTTTGATGGAGTACGGCAATCCAGGACTTCTCTATTTCCATTAATTTGTTTAGATGCGGCATTCGTTATTTCGGATAATTCGTAACTTCAGATAAATTTGTATTCGTTACGTTCACAAACAGCCAAATTTGAAAGGAAATTCCAATACCTATAATTTAATAGTTAGTTAGTTATTTCGAATTTTACTGATTTTCTTTTTTTCAGATTTTCGAATTTTCTAGTTTCCGAAAATTTGGAATCCGAAAATTCAGAAACTCGAAAATCCAGAAACTCGAAAATTCAGAAACTCGAAAATTCAGAAACTCGAAAATCCGAATTTTCAGATTTCTGAATTTTTGAAAAAAGCAAAAAAACGAATGAAACAAAAACAAACAAATTTTTTGTCAGTGCACATGTCTACGGGTTAGCAATAAAAACTTGACAGAAGTATTTAGCCTTCCTGAGTCTATTTACAACTAAGAAAAAAAACTTTGGGCTTGAGTTGGGCTTTATTGTGTTTTTTAGTGAAGCCAGTGATAAGTACTATATATGCTACTAAAAATCAATGCTTCATAAATAAGCCAAGATTGACATAAGTCCTTTATAAGAGGCATTCAGTGCCTTTTGTTAAAGTTCTGAAACGGCAGCCGCTACTGTAGTGTTTAAGTGTTTAGTGTCTAAATATGTCTCTCTAAGTCCCTCTATGGAAACTCAGACTTCATTAGTAATAAATGGAAGGTGGAGTAGGATTGCCTACTTACACAAGAAGTCTAAGTACACATGGACATCGAATTTCAGCACCAAAGAAGTCTCTTGTGTTTCCTGTTAAAGTGTACACAGCCAAATCACAGAAGGCACACAAGTGCAAAGTTACCAAAAGGTGACCCCCTGTACATCTGTTTTAGACTTCTGCCCTTGTTCCCTCAATGACCCCAAAGCCAGGCTCCCCTCTTGGCTGGCTCGCCAAATAACACAATACACTTATGTGTTAAAATTATCAAAGACTGAACCATGCACCGTGTTGGAACTTTGCCCTAATTCTCTCAATGTCCCCACAGATAGCCCTCTCCACTTGCTGGTAGTCCATAAGATGGCCTGATCTTGCCCCAGTTCTGGGAGGAGAATAGTCAAACCTGGGGTATGTCAAAGGACAATAATAAGAACTTCCAACATCAAAAGAAGCGTATCACATACAAAGACTTTTCAATTAGTTGAAGAATCGCTGTACAATCTAGAAAAAACATTTCTCCAGCAACAGATTTCGCACTACAAAAAAGACTGATAAGCGTCTACCTGACCCTCATTTTTGGGAAGCATCTTCCCACCCACCTTCACACTCATGGCTGGCCTAAACTGCTGTATCTACAGCAGAAAACTTAAACAAAGAACCCCCCCAAAAACTAGAGAGAATCAGGACTGGGAACAAACTAGTATTTTAATTAGAGTATAAAATGTATTACAATTATTACTGGTATAATTTGGGATTTACAAAACCCAACAGGACAGCCCTTGACAGATTAGCGCCATTACTTTAACACAAATGCAAATATCGATTTGTGCAGCATTTGACACAGCTCTGTTGTATGCACGGAGCTATCCAGCTATAAAGCTACAAAATACTATGTATTAAAATATGTGTTTATATCTTCTCCTATTACACTTAAAGTTTATTAAAGTGCCGCTGCAAATGTTTTACATTCCGTCAAAGTTTTTACAACTTATTTGAAATAAAAATGTATGAAGCTGAAAAGTCAAAATGTGTTAACTTACTCCCCCATGGTCTCCTTATCCACAATGTCCCATTTATTAACCAAAAGGTACCATGGTCATAATGCTGCTTAGAAAACAAAAACAAGAAAAAAAAGAACACCGTACCTACTGTGATACACGGAGGAGGGCTTAGTAATGTTTTGGGGCAGCTTTGCTGCATATGGCACAGGGTGCCTTGAATGATGGAATCTCAAGACTATCAAGGAATTCTGGAATGAAACTTACTGCCAGGTGTCAGAAAGCTCTGTCTCGGTTGAAGGTCATGGGTCCTCCAACAGGATAATTGACCAAAAACACAAAGCTAAAAGCACCCCAAAATGTCTGGGAACAAAACACAGGACTATTCTGAGGTTGCTTTCTATGCGCCCTGATCTGAATTCTATCGAACATCTATGGAAAGAGCTACAATATGCGGTCTGGAGAAGGCATCCTACGAACCTGAGTCAGCTGAAGCAGTTTGCGTAAGAGTAGGGACAATCTACCTGCTGGCAGACGCTGAAGTCTTGCTCAGGGATATAGAAAATCACTTGTTTAGAGTGATTGCCTCTAATGCCGCGTACACACGGTCGGACTTTTCGTCTACAAAAGTCCGACAGCCTGTCCGACAGACTTTCGACGGACTTCTGTCGGACTTTTGGCGGACTCTTGATGGACTTGCTGCAGACTTTCTTACGAACGAACTTGCCTACATACGATCACACAAAAGTCCGACGGATTCGTACGTGATGACGTACACCGGACTAAAATAAGGAAGTTGATAGCCAGTAGCCAATAGCTGCCCTAGCGTGGGTTTTTGTCCGTCGGACTAGCACACAGACGAGCGGATTTCTGGGTCCGGCGTAGTTACGACGTAAAGATTTGAAGCATGTTTCAAATCTAAAGTCCGTCAGATTTGAGGCTGGAAAAGTCCGCTGAAAGTCCGGGGAAGCCCACACACGATCGGATTGTCAGCCAGCTTTAGTCCGTCGGACTTTTGTAGACGAAAAGTCCGACCGTGTGTACGCGGCATAAAGGTTGTGGAACAAGATATTAGGTAAAGAACCCATCATTTTTGTCCATTCTATTTCATATGTTGTAAAATTTTAAATATTCTGTTCAAACAAAAATGAAAAGCAAAATCTAATTATTATTAAATACGGAATAGACCAGGATGGATGCCAATTACTTTGGCCAGTTATTTCAGAGAAAATTGTGGGTTCCTCTTTTTTCATGGAAAGGCACCAACAATTTGCCCACATCTGTATATATTAGCAGTGTAAGGATCTATGGGCTTTCCCATTATAACCTGGGCACCCACCCATTTCTACAAAATGCTTTCTGGAGCCAACTAGGTGAATGCCATGTGCTGCTCTTGGCTGCCTTTTTTGTCAGTTGGATTGGCTGTAGAAGGGGAGGGGGGTGAATTCATGATTATTATTATTAATCATTATTAACTCAGCTTCAATTTAAATTGAATTCATAATTATTTTACTGAAATGTACATAGACATAAATCTGGATTTAAAAGAAAGCAGCTTACCCCAAAGATAAACATTTATGTTGGTAGAGAATTTCATTTTAGAAAAGTTTAGAACCATTTTGTTCTGATGACAGGTACAATCACTAGCAAAATTATTTTAAAACAGGCCGCGCTAAACTCAAGAAAATGTTGTGATAAATCTTAGGTGGACACATTTTCAGTGGCTACCTTAAACATGAAAAATGTGTAAAATTAAGAAAGTATATACCAAGGAAGCGCTAAAAAAAACCACCAATAAAAATGTAAATATAGACTTTGTTAGTAATGGATGGAAGGTGGAGTAGGATTGCCTACATCTGCCTAAAGTTGAGCACTACAATAAGTCTAAGTACACATGGACACCAAATTTCAGCACCAAAGAATTCTCTTGCCTTTCCTGTTAAAGTGTACACAGCCACATCAAAGTTACCAAAGGTGGCCCCCTGTACATCAGTTTTAGACTTCTCTATTTCCATTAATTTGTTTAGATGCGGCATTCGTTATTTCGGATAATTCGTAACTTCAGATAAATTTGTATTCGTTACGTTCCAATACCTATAATTTAATAGTTAGTTAGTTATTTCGAATTTTACTGATTTTCTTTTTTTCAGATTTTCGAATTTTCTAGTTTCCGAAAATTCAGAAACTCGAAAATTCAGAAACTCGAAAATTCAGAAACTCAAAAATTCAGAAACTCAAAAATTCAGAAACTCAAAAATTCAGAAACTCAAAAATTCAGAAACTCAAAAATTCAGAAACTCGAAAATTCAGAAACTCGAAAATTCAGAAACTCGAAAATTCAGAAACTCGAAAATTCAGAAACTCGAAAATTCAGAAACTCGAAAATCCGAATTTTCAGATTTCTGAATTTTTGAAAAAAGCAAAAAAACGAATGAAACAAAAACAAACAAATTTTTTGTCAGTGCACATGTCTACGGGTTAGCAATAAAAACTTGACAGAAGTATTTAGCCTTCCTGAGTCTATTTACAACTAAGAAAAAAAACTTTGGGCTTGAGTTGGGCTTTATTGTGTTTTTTAGTGAAGCCAGTGATAAGTACTATATATGCTACTAAAAATCAATGCTTCATAAATAAGCCAAGATTGACATAAGTCCTTTATAAGAGGCATTCAGTGCCTTTTGTTAAAGTTCTGAAACGGCAGCCGCTACTGTAGTGTTTAAGTGTTTAGTGTCTAAATATGTCTCTCTAAGTCCCTCTATGGAAACTCAGACTTCATTAGTAATAAATGGAAGGTGGAGTAGGATTGCCTACTTAGACAAGAAGTCTAAGTACACATGGACATCAAATTTCAGCACCAAAGAAGTCTCTTGTGTTTCCTGTTAAAGTGTACACAGCCAAATCACAGAAGGCACACAAGTGCAAAGTTACCAAAAGGTGACCCCCTGTACATCTGTTTTAGACTTCTGCCCTTGTTCCTTCAATGACCCCAAAGCCAGGCTCCTCTCTTGGCTGGCTCGCCAAATCACACAATACACATAAGTGTTAAAATCGCCAAAGACTGAGCCATGCACCCATGTTGGAACTTTGCCATTGCTCGCTCAAATGTCTTGCCCCAGTTCTAGGAGGAGAACAGTCAAACTAGGGGTATATCTGCCTTGGTATATATACCGTATATACTCAAGTATAAGCCGACCCGAATATAAGCCGAGGCACCTATTTTTACCACAAAAACTGGGAAAACTTATTGACTCTAAGGGTGAGAAATGCGCAGCTACTGTAAGTGGAAAAGAGGGTCAACAATGCCCATTTGCAGCCTCACTGTACCCATTTGCAGCCATAGGTCTCCCCAACTTCAAACTCCGTAGTTAAGGGTTCCTAGATGCCCCCTAGCTGCAGCCAAAATTTGGGGTCTCTGGACCCAAATGGTCCCGAAATGACATTGCTGCAGATGGACACAGTTGACTAAATTTGGGGCCCCGTATCTCGGGGCCACTTGGTGCTAGGAACCCCAATTGGGTGTGCAAACCCAGTGGAACTAGCACTACAACATATCCAAAGCTGGGGTTCCTAGCACCAAGTGGCCCCAAGATACGGGGCCCCAAAGTCGGTTTGGAAAATGTCAAGCACATTTCTGCAGCAGAGAATGACATTTTCCGAATATGGATATGTTGTAGTGCTAGTTCCACTGGGTTTGCACACCAAATTTGGGGTTCCTAGCACCAAGTAGCCCCGTATCTCGGGGCCCCAAAGTCAGTTCGGAAAATGGCATTCTCTGCTGCAGAAAGTGCTTGACTCGAGTATAAGCCGAGGGAGGCATTTTCAGCACAAAAAAAATGTGCTGAAAAACTCGGCTTATACTCGAGTATATACGGTATATATTTTCTTAATTTTACACAATCACTATCTGGTTTCTGTAAAAAAAAAAAAAAAAAAAAAAAAACTAGATCCTATCACTGTGGCATGGAATTATGTTGGTGGCTTCAGTGCTGCCAATAGTCCTAGGCCAACATCTAGTCCCCATTATTGTAGCAGCACGACCACTGAATAAACAAGATGACTGTGGAACTTCACAACAAAGTATAGAAAGAGCTAAGCATATTCACTAAGCCAAGTAACGTTTTCAGACTAGATCAGCTGAATGAGAACTATTATACACCCCAGCCAAGGTAGTTATGGTCCGCATGCGCTATACTCAAATCGTCTAATATACATTGCTACTTTAATTCTCAAAGAGGGCCTTGCATTATAAACATTTTAAACCATTTTACATTTAAAAAGCTCTAAAATCGTATCCATTTTAAAGCTAATAATATCAAATACCTATTGTCACTATCTGGTCCACACACACACCCTGCATTCTCTGTGTGAAGTGTATTCTGGAGCTGCATTATTTATTCATACTCAGGCTGTGTGAAAGCATCTTACATACTAAGTGCATACTTCCCTTACAGGCTCTGGAACCTTTTGGAACGCGGGAGATTACTGACATCACACATCACATGACCAACAGTCCAGTCTGGACTGGGTTATCGGTTCTGAAATCAGGCATGCAATAGACATCCATATTGTAACATAGGTTATGAGGTCTTAGTACATAGGGTTCAATATTGAGTTGGCCCACCCTTTGCAGCTATAACAGCTTCAACTCTTCTGGGAAGGCTGTCCACAAGGTTTAGGAGTGTGTCTATGGGAATGTTTGACCATTCTTCCAGAAGAGCATTTGTGAGGTCAGGCACTGATGTCGGATGAGAAAGCCTGGCTCACAGTCTCCGCTCTAATTCATCTCAAAGGTGTTCAATCGGGTTGAAGTCAAGGCCAGTGAAGTTCCTCCACCCCAAACTAGCTCATCCATGTCTTTCTGGACCTTGCTTTGTGCACTGGTGCCCAGTCATGTTGGAACAGGAAGGGGACATCCCCAAACTTGGGAGCATGAAATTGTCCAAAATATCTTGGTATGCTGATCTCTTAAGAGTTCCCTTCACTGGAACTAAGGGGCCAAGCCCAACCCCTGCACAACAACCCCACATCATAATCCCCCCTCCACCAAATGATTTGGACCAGTTCACAAATCAAGGTCCATAAGGACATGAATGAGCGAGTTTGGGGTGGAGGAAATTGACTGGCCTGCACAGAGTCCTGACCTCAACCTGATAGAACACCTTTGGAATGAATTAGAGTGGAGACTGCGAGCCAGGCCTTCTCATCCAACAATAGTGCCTGACCTCACAAATGCGCTTCTGGAAGAATGGTCAAACATTCCCATAGACACACTTCTAAACCTTGTGGACAGCCTTCCCAGAAGAGTTAAAGCTGTTATAGCTGCCAAGGGTGGGCCACTCAATATTGAACTCTATGAATTAAGACTGGGATGCCATTAAAGTTTAAGTGCGTGTAAAGGCAGGCGTCACAATACTTATGGTAATATAGTGTGCCTTTAAATTGTAACATTGTAACAGGTTATGATTTTACACATCTTACTTATATTACATAGCTCCAAAAGCAAAGTAGAATGTGTTAAAATGTTTTTTTTTTTTGTACAAGGCCTGCTTTGACTCCCAAGGGCATATTGGTAGGGATCATTACATGTTGGAAATCTTTGTGTCTGCTTAGCGGTTGTAGCCATACACAGGCAGAGAACCATTACCTGTGTACAGATTGTGATACGGTGTCCAGAGTCTGGGATCAGATATACCAATACAACGGCAACTAGAATGGGCATTTTCCCACCACCAGTCCTTCACGGTTAGTGATCTGCTTGTGTATGTCCACCTATCTTAGCAACCCGATAGCAGAAAGGTCACATGAACAGACCGATAACTGCAATATGATCATTCTTGTTAACAAAGTCAACAAGACACTATAAAAGGCACAAATGAGAAGTCAAGATTAATGAGGTGCTACAGAAGCCACACACAAAGCATCCTCAACTTGGTTGCATGGCTGGCTTAAAGGATATCCAAAAACATGAACAAAAATGTTCTATATTGCCAGTCCTTAGATGTGGTAGCTGCATTACTTTTTAATTTTCCAGGCCGATGACTTCTTCAGAAAGTAGAGAAAATACCGGTTTATCCTGCCAGTCCTTACCACTTCCTGTGTACTGAGTAGGGTTGCCACCTGTCCGGGATTCACCCGGACAGTTCGGGTTTGGAATCATGCATCCAGGTTTCAGACTGCCTGAAACCCGGACGCATTATTTAGACCGGACTATGGCTTCCAGATGCATCTGGATGAGAGGTGCTGACTGCCAAGGGGTGCGTGAGCTCACCATCCATCCCTGTCTGTGACTGAAGTCTCCCCCCCCTTCTCTCTCCTGCCTCTCAGTGAGTACACTAAGGTAAATCATGGTTCTCAGAGCACCCTCTACATCAGAGTTCCCCTTTACACCAGAGGCCACAGTATTCCCCCTTACATCAGAGTCTTCTCCGTACATCAGAGTTCTCAGTGTTCCCCCTACATCAGAGTCCTCTCCGTACATCAGAGTTCTCAGTGTTCCCCCTTACATCAGAGTCCTCTCCATACATCAGAGTTCTCAGTGTTCCCCCTTACATCAGAGTCCTCTCCGTACATCAGAGTTCTCAGTGTTCCCCCTTACATCAGAGTCCTCTCCATACATCAGAGTTCTCAGTGTTCCCCCTTAAATCAGGGTTCCCAGAGCATCCCTTATGTTAGAGTCCCCAGAGTTCTCCCTTACATCAGAATCTGCAGAGTCTCCCCTTATGCCCTGTACACACGGTCGGACATTGATCGGACATTCCGGCCACAAAATCCATGGTTTTTTTCCGACGGATGTTGGCTCAAACTTGTCTTGCATACACACGGTCACACAAAGTTGTCGGAAAATCCGATCGTTCTGAACGCGGTGACGTAAAACACGTACGTCGGGACTATAAACGGGGCAGTAGCCAATAGCTTTCGTCTCTTAATTTATTCTGAGCATGCGTGGCACTTTGTGCGTCGGATTTGTGTACACACGATCGGAATTAAACCGATCGGATTCTGTTGTCGGAAAATTTTATATCCTGCTCTCAAACTTTGTGTGTCGGGAAATTCCGACAGAAAAAGTCAGATGGAGCCCACACACAATCGGAATTTCCGACAACACAATCCGATCGCACTTTTTCCAGCGGAAAATCCGACCGGGGCATTACAGTGAAAGGGAACTGTGCGAATTCAGATGTAAAAGGGGAACTCTCTGGACTCTGATGTAAAGGGGGACTCTTGTTATTAACTTCATATGATTAGAAATGTTATTTAATAGCAAAATATATGTATAGTTTATACCAGGGATATGCAATTAGCGGACCTCCAGCTGTTGCAAAACTACAAGTCCCATCATGCTCTGCCACTGGGTGTCATGCTTGTGGCTGTCAGTGTCTCGCTATGCCTCATGGGACTTGTAGTTCTGCAACAGCTGAAGGTCCGCTAATTGCATATCCCTGGTTTATACTATAAAAAAAAAAAATTCCTGTGTTCCGCTAAGGTTTTTGGGTTTGACTTGAAGAAAAGGTGGCAACCCTAGTACTGAGATCGCAAACAAAGTTTTCTCCTTTACCAGCTATCTTCTGTAAACGATTGATTCCCCTACCCTCCATGTAATGGAGATGGAGAAGGAAGACATATTTGTAGTCCTGTCCTGGGGTGACAACTATGGCTTCCTCTATAGACATAGTGGAGGGAGTGAGAGTAGCAAACCGTGGACGGGGATTGTGTTTTTAGAAGGTAAATGAGGGGAAAAAAAAGAAAACTAACGCAGTCACCTCACCTAAGGACCGGTAAGCTTCAATAAAATACACGTTTGTTTTTTGGGTGTAAACATGCTTTAAATGGTTCCATATTCATTTACTAAAGAAATGCTCTTTTCTTGATATACACACACATATAGATATATATAGAACAAAATATACATGAAATAATAAAGTAAAGCAAATCTCTATTAGTAAAAAGTACAGTAGCTGTACTATCTTTGAGGCATCTGCCTTTAGACATTTAGTATTTATGGATCACAAAAACGATTCACGATAACACACGGTAAAATAGAAAACTATACAGTTATTCATTTTTAATACTTCACCGGTTATTCTTTACAAAAGATGTTTATTTGAATTGTTAGTATCTCTTTGTCAGTGTTAGTGGCTTGATGTTGTTCAGGGTCAGCAACAGATACCTTCTGCCTGTCTCCCTTGATGATGGCAAATTATTCTGTATGTTAGTTTGTCACAGATTTCAGATCTCTGTACATTGCGCTGCAGAAAAAAAAAAATAATAATAATTAGAAGTGGGCTGAATGAAGAAAGCTCCAGTAACCCATTAGACTCTACTGAGGTCTGTGAATGAATGAACTACAAATACCGTCTTCTACCGCGGCAGACAGATTTGCAGTAATCACCACACTCATAGTCCACTGGCACAAGAGTCCGCAGGAGCATGGCAAGTGTACCCACTGATTATGGGTGTAATGCTCTGCAGGATGCTGAAGAAAAAAAAATACACATTTTTTTTCCTGCGCATTTATTTATTTTCTTCTTTTTTTTTTTCATCCCCCTGCAGTCAGCCGTCTTCCAGGGTTGCCAACCGCCAGTAAATTTACTGACAGTTTGTAAAAATCTGTGATTTTTTTACAACTGCCAGTAAAAATCAGGGGCTGATAATTTCATGCTGTGTTGACTTTTTAAGTGTAAATTAAGCAAATTACTTTGTTATAGGTATTGTCAGTGTTTCCATATCATGTTTATACTGTTCAAATATTCACTGTGTTAGTTTTCAATAGGAGTTCTGTAATTTCTCAGGTTGGTTATAAAAAATGTGCTCCGCCAGTAAATGTTCCATGTTTTGTCAGTAAACCTTGGCCGTCTCCTGTGTCTCGAGCCTCGTTCTGAGGCCCCCTTCCGTAGCCGGCTTTCACAACACACGGAAGAGTACTGATTACAGCTACAGTATAGACGGCATATGGCACAGGTCCGGGAGCGTCATCCATGACTTCTGATACCATGCTTGTTTTTGCCTGCTAAAATGTGAGTTTGAAGCAGAGGAGAACGAGGAAATCTGGAAGCCGCACACCGGTCTGATGATAAGTGCTTTTATTATTAAAAGCTGGATCACAAAAAAGTGTACAGAACATTACAGCAGAAGTGTAGAGAGATCATCTGACGCATTTCGCAATCATAGCGACTGCTTACTCATGTGAGTTTACCTAATTTTTAATAAAGTGATATTTTATATATAAAAACGACTGCACCCAGGAGGCGCCTCTTGACTTGTTGTGTTTCAAAGTAAAGGGAGAGAATATGTGACTGTTAAAGTTATATTTCTGCACAGAAAATATTTACCGTATATACACTCGAGTATAAGCTGAGTTTTTCAGCCCATTTTTTTTTAGGCTGAAAAACCCCCCTCGGCTTATACTCGAGTGAGCCGTACAGCAGACGTATCTTTGCTAAAACAGCGGGTGTCTCCCTCTGTGTCATGCAGTCTGTTCGGCCGTCCATTGTAACAAAGCCCCCCCTCCTCCTCGTCCGTGATGGAAAAACACTGACACAATGCTGGGAAACTACATCAGTGTTCTGTCAATCACGGATGAGGAGGCGGGGCTTTGTTACAATGGACAGCCGAACAGACTGCATGACACAGCGGGAGACACCCGCTGTTTTAGCAATCAATGGTACGGCTGCAGATGGGCATAATGAGGCTGCAAATGGGCACAGTGAGGCTGCAGATGGGCACAGTGAGGCTGCAGATGGGCACAGTGAGGCTGCAGATGGGCACAGTGAGGCTGCAGATGGGCACAGTGAGGCTGCAGATGGGCACAGTGAGGCTGCAGATGGGCACAGTGAGGCTGCAAATGGGCACAGTGAGGCTGCAAATGGGCACAGTGAGGCTGCAAATGGGCATTGTTTACCCAGTAGCTGCTGCATTTTCCCACCCTAGGCTTATACTCGAGTCAATACGTTTTCCCAGTTTTTTGTGGTAAAATTAGGTGCCTCGATTGAGTGTTCCGTCAATCACGGACAAGGAGGAGGCGGGGCTCTGTTACATTGGACAGCCGAACAGACTGCATGACACAGCGGGAGACACCCGCTGTTTTAGCAATCAAAGGTACGGCTGCAGATGGGCATAATGAGGGTGCAAATGGGCACAGTGAGGCTGCAGATGGGCACAGTGAGGCTGCAGATGGGCACAGTGAGGCTGCAGATGGGCACAGTGAGGCTGCAGATGGGCACAGTGAGGCTGCAGATGGGCACAGTGATGCTGCAAATGGGCACAGTGACGCTGCAAATGGGCATTGTTTACCCAGTAGCTGCTGCATTTTCCCACCCTAGGCTTATACTCGAGTCAATACGTTTTCCCAGTTTTTTGTGGTAAAATTAGGTGCCTCGATTGAGTGTTCCGTCAATCACGGACAAGGAGGAGGCGGGGCTCTGTTACATTGGACAGCCGAACAGACTGCATGACACAGCGGGAGACACCCGCTGTTTTAGCAATCAAAGGTACGGCTGCAGATGGGCATAATGAGGGTGCAAATGGGCACAGTGAGGCTGCAGATGGGCACAGTGAGGCTGCAGATGGGCACAGTGAGGCTGCAGATGGGCACAGTGAGGCTGCAGATGGGCACAGTGAGGCTGCAAATGGGCACAGTGAGGCTGCAAATGGGCACAGTGAGGCTGCAAATGGGCACAGTGAGGCTGCAAATGGGCACAGTGACGCTGCAAATGGGCGTTGTTTACCCAGTAGCTGCTGCATTTTCCCACCCTAGGCTTATACTCGAGTCAATACGTTTTCCCAGTTTTTTGTGGTAAAATTAGGTGCCTCGGCTTATATTTGGGTCGGCCTATACTCGGGTATATACGGTATGTATGTATCGAGATCTCTTATGTACATATAGATTTTCCTCTGTGCTGTTAGTTTGTCTTCAATCATTTAAAAAAAAACAAAAATCTATGACCAGTAGTTTGTCCCCGACCTACAGAATTAGTCATATCTGTGGGTAACCCAATTCAAAACATATCGAAAGGAAATCACTTCAGCATACCTCTCCAGTGTATTGTGAGCATTCTGCGAAACAGAAGAAGCTCTCAGGCTGCTAACACTGCGATGATAGGATCTCCTTCCACGGGCAGATGGTGCATCCTGGATCTCTCCTACACCCTGTACAACACAGACAATACACAATGACAAGACTGACACCAGGGACACCCACGTTTATACAAGACTTCCCATACACAAAGGGTCTGATTATTCCAAAATGAACAAACAGACCCTTGGATGATTCCCTCTTTCCCCTACCAAACGTGTACAGATTGGGCAATCTGAGAATAATTTCCTATGGCGCAGTAACAGGGCACCATTCCGTCTCTAGTTTGTTGGAAAATAGAGAACAGAACACAGACCAGGTTTTCGGTCAGCAATATCCTTTGGGACGTGGTCTCCTGAAACCTGCTTTGACTATCTTTCTCCTTACCTTGAGCTGTATATGTTTAATTACGTCCCTTATAGAAGGCAAGTCCTTGCTCGGTACATATTTGTGAAGCATTTTGTCAAAGTCGGGATGTGACATCATATAGTGAAGCATCTTTCGGCCATAGAATCTGCAACAAAAGCATTAAAAGTGATCGTAAAAGGTTTGTTTTTTTTAGTTAGGATGCATCAAGGTGAAAAAAACGTGAAGGTTTACAACCCCTTTAAAGACTAAATGAACACACAGGTCATAACCAGGGCTTTTTTTCTCAGGAAATAGATGCAGGTACTCCCCACTTCCAAGTCACCCCTTGTCTCCATCCCCTACCCATCTCTGAGCATGACCCTGTGTAACCAGCAACAAGAACACCCCCCTAGCAACAAAAAAATCCCCTCAGACAGCAATAGATCCCCCCAGAAACAATAGATCTTCTGTAGCAAAATATCCCCCAAAAACAATAGACCCCCCAATATAACAATACAGTACACATCTCCAAGCAGCCAGCATCAACAGACCCTTTCCTCAACGGTAGTTCCCTCCCAGCAACAACTGACCCCCTAGCAACATAAGATCCTCACCAGCAACAGAATCCCCTACCAGCAACAATAGATGCCCCCATAGCAAAATAGATCCCCCAACAACAATAGATCTCCCATAGCAAAATATCCCCCCAGCAACAATAGACCCCCAGTATAACAATACAGTACACATCTCCAAGCAGTCAGCATCAAAAAACTCTTTCCTCAAGAGTAGATTCCTGCCAGCATCAATTGACCCCCTAGCAACATAATGATCCCCCACCAGTAACAATAGAACCCCCACCAGTAACAATAGATTCCCCAACAATAGATCTCCCCAGCAACAATAAACCCCGCCAGTAACAATACAGTAGATATCCCAGCGGCCAGCATCAATAGACCCTCCAGCAGCCGGCAACAAGGGACCCCTCCCCTCAACAGGAGATCTCTCCCAGCAATAACTGACCACCTACTAACTTAAGATCCCCCCAGCAAAAATAGACCTCCCTAGCAACAAAATGATCCCCCCCAGCGACAATAGATCCACCTGCAGTCGGCATCAATAGACCCTCCAGCGCAGCCCAGAACCCCATTTAGTGCTTGAGATGCCGAAACTGCGTTCCTCCACGTTCCCGCTAAAAAAAAAGCCCTGGTCATAAACAAACCAACTACCACAATGTCGTCACACTGCAGCCTGAAAAAGCTCAGTACAGCGTTTTTTTTTTTTTTACTGATCTAAAATGCAGCCCATTGTTTACACTGTGCCTGTACACACAGGCGTATAAACAAGCACTGCTTATTCTTAATTACCAAAAAATAATCAATCAATCTGCATCCCCAGTCAGTATTTTGCACCGGTACACGCATACTAGCTACACCTAGATGGAGGCACCCTCTTGCGTTTGTTTTTTAAGCTGTACATCAATGCCAATTTGTAACTGCACATCCAGGTGATTTAATGGGTACAGGGACAAACTGCATGGTGCAGAATGTTCGCTTGGCACATCCACATGGCACTTCTTACCTAGTTTCCTGAGAGCTATCCTGAGCAAACTTGCATATAGCAGGCAACGCTCGATCTGTGATGTCCTTTATACCAGACAGGACCCGTCCAGGCCCCATTCGCTCCACCAAGTCCGACATGTGCTGGGCTGTGCACTTCCTCACTGTAGTGTTCAAATGGCTATGGAGACACAACCCAAAATGTTGTATAGAAGCAGAAGAACAACAAAAGAACATAATGTCAAAATGTGTGGGTTAATGGGAACAGGGAATATAAAAAATATCTGACTGTATAATCTCTGTTAGATATATCAACTACAGTGCCTTGAAAAAGTATTCATACCCCTTGAAATTTTTCACATTTTGTCATGTTACAACCAAAGTGGTAAATGTATTTTATTGGGATTTTATGTGATAGACCAACATAAAGTTGCCAATTGTGAAGTGGAAGGAAAATGATAAATGGTTTTCAAATTTAAAAAAAAAAATTTTTTAAATGTGAAAAGTGCAGCGTGCATTTGTATTCAGCCTCCCTGTGTCAATACTTCACTGCAATTACAGCTGCAAGTCTTTTTGGGGATGTCTCTACCAGCTTTACACATCTAGAGAGTGTATTTTTTGCCCATTCTTCCTTGTAAAATAGCTCAAGCTCTGTCAGATTGGATGGGGAGCGTCTGTAAACAGCAGTTTTCAAGTCTTGCCACAGATTCTCAAATAGAATGGTACAGTCAAAGTCCAGACCTAAATCCAACACATGAATATGCTTTGATCTAAACCATTCCATTGTAGCTCTGGCTGTATGTTTCGGGTCGTTGTCCTGCTGGAAGGTGAACCTCCGCCCCAGTCTCAAGTCTTTTGCAGTCTCTAACAGGTTTTCTTTTAAGATTGTTTTCGGCTTCATCCATCTTCCCATCAACTCTAGCCAGCTTCCCTGTCCCTGCTGAAGAAAAGCATCCCCACAACATGATGCTGCCACCACCATGTTTCACAGTGGGGATGGTGTGTTCAGGGTGACGTGCAGTGTTAGTTTTCCACCACACATAGCATTTTGCTTTTAGACCAAAAAGTTACATTTTGGTCTCATCTGACTAGAGCACCTTCTTCCACATGTTTGTGGTGTCCCCCACATTGCTTCTCGCAAACTGCAAGCAATTTCTTCTTGCCACTCTTCTATATAGGCCATTCTTACATGTACAAATGTATGTTGTTGCCCTTATTTTGCCCTCTCTGTTGTACTCAATAAAAACCTTTAATAAAAAAAAAAAAAAAAAGACACACTTGACACTTGTTTGACACAATCTGAACCAAATAAGTTTATCTTGGTCTCATCAGACCACAGGACATGGTTCCAGTAATCCACGTTCTTAGTCTGCTTGCATAGGTGTGCGCAGCCAACTACATTAGGGTGTGCACCCCAAAGCTCAAGCACACATGCGTGTGTGTATGTATATATGTCTTTTTTCCTCAAGTGCAGGAACTTCACCACGGGGAGTTCAGGGGTGTGCAGTGTGCAGAGCTCAGGAGTGCGTAGTGAATAAAGTGCAGGGTTCAGGGGGGCGCAGTGTACAGAGTGCGGTACTCAGGGGTGTGCAGTGTACAGGGTGCGGAGCTCAGGGGTGCGCAGTGTACAGGGTGCGGAGCTCAGGGGTGCGCAGTGTACAGGGTGCGGAGCTCAGGGGTGCGCAGTGTACAGGGTGCGGAGCTCAGGGGTGCGCAGTGTACAGGGTGCGGAGCTCAGGGGTGCGCAGTGTACAGGGTGCGGAGCTCAGGGTGCGCAGTGTACAGGGTGCGGAGCTCTGGGGTGCGCAGTGTACAGGGTGCGGAGCTCTGGGGTGCGCAGTGTACAGGGTGCGGAGCTCTGGGGTGCGCAGTGTACAGGGTGCGGAGCTCTGGGGTGCGCAGTGTACAGGGTGCGGAGCTCTGGGGTGCGCAGTGTACAGGGTGCGGAGCTCTGGGGTGCGCAGTGTACAGGGTGCGGAGCTCTGGGGTGCGCAGTGTACAGGGTGCGGAGCTCTGGGGTGCGCAGTGTACAGGGTGCGGAGCTCTGGGGTGCGCAGTGTACAGGGTGCGGAGCTCTGGGGTGCGCAGTGTACAGGGTGCGGAGCTCTGGGGTGCGCAGTGTACAGGGTGCGGAGCTCTGGGGTGCGCAGTGTACAGGGTGCGGAGCTCTGGGGTGCGCAGTGTACAGGGTGCGGAGCTCTGGGGTGCGCAGTGTACAGGGTGCGGAGCTCTGGGGTGCGCAGTGTACAGGGTGCGGAGCTCTGGGGTGCGCAGTGTACAGGGTGCGGAGCTCTGGGGTGCGCAGTGTACAGGGTGCGGAGCTCTGGGGTGCGCAGTGTACAGGGTGCGGAGCTCTGGGGTGCGCAGTGTACAGGGTGCGGAGCTCTGGGGTGCGCAGTGTACAGGGTGCGGAGCTCTGGGGTGCGCAGTGTACAGGGTGCGGAGCTCTGGGGTGCGCAGTGTACAGGGTGCGGAGCTCTGGGGTGCGCAGTGTACACGGTGCGGAGCTCCGGGGTGCGCAGTGTACACGGTGCGGAGCTCCGGGGTGCGCAGTGTACACGGTGCGGAGCTCCGGGGTGCGCAGTGTACACGGTGCGGAGCTCTGGGGAGCGCAGTGTACAGGGTGCGGAGCTCTGGGGTGCGCAGTGTACAGGGTGCGGAGCTCTGGGGTGCGCAGTGTACAGGGTGCAGAGCTCTGGGGTGCGCAGTGTACAGGGTGCAGAGCTCTGGGGTGTGCAGTGTACAGGGTGCGGCACTCAGGGGTACGCAGTGTACAGGGTGCGGTGCTGAGGGGTGCGCAGTGTACTGGATGCGGAGCTCAGGGGTGCGCAGTGTACAGGTTAGGGGGCTCAGGGGTGTGCAGTGTATAGGGTGAGTAGCTCAGGGGGGGCGCGGTGTACAGGGTGCTGAGCTCAGGGGTGCGTAGTGTACAGGTTACTGAGCTCAGGGGTGCGCAGTGTACAGCGTGCAGTGTTCAGGGGTGCGTGCTGTTGGGGCACGCAGTGTACAGGGGTGTGCAGTGTACAGTGTGTGGAATTCAGGGGTCAACGGTTTACAGAGATCAGGGGTCAGCAGTCTACCGCCTCCCATCCCCACATCCTAGACTGGATTGGCATCTCAAACCTATCACAAGCCCCCCTATCCCCCCCCCCCCCCCCATCTACTGTAAATCATCTTCTGCCCGATCCCCCCAGCTGTATAAATGCCACCAAAACTCGAATACAGTGCGGCTCAATGGGGGGCAGGAGATATTCTTCCTCCCAGGCTCCTCTGCAGGGTCTGTGATTAGGCAGGTAAGAGCCGAGGAGGAGCTTAGTGGAAGCTTCATTGGCTCTTCTACCCAGTGTGACAGGCAGTGCACGGTGGGGAGAGGTGCCAAAGTTGCCGGAGATTGCAGCAGGGCAATGCCTGGATGCCCTGAACTAGCAATTCCATCGGCACCTCCCCACCCTCCTGGATATCACAGCTGCTGCACCCGGGGATGGCAGGGAGGGTTCGCTGCAGCTGCTTAGAGGTGCGCTGTCACTTCTAAATACATAAGTAGAAGTGACAGTGACCCTCGCAGTGGAAAGCACAGAGCTAGTGCCAGCCCTGTGTGCATGGGCTAATTAGGGTGTTCCCAGGCACACTCGGCGCACCTCCTGCGCATGCCTATGTCTGCTTGTCTTCAGCAAACTGTTTGCGAGCTTTCTTGTGCATCATCTTTAGAAGAGGATTCCTTCTGGAACGACAGCCATGCAGACCAATTTGATGCAGTGTGCGGCGTATGGTCTGAGCACTGACAGGCTGACCCCCCACCTCTTCAAATTCTGCAGCAATGCTGGCAGCACTCATACGTCTATTTCCCCAAGACAACCTCTGGATATGACGCTGAGCACATGCACTCAACTTCTTTGGTCGACCATGGCGAGGCCTGTTCTGAGTAGAACCTGTCCTTTTAAACCTCTGTATGGTCTTGACCAGCGTGCTGCAGCTCAGTTTCAGGGTCTTGGCAATCTTCTTATAGCCTAGGCCATCTTTATGTAGAGCAACAATTCTTTTTTTCAGATCCTCAGAGAGTTCTTTGCCATGAGGTGCCATGTTGAACTTCCAGCGACCAATATGAGAGAGAGCGATTACACCAACTTTAACACACCTGCTCCCCATTCACACCTGAAACCTTGTAACACTAACAAGTCACATGACATCGGGGAGGGAAAATGGCTAATTGGGCCCAATTTGGACATTTTCATTTAGGGGTGTGCTCACTTTTGTTGCCAGTGGTTTAGATATTAATGGCTGTGTGTTGAGTTACTTTGAAGGGACAGCAAATTTACACTGTTATACAAGCTGTACACTCACTACTTTACATTGTAGCAAAGTATAATTTCTTCAGTGTTGTCACCTGAAAAGATATCATAAAATATTTACAAAAATGCGAGGGGTGTACTCACTTTTGTGAGATACTGTAACTGGGGATTGTAGCTGTGTTCAGAATTGAGCATAAACATTCAAACTCATGTTAAATAGGAGTCAGTACACACCTGCCATTATTTAAATTGCCTCGGATTAACCTCAAATAAAGTTCAGCTGTTCTAGTAGGACTTTCCTGACATTTTCCTAGTCGCATTTTACAGCAAAAGCCATGGTCCGCAGAGGGCTTCCAAAGCATCAGAGGGATCTCATTGTTAAAAAGGTATCAGTCAGGAGAAGGGTACAAAAGAATTTCCAAGGCATTAGATATAACAACACAGCGAAGACAGTCATCAAGTGGAGAAAGTATGGCACAACAGTGACATTTCCAAGAACTGGACGTTCCTCCAAAATTGATGAAGACTAGAAGAAAGCTGGTCAGGGAGGCTGCCAAGAGGCCTACAGCAACATTAAAGGAACTGCAGGAATATCTGGTAAGTACTGGCTGTGTGATACATGTAACAACAATCTCCTGTATTCTTCAAATGTCTGGGCTATGGGGTAGAGTGGCAAGACGGAATCCTTTTCTTACCAAGAAAAACATCCAAGCCCCGTGAAAATTTGCAAAAACACATCTGAAATCTCCCAAAAGCATGTTGGAAAATGTGTTCTGGTCTGATGAAACCAAGGTTGAACTTTTTGGCCATGGTTCCAAAAGATATGTTTGCCGCAAAAACAACACATCACCAATAGAACACCATACCCACAGTGAGTGAAGCATGGTGGGGACAGCATCATGCTTTGGTGCTGTTTTTTCTTCAGCTGGAACAGGGGCCTTAGTCAAGGTAGAGAAATTTATGAACAGTTTCAAATACCAATCAATATTGGCAAAAAACCTTCAGGCTTCTGCTAGAAAGCTGAACATGAAGAGGAACTTCATCTTTCAGCATGAAAACGACCCAAAGCATGCATCCAAATCAACAAAAGAAATGATGTCACCAGAAGATTAACGTTTTGGAATGGCCCAGTCAGAGCCCAAACCTAAATTCGATTAAAAATCTGTGGGGTGACCTGAAGAGGGCTGTGCACAGGAGATGCCCTCACAATCTGACAGATTTGGAGTGTTTTTGAAAAGAAGAGTGGGCAAATATTGCCAAGATGTGCCATGCTAAGTGCTTCAACAAGGTATAAGTTTAAGGGTGTGCACACTTATGCAACCATATTATTTTATTTTTTTATTTTTACTTCCCTCCTCCTAAAAGATTTCAGTTTGTTGTTCACTTGAGTTGTACAGTTTATAGGTCACATAAAAAGGTGGAAAAAGTTCTGAAATTATTTAACTTTGTCTCATTTTTTTTACATTACAGAAACTTGACATTTTAACAGGGGTGTGTAGACTTTAGATATGTGCTGAGGTTTATTATTTAGAAAAGCAGCACTATGGTAGCAGTAAGGTCACACTGCTGCTTTAAAACTCTGGCCCCTGAATACAAAGGAAGTCAAAAGTCAAAGTGTGTCATTTTACCTGAGCCCTCCATTTATGAGCGCGGCTAGAACACGCAGCGGCGTCACATGTTGTATCATCGCGCCAAGGGCCTTATCCACATCTTCTCGGATGAAGATGTTTGGCTCTCCGGCTTTGTGGAGAAGTACGCGGACACAGTTGTCCAGTTCATGGTCCATGTTCTTCTTTAGGTGTGTAAACATGTCTCCTAAACACCCGATGGCTGCCCGAGAAACAGTGGACCGCAAGTTCTTCACCTAAAACACACAATTTAGAAAACTCACTAAAAACCAGATCACACCTCTTTCACTTGCTTAAAATAAAATGTAATATATAAGGGAGGTTGTGCACTAAAAAGGTGTCAAAGTATACAGTTTACTGAAAACACCTTCAAAAGCACTGCTTCAGTCCCTGAATATCTCATAAAAAAGCAGGTTTGTAAAAGTGCTGTGCCTATTCACGCCAAACCCTGAAAGCTGGATCATTTCAGGGTTATACAGTGAAGGACTGAATGGGGCTGTAGTAACATGACAAATACACTCTTCCAGCCTATGGTACACACTAAGGGTTTGGTTTATAAAACATTCTTTAGATAAGTATAGGGACGCCTGCCTTTACACGCACATGAACTTTAATGGCATCCCAGCCTTAGTCCGTAGGGTTCAATATGGAGTTGGCCCACCCTTTGCAGCTATAACAGCTTCAACTCTTCTGGGAAGGCTGTCCACGAGGTTTAGGAGTGTGTCTATGGGAATGTTTGACCATTCTTCCAGAAGTGCATTTGTGAGGTCAGGCACTGATGTGGACAAGAAGGCCTGGCTTGCAGTCTCCACTCTAATGCCCCGTACACACGGTCGGATTTTCCGATGGAAAATGTCCGATCGGAGCGTGTTGTCGGAAATTCCGACCGTGTGTGGGCTCCATCGGACATTTTCCATCGGATTTTCCGACACACAAAGTTGTAGAGCAGGAGATAAAATTTTCCGACAACAAAATCCGTTGTCGGAAATTCCGATCGTATGTACACAAATCCGACGGACAAAGTGCCACGCATGCTCAGAATAAATAAAGAGATGAAAGCTATTGGCCACTGCCCCGTTTATAGTCCCGACGTACGCGTTTTACGTCACCGCGTTCAGAACGATCGGATTTTCCGACAACTTTGTGTGACCGTGTGTATGCAAGACAAGTTTGAGCCAACATCCGTCGGAAAAAATCCTAGGATTTTGTTGTCGGAATGTCCGAACAAAGTCCGACCGTGTGTACGGGGCAATAATTCATCCCAGAGGTGTTATATCGGGTTGAGGTCAGGACTTTGTGCAGGCCAGTCAAGTTCCTCCACCCCAAACTGTCTTATCTGTGTCTTTATGGACCTTGCTTTGTGCACTGGTCCAAATCACCAAATCAGGCGTCAGCATATCAAGACATTTTGGACCAATTCGCGTTCCCAACCTTTTGGGAACAGTTTGGGGATGTCCCCTTCCTGTTCCAACATGACTGCACACCAGTTCATAAAGCAAGGTCCATAAAGACATGGATGAGCGAGTTTGGGGTGGAGCAACTTGACTGGCCTGCACAGAGTTCTGACCTCAACTCAATAGAACACCTTTGGAATGAATTGGAGTGGAGACTGCAAACCAGGCCTTCTCGTCCAACATCTGTGCCTGACCTCACAAATGCGCTTCTGGAAGAATGAGCAAACATTCCCATAGACACACTCCTAAACCTTGTGGACAGCCTTCCCAGAAGAGCTGAAGCTATTATAGCCGCAAATGGTGGGCCAACTCGATATATTACCCCACGGACTAAGACTGGGATTCCATTCAAGTTCATATGTATGTAAAGGCAGGTGTCCCAATATTGGCAATATAGTGTATGTGCAGGTTTGACAAAATCTCCCTGTACCTTCTGTAATAGGCAGTGGCGGCTGGTGTTATTCTTTTTTTTTGGGGGGGGGGGTTTGGGGTAGATTGTTTGCTGCCCCCCGGGTCGGTCAGTCAGTAGTCGGGGCCCTGCAGCAGTCTTACCCTATCTTGCGGGCAGCCCTCTGGGCAGCTTCCTCGCTTCTCCCGTGTCTTCCTCCTTCTCCTGGCGGCTAATCTCATCGAATCTCCTTTCAGCCAATTGGGTGATTGGTCTGATTGGTATCCATGTGTCCACCGCCCTGCATGTAGATCAGGGGGCCGGATGCATTGATTGGGGGGTGCATTGCATACTAGCTCATTATGAAATACTCTCCTTATATCGACGCCCCCGTAGAGGTCCCTGTACACCGCTCTGGCCGGCGACATCGCTCCTGGAATAACTTCCAGGGCTCCAGTGCTGTGATTGGCTGGAGCGGCAAAAACGTCACTCCCGCCCATGCGCACGGGAGCCGCCGGTAATGGCACACTAGTTGAAGCAACGGCACACAAACGTGCTGTTGCTTCAGTGCACATGTGCCGATGATGTCGGCACATGCTGATACAGGGGAAATCTCCTAAACCGTGCAGGTTTAAGAGATATCCGGGGTAGCTACAAGTAAGCCTTAGGCTTACCTGTAGAAAAAAGTGGTCTGTAAGGGTTTACAACCACTTTAAGTACAGTTTTGTAATAAACATTACAACAACAAAAAATTTATAATTTTAAGTAAAACTATCAGTTTGGTTTTTTTTGCCATCTTTGTCTCAGATTTCCCCTCATTTCCCGGTAGAATTAAAATTAGAATTAAAGGGGGAAATGAAAGGAATCCTATAATCCTTGCCTTTTAGTATCCTTGGTGACCAGCTACTAACTGGCTGAAAGCTTTACTATTCTATTGTAGAGATCTTATCTACATTGTACTCTGTTCTGACCTGTTCTTTGTGATAATTAGAAGCATTAGGGATCGGTTATTTAAAGGAACCCAGGGTAATGTATTTATGTGGGATTATCTCGGTTGTTTCCTACCAAAGTCTACTTAAGAGAGACGTATAAGAAACATTTTTTTCTGAATCATACTTACCTAGGTGGATGCAGCTTCAGTCCCCCGCTGGCTCTAAGGCTGAGAACCAAGCAATCAACCACCGCCGATCACTCGGTTCTCAGAGCTCCCTGAGCACAGAGCTGGTGGCTGTCAGTCACCAGCTCTCTGCTAGATCCTCTACCCGCACTCACTGGATCGCTGAGCTGTGGAGGGGGCGGGAGCAGCCAGCTCAGGCTCTCATTGGCTCGCTGAGAGGCTAAGCTGGGTGCCGGTCCAGGTATGTGGACAGATCCTGACAGGGCCGATCCTAGGGTCACCGGCGCCTGGGTGCAGAAATATTTCTGGCGCCCCCATATGGGCGTGGTCATCTTACCAACTCCTCCCCTTTACAAACGATTCTATGGCAACGACTCAAATACAGAGCTGCTCCTCTAAGAAGTCTTCGTTACCCTGAAATCCTCCCATGATCTCTTAACAAAGAAAATACAGGAAGAGAGAACACTAATGAGACCTGGAGGGGAGTCTCTCTGATGCACACAGAGAGGGCTTCTGTTAGAAAGAGTCCCCAGACATAATACAGGATACGGTCAAAGACTGCAGACATGATACAAGAGATGGTCAGAGACTGCAGACATAATACAGGAGATGATCAGAGACTGCAGACATGGTACAGGAGATGATCAGAGACTGTAGACATGGTACAGGAGATGATCAGAGACTGCAGACATAGTACAAGAGATGATCAGAGACTGCAGACATGGTACAGGAGATGATCAGAGACTGTAGACATGGTACAGGAGATGATCAGAGACTGCAGACATGGTACAGGAGATGATCAGAGACTGCAGACATAGTACAGGAGATGGCCAGAGACTGCAGACATGGTACAGGAGATGATCAGAGACTGCAGACATGATACAAGAGATGGTCAGAGACTGCAGACATAGTACAGGAGATGATCAGAGACTGCAGACATAGTACAGGAGATGATCAGAGACTGCAGACATAGTACAGGAGATGATCAGAGACTGCAGACATAGTACAGGAGATGATCAGAGACTGCAGACATGATACAAGAGACAGTCAGAGACTGTAGACATGATACAAGAGACAGTCAGAGACTGCAGACATGGTACAGAAGCTGGTCAGAGATTGCAGACATGATACAAGAGATGGTCAGAGACTGCAGACATAGTACAGGAGATGATCAGAGACTGCAGACATAGTACAGGAGATGATCAGAGACTGCAGACATGATACAAGAGACAGTCAGAGACTGCAGACATGGTACAGAAGCTGGTCAGAGATTGCAGACATGATACAAGAGACAGTCAGAGACTGCAGACATAGTACAGGAGATGATCAGAGACTGCAGACATAGTACAGGAGATGATCAGAGACTGCAGACATGATACAAGAGACAGTCAGACACTGCAGACATGGTACAGAAGCTGGTCAGAGATTGCAGACATGATACAAGAGATGGTCAGAGACTGCAGACATGATACAAGAGATGGTCAGAGACTGCAGACATGATACAGGAGATGGTCAGAGACTGCAGACATGATACAGGAGATGGTCAGAGACTGCAGACATGATACAAGAAATGGTCAGAGACTGCAGACATGATACAAGAGAAGGTCAGAGACTGCAGACATGATACAGGAGATGGTCAGAGACTGCAGACATGATACAAGAGAAGGTCAGAGACTGAAGACATGATACAAGAGAAGGTCAGAGACTGAAGACAGGATACAGGAGATGGTCAGAGACTGCAGTTCCTATGGACGTTAGTAGATAATGGCCGTTCGGCCCTCTCACCTGACCCAGCGATGGTTCCTCTGATCAGGAGTCAGCTCACTCTGAATTGCCCATGGTGACTCCGCTGGGTAGAACCCAGATCTGTATTCTGGCAATGACTGCATTCCTTTCTCTGCCAGGGATGGCACCAGGCTGTGTGTCTTTCCCTCTGCTGGCGCAGGGCAGTGGGGTTTCCTCTCTGATGGTGTTCCCTCAGCACTGCCCTCTCCCTCTGGAGTCCTGGGTGTACTTCCCTGAAAGCTTTCCCAGGCTCCTGTATCTCTCTCTCTCTCCCATTCAGCTGAGCCTGCTGTGTGGGCTGCAGTTTCCGTGTTACAGTGGGGCTGCCAGTCCTCGGGACTACATGTCCCACAATCCTCTTCTCCTTTTTCTATTCTATTTTCCCCTGGCTGATATAAAGGCGGGGGAAGAAACATAGTGGGAGGCTGTGCCGGCCAGCGCCGCTCACTAGTATAGCAGTGCACGTGCGGTGGAGAGGGAGAGGGAGGGGAAGGGGCGAAAGGAGAGCCCGCAGTTGCAGTGACGTCACTAGGGTTGGTGTCACCAGGTGCGGTATAACATGGTGTCACCCTCCTTCCACCAACTTTAGTCGCCCCTCAGTACAGACTCCCCCTCCACTAAGTATAGACCCCCCTTCGTCAGTGCAGACCCCCCACTAAGTATAAACCCCTCTCTCAGTACAGACCCCCCCCTTCATCAGTATAGACCCCCCCAGGACAAACCACCCCCCCTCCATTAGTAGACCCCCACCAGGACAACCCCCCCTCCATTAGTACAGATCCCCCCCAGGACAAAGCCCCCCTTCATTAGTACAGACCCCTCAGGACAACCCCCCTCCATTAGTACAGACCCCCAGGACAAACCCCCCCTCTATTAGTACAGACCCCCCAGGAGAACCCCCCCTCCACTAGTACAGACCCCCACAGGACAAATCCCCCCTTCATTAGTACAGACCCCCCAGGACAAACCTCCCCTCCATTAGTACAGACCCCCCAGGACAAACCCCCACCATTACTACAGATCCCCCAGGAAAACCCCCCCTCCACTAGTACAGACCCCCACAGGACAAATCCCCCCTTCATTAGTACAGACCCCCCAGGACAACCCCCCCTCCATTAGTACAGACCCCCCACCAGGACAAACCCCCCTCCATTAGTACAGACCCCCCACCAGGACAAACCCCCCTCCAATAGTACAGACCCCCCACCAGGACAAACCCCCCTCCATTAGTACAACCCCCCCCCAGGACATCCCCCCTCCATTAGTACAGACCCTCCTGGACAAACACCCCCCTCCATTAGTACAGACCCCCAGGACAAACACCCCCCTCCATTAGTACAGACCCCCAGGACAAATCCCTCCATTAGTACAGACCCCCCAGGACAAATCCCCCCCTTCATTAGTACAGACCCCCCAGGTCAACCCCCCTTCGTTAGTACAGACTCCCCCAAGACAACTCCCCCTCCATTAGTACAGACCCCCCAGGACAACCCCCCCATTAGTACAGACCCCCAGGACAACCCCCCCATTAGTACAGACCCCCAGGACAACCCCCCAGGACAACCCCCCATTAGTACAGACCCCCAGGACAACCCACCCATTAGTACAGACCCCCCAGGACAACCCCCCATTAGTACAGACCCCCCAGGACAACCCCCCCATTAGTACAGACCCCCAGGACAACACCCCATTAGTACAGACCCCCCAGGACAACCCCCCATTAGTACAGACCCCCCAGGACAGCCCCCCCTTAGTACAGACCCCCCAGGACAACCCCCCCATTAGTACAGACCCCCCAGGACAGCCCCCCCCATTAGTACAGACCCCCAGGACAATCCCCCCATTAGTACAGACCCCCAGGACAACCCCCCATTAGTACAGACCCCCCAGGACAACCCCCCATTAGTACAGACCCCCAGGACAACCACCCATTAGTACAGACCCCCCAGGACAACCCCCCATTAGTACAGACCCCCAGGACAACCCCCCATTAGTACAGACCCCCCAGGACAACCCCCCATTAGTACAGACCCCCAGGACAACCCCCCATTAGTACAGACCCCCCAGGACAACCCTCCCATTAGTACAGACCCCCCAGGACAACCCTCCCATTAGTACAGACCCCCCAGGACAACCCTCCCATTAGTACAGACCCCCCAGGACAGCCCCCCCCATTAGTACAGACCCCCCAGGACAGCCCCCCCATTAGTACAGACCCCCAGGACAACCCCCATTAGTACAGACCCCCCAGGACAACCCCCCATTAGTACAGACCCCCAGGACAACCCCCCATTAGTACAGACCCCCCAGGACAACCCTCCCATTAGTACAGACCCCCCAGGACAACCCTCCCATTAGTACAGACCCCCCAGGACAACCCTCCCATTAGTACAGACCCCCCAGGACAGCCCCCCCCATTAGTACAGACCCCCCAGGACAGCCCCCCCATTAGTACAGACCCCCAGGACAACCCCCATTAGTACAGACCCCCCAGGACAACCCCCCATTAGTACAGACCGCCCCAGGGACAAACCTCCCTCTATCAGTACAGACACATAACACCCGTGCGGCAGCTAGAGAGGACAGTGTGAAGCCGCGCCGCCCGGGTGAAGAACAGATCGAGACAGGCAGCAGCTTAGGCGGGAGTGAGAGACAGAGGAGAGAACCTGTGTCAGGCTGCAGGCACGGGCCGCCCCCCCTCCTCCCCCCAGCGAAGTCACTGCGCGGCTGGTCTCTCTCAACACAGAGACCAGCCGCTCCAATCTCCGGCGGCTGCTCTCCTCTGACAGGAGGAGGAGGGAGGGGGGACGGGCTCTAGCAGTGAAAAGCACAGCGGCCGCTCCGCGGCGGTGACCTACGGACAGAGCTATCCAGAAGTAGATCCAGAAGTGTCCAGAAGCACGGAGGGGAGAATGAGGAGGGAGGGGAGCACTCTGGCGCTTCAGCGCCCCCACCTCTCTGGCGCCTGGGTGCACTGCACCCCGTGCACCCGCCTGGGACCGGCCCTGGATCCTGACCATATGGTTGCGATCCTTCCCAAGCCCGGGACGGCTCTGTGATGTCAGCCAACGACAGGCTTCAGCCTGCTGTCTGCTGAAAACGGGGCACAGGAGTGCAGAACAGCCTGACCCACAGGAGAAGTACAGCCAAATGAGCTTTGGCTGTACTTCTCCTCTAAAGCTTGGCATACAATTTGATTTTTTTTTTGTTAAACCAGCTGGTTGAACAAAAAATAAATTCAAAGATTCCTGTATCCACACATTCGATGTAGATGTAGAGATTCCCCCCTCCCTGCACTATATTATTCTGACAGGGGGGGGACTCCCCCCCTGTCAGAACACACTGATCAGTGCTGCAGTCATTGGCTGCAGAAGCTGATCGAATGCTGGTTTTCCATCAGGATCGTTCAACAGAAGGCAGTCTAACAACCGGCTTCTGTTGAACATATAAAAGTATATCTAAAGCCAAAATCTTTTTTTTTATCTTGAATAGAGTGGCAATGAGTAAAACCCATATCATGCTTTATTTTGTCATCTGTGTCCACTGGGGAGATTTCCCTTTGCGACCTGTCCAGTCAACACAACAGAAAGTCTGTGTAATGATTTTTAAATGCAAGTTGGCTTTCTAAAAATACGAGTCAGCATTCAGATTACATTTTATCTTCGTTTACTTGAATTTTATTGAGAACAATAAGGAAAAACGGGCACTCACAAAATGCAATAAGATTATACAATAGCAAATTCAAAAGAAGTTTCTCTCTGCAAGTATTATACATTAATCAATGATACAGAAAAAGAAAAAAGGGAACAACCACCAGGCACAGCAGCATTAAGTTAATAGGCAATCAAATAGCAAAACCATGCCTGAAACTGCGATGCATTTCATGTCCAAAAAAAAAAAAAAAAAAAAAAAAAAAAGGGGGGGGGGGGGGGACCCTGTCAGCTGGGGACCATAGAGCTAAAAAACCCATTCAGTCGTCTATGGGACCACTCTATCTTGTGGGTAAAATGCCGGTTCCAATGCAAAGAGAAGTAAAAAAAAAAAAAAAAAAATGAAAAAGGAAAAGAAAGAAAAAAAAAGCTGTACTAGACTACAGTTCTAGGAAGTGTGTAGGCGGTTGTGTTGATGGAAAGTAATCTACCCAGGGCTGCCAAATATGCAGAAATCTATCATGTTTGTCAGAATCGCTTTCAATTTCTCATTCACTGGGGTGCCATGCACCGACTTTTCACTTTGTCAAAGTTGAGAATAGGCGTCTTCCACGCTTTGGCAATCATCTATTTGGCAGAGAATATATATTGGTCACAAGAGCACGCTCCCGTTTGGTAGCGCCTTCTATCAGTTTGTGTAGGAGTGCCTCCCAAGGGTCTTTTTGTAAGTTTATGTGCAACACCGAGTTGAAAATGTTGTAGACTCTTATCCATAGTCTTTTGACCTTCAGGCATGTCCACCATATGCAGTGCCTTGAAAAATTCATACTCCTTGAAATGTTCCACATTTTGTCATGTTACAACCAAAAACGTAAATGTAATTTATTGGGATTTTATGTGATAGACCAACACAAAGCGGCACATAATTGTGAAGTGGAAGGAAAATGATAAACGGGTTTCAATTTTTTTTTTACAAATAAACATTTGAAAAGTGTGGTGTGCATTTGTATTCAGCCCCCTTTACTCCGATACCCCATAACTAAAATCTAGTGGAACCAACTGCCTTCAGAAGTCACCTAATTAGTAAATAGAGTTAACATGTGTGTAATTTAATCTCAGTATAAATACAGCTGTTCTGTGAAGCCCTCAGAGGTTTGTTAAATAACTTTAGTGAACAAACAGCATCATGAAGGCCAAGGAACACACCAGATAGATCAAGGATTACGTTGTGGAGAAGTTTAAAGCAGGGTTAGGTTATAAAAAAATATCCCAAGCTTTGAACATCTCACAGAGCACTGTTTAATCCATCATCCGAAAATGGAAAAAGTATGGCACAACTGCAAACCTGCCAAGACATGGCCGTCCACCTAAACTGACAGGCTGGGCAAGGAGACCATTAATCAGAGAAGCCACCAATGGTCCATGGTAACTCTGGAGGAGCTGCAGAGATCCACAGCTCAGGTGGGAGAATCTGTCCACAGGACAACTATTAGTCGTGCTCTCCACAAATCTGACCTTTATGGAAGAGTGGCAAAAAGAAAGCCATTGTTGAAAGAAAGTCATAAGAAGTCCCATTTGCAGTTTGAGAGAAGCCATGTGGGAGATAAAGCAAGCGTGAAAGAAGGTGCTCTGTCAGATGAGACCAAAATTGAACTTTTTGGCCTAAAAGCAAAATGCTATGTGTTGCGGAAAACTAACACTGCATATCACTGTGAACAAACCATCCCCACCGTGAAACACGGTGGTGGCAGCATCATGTTGTGGGGATGCTTTTCTTCAGCAGGGACAGGGAAGCTGGTCAGAGTTGATGGGAAGATGGATGGAGCCAAATACAGGGCAATCTTAGAAGAAAACCTGTTAGAGTCTGCAAAAGACTTGAGACTGGGGCATAGGTTCACCTACCAGCAAGACAACGACCCTAAACATACAGCCAGAGCTACAATGGAATGGTTTAGATCAAAGCATATTCATGTGTTAGAATGGTCCAGTCAAAGTCCAGACCTAAATCCAACTGAGAATCTGTGGCAAGAATTGGAAATTGCTGTTCACAGACGCCCTCATCCAATCTGACAGAACTTGAGCTATTTTGCAAAAGAAGAATGGGCAGAAATGTCACTCTCTAGATGTGCAAAGCTGGTAGAGACATCCCCAAAAAGACTTGCGGCTGTAATTGCAGTGAAAGGGGTTCTACAAAGTATTGACTCAGGGGGGCTGAATACAAATGTACACCACACTTTTCACATATTTATTTGTAAACAATTTTGAAATCCATTTATCATTTTCCTTCCACTTCACAATTATGTGCCACTTTGTGTTGGTCTATCACATAAAATCCCAATAAAATACATTTACGTTTTTGGTTGTAACATGACAAAATATGGAAAATTTCAAGGGGTGTGAATAATTTTTCAAGGTACTGTATGTTTCATATCACCTAGGTCTGAGCATCCTCTAAAGCACGTAGAAGGGTATGTAGGGAGACATTTCGCAATTCTAGCCGGGGTAAAGTACCACCAAGACAGGAACTTGTAAGAGTTTTCTAAAGTTATTACGTTACGGGAGGAATGGAATAACGCCTCTCAGATTTTATGCCAGGTCTCAGGGGTTTGCGTGGCGCCAAAGTATCTTTCCCAAGCAGTAAGATGGGGTACGCAAGTTCAAATTATTCAGAATAGAAGAGTATACAAGGAAAAGAGACCTTGGGTTGTGGGGGACATTCCACATCTGGTTTCAAACGCTGTTGCGGTCGTTGACCAGTCATTTTTTTTGTCAGGGATTCCGGCAGATTACATATTATCTTAACATGTCAGAGAGCATATAACTGCATACTCTCTAATACAACCCCCTTACCTCTTGTGCAACTGCAATCTTGAGCTCATGGAGCCTTTCAATAACAATATCCGAATGGAAGATGGACAGTGATCGTAGCAGATTCAAACCTTCGATCTTTTTCTCCCTGTAAATATATGCATCAAACAGAAAACCCCATTAATGAACATAAGGAGACATTTAAATAGATAGTCCACCCCTAAGTAATATTTCAATTTTTGGTAAATGCAAAAAAATCCTATTGGTTTCTTATATTGCCAAGCCAACTATTCCACCTGACCATTGGTTTGACCTCAGTCTTGTGGTAGCCTATCTATCAACAACATAATCATATATAAAGCTGTTAACTCTGGTACCATCATTTAGGTACCCTCACAAGCCTACATGGACATTCTCCATCCAGTCTCCATTGGGGGTAAAATAACTTTGCCCAGGTTCCATATACCAATGCATAGCAACTTAAAGTTGAACGCCGGGTACGATCCTTACTGCATGCTTAAGCTGGCCATACATGGATTGAAATTCAGCCAGTTCAGCAGGGACTAGCCAAATTTTGATCCATGTATGGGCACCCTGGTTGTACAGAAGTCGATCTACTGATTAACTTCCGCACAAGCTGCCTATTAAGATTTATCAGATCAATTGGTGCCTCCGGCTATAGCTGGCAACACTTGATCAGGGAAGTCTACCCACCATCAGAACACAATAGCACAGTGGGACTGATTCCCTCATCCGCCTCCAATGTGTGGATAGGGGTATGGTCTGCTTGGGACTGGTCCAGTCTGGAACAATGAAAGCACACATTTTAAATCAGAGTGGCACTGGGGAAGCCAACAACCACTGTAGTTTTTCGGCATTATCATTGCAATAGCCGCCACCCTCTGGGTCCTGTGTGACTCCCCCTCTGCACACTGACCACAGGGGGGTCAATTACTCTTCACTGCCACCATTCACAGAACGTCTTTTTTATTTTTCCAATACATGGCATTCACGAATTGAAAGAGGTGGAGATTGTACCATCACTGTCCCTCTTCTCCATCTTGTTCAATCAGAACATGTCTTGTATTTATTTAAAAAAAAAATACAAGCATTCTGTGAATGTAGGTGGTGCTAAGGAAATTACCCTCTGTAGTCCATGTGCAGGGAGGAAGCTACTCAGCACAGAACCCAGAAGATTGCGGCTTTTACTGCAATAGCGTCAACTACGACAGTGATTATCAGCTTCCCCACTGGCTCCCCAGGTATTATATATGCATACTTACATTGGTGCAAGCTGGATCAATGTAAGCATCCAATGGAAACCATTCCATGTAGTTCGGCTCTAAAGTGTATGTAACATGTAGCTTTAGTTTTTGGATACAGTAGAGAAGGGTTAGACACTATCAGGTTATTTTTGCTGTCCAAATACCCCCTAGGGACATTCAACCCTTTATTTGTCCTGGTGCCCAGTGTAATTGAGAGAAAACATGAAAATCCAGAACAGTAGTTGTCATGAAAGAGGTGAGGGACAATGTTCTAATGGGGACAAAATGATCCACTGTCAATGATGGAAACCTCCACAACTTTGGTGAGATTTTCTAGAATTTCCTGTCGCGTCTCTTATATAGGAAGGGAAAGGACATTTCCCCAGCTGGACACATGGAAAATAACCTCACAGGGGATGTTAACTTTTCCTACTTTATCCAAATAAAACATAAAAAGTTTAGAATCATATGTACACTTTAAAGCGGACCTTCGGTCATTTTTTCATCTTTCCATCTATTAAATCTTCTCCCCTTTTAACTTTGGATAGTAAAACATTTTTTTTTTTTTTTTTTACACAGCCCACTTCCTGTTTCTTCTCTTCATAAGCCTAGGTTTATGACATCATGCACAGCTGTCTCTCTAATTCTCATGAGAGTTTGCCAGGAAGGGAGGGGGGAATGAGTCATAAGAGGGCCAATGAGAGCTGCAAAGTTGGAGGTGTGTCTGTGTAAATCCAGGAAGTGAACAGGCAGCAGCTTCAGCTGCCCACAGTAAAAATGGGTGCAGCCAGACAGTGGAGGGAGATTTCTGCAGCATATTTGGAAAGTACAGAATCACAGTATATATAAAATAATATGCAAAGTGGTTGGAGGGAAGCTTGAGAATGGCAAAGATGTTTTTATTAGAAATTATGTGAGCAGACTGCAGTTCCGCTTTAAGGCTTCCCCAAACATTGCCTGGTATTGTAGTGATCATCGAACCTTGACAAGTCTTGCCCTTTTCGTCAAAAAAAATCAAATAAAAAAAACGAATACAAACATAAATTAAAAAAAAAAAAAAGAAATAATAGTTCCTGGTTGCTTACCAGTCATCGTCAGACAGAAGTTTAAACACCTCAATGATGGCCAGGTCTGGTCTGGGCAGTTCTTTGGGCACAGTAGCATCTATGACATCAGAGCTACGACTGATAGAAGATCTGTCTCTGTATGGACTGCGTTGTACTGTGAACATTAACACAAGTTGCCAGTTGATTTGATACAGGAGAAAAGGAAGACATTGCAAGCCACATAAGAAAATCTTCTGCCAACTACAGTCTATCTTGTTTCCTATACCCTCAGAATAGAAGAATCCTCAAATGGGAAGATCAATGTGCTTAAACTAAAGCTTTTGTAAATATGTCACATAAACCTACAACATCTATGTTGGCTGAAAACATATAAATCACACTTTGTACATTGAATAGAAGATCTAAAGTATTATGGATGCAGTGAGATGTTCTGGCCTTCTATACCTGGGGATTTCTTCACGCTGGAACTTCTTTTTAAAGATGGCGGACTGATAGCTAAGTTTTCCAGACCGTCTGATTGTGGTGTCCAAGCTGGAGCAACGACAAAACAAGAAGAGAGTTGAAAAGAAGCGAGCAGGAAGCTTGGCACATGTCAATAGGTTATGTCCAACTGTACCCTCAAGTGGTTGTAAACCCTTACATACAGTGGGGAAAATAATTATTTGATCCATTGCAGATTTTGTACATTTGCCCACTTACAAAGAAATGAAGGGTCTATAATTTTTATCATAGGTGTATTTTAAATGATAGAGACAGAATACCAACCAAAAATCCAGAAAACACACATAATACAAATGTCATAAATTGAGTTGCAGTTCAGGTAGTAAAATAAGTATTCGATCCCCAAGCAAAACATGACTTAGTACTTGGTGGAGAAACCCTTGTTGGCAAGCACAGAGGTAAGATATTTCTTGTAGTTGGTGATCAGGTTTGCACACATCTCAGGAGGGATTTTGGTCCACTCTTCTTTACAGATCTTCTCTAAATCCTTAAGGTTTTTTGGCTGTCGCTTGGCAACTTGAGGTTTCATCTCCCTCCATTCTTTAGGATTAAGGTCTGGAGACTGGCTAGGCCACTCCATGGACTTAATGTGCTTCTTCTTGAGTCACTTCTTTGTTGTCTTGGCGGTATGTTTTGAGTCATTGTCATGCTGGAAGACCCATCCATGATCCATCTCCAGTGTTCTGGCTGAGGGAAGGAGGTTCTCATCCAAGATTTTACAATACATGGCCCCGTCCATTGGCCCCTCAATGCGGCAAAGTCGGCCTGTACCCTTAGCAGAGAAACAGCCCAAAGCATAATGTTTCCACCTCCGTGCATGACTGTAGGGGTGGTGTTCCTATTGTCATAGTCAACATTTTCCTTCATCCAAACACGGAGAGTCCAGTTAATGCCAAAGAGCTCAATTTTGGTCTCATCTGACCACAACACTTTCTCCCAATCCCTCTCTGAATCATTTAGATGTTTATTGGCAAACTTCAGACGGGCCTGTACATGTGCTTTCTTGAGGGAGACCCTGCGGGTGCTGCAGGATTTGAATCCATGGTGGCATATTGTGTTACCAATGGTTTGTTTGGTAACTGTGGTCCCAACTGCCTTGAGATCATTCATAAGCTCCTCCAGTGTAGTTCTGGGCTTATGATCATCACAAGGCAAAATCTTGCATGGAGCTCCAGAGGGCGATCGATGGTTGTTTTGCATTTCTTCTATTTGCTGATGGTCTTGTAGCCCATTCCAGCCTTGTGCAGGTCTACAATCTTGCCCCTGATGTCCTTTGCCAGCTCTTTGGTGTTGCCCATGATGGTGAGGTTTAAATGGAAGAAAGAAATTCTGTGGACAGGCATCTTTTATACACATAAGTTTTCGTTAGGAGCACGTTCTTAAATTGACAGAATCTGTGTACCACATGAGCACATAGAGACAGAATTATTGTTGGTTGGTAGGGGATCAAATACTTATTTTACTCACTGAATTGCAACTCCATTTATAACATTTGTATTGTTTTTTCTGGATTTTTGGTTGATATTCTGTCTCTATCATTTAAAATACACCTATGATAAAAAATTATAGACCCTTTATTTCTTCGTAAGTAGACAAACTTACAAAATCTGCAGGGGATCAAATAATTATTTTCCCTACTGTATACCACGTGAAGTGACTGGCCTCAGGTGACACACAGAGATTAAACAAATCTTCCTACATAAGTTGTACCTGTTTATCTGCGGTCATTGCTTCTCTACAGCCAAAGTGCTGAATTTATAAAGCTTGCCTGAGAGTTGAGAAAAAAGGGTGGAGAGCTGAAGTTACAATCTGCAGAGCTTAGTGAGGAGAGCTCTGACAGCTGATTGGAGGGAAGAGACACACCCCCTCCACACAGAAACAAAGCTGAGGCTTCCAATCAACTGAAGATCCCTCCCCTGTCATTATTTTTCTCTTGGTGTCAGAAAAACTTGTCAGAAGTGATTCATCTTGATAGCAGAAAAAGGAAGCAGCAGACAGAATTCACACTTAATGCTCTTAATTGACAGGGATAAGCTTTGTTCATATTTCATGTCTGAGGTTTACAACCAATTTAACTACCATAAACAAGTTAAGGGGACCCTCTCACATATTTAAAAAATTGCAGGAAAAAAAGCAGAGAAAAAAAATATTTTAAATGCTTACTTGTATTGTTTTTGCTTTCCATAAATTTAATTTTCCTTCACTTGCAATGTACCTTTGAACCTGCTAGAAAATTTGACTACTCCGGGAAGAGTCAAATTCCTAGCATAGCCCCCTTCCTCCTTGCATGTCATAGCCCTATCCTCTTCTGGAAGGGTCTAATTACTGTAAAAGAATGAAGAGAGGGCGCACCAACCTTGCTCATTACCCAAGTAATATTTATTAAAATCAAAAAGAAGGAAACATACTCACAAACAAATGGATGGTAAAAGCATATCAGAGTCCACAATGGACAAAAAACAACCAGGTCACCAGGACTGTGTCCAACACACCGGAGGACCTTCCAGATGGCTGACACATTTCGGGGGGATCCAAAAAAAAACAAACTAATTGCCAGTCTGGCATGAAGAAGGAACCAATGAGTTGTTCCGAAACGCTTCCTGCCCCCTTTACATAACTTCTGGTTTGCGGTCCCTGCTGGCTGTTGGTCTCCTACCGCTGAAGTCATCTCCGGGTCTTGCGGTCCACACTGATCCCGGCAGCGCGGTTCATCCCTTGGAGTTTCTACTGCTGCGGCTTCCCTCTGCTGGCCAGATTGGGACTCCCTGTTGCATTTCGGACCACTTCTAGGACCTCCATAACTGGGACCACCCTGATGCTGGACCACCATCCCTACACATTACCATGATGAGCCCTCTTTCATCTGATGTCTTGGAAGTGTTTTTAACCCTTTGGTCTATTGAAGTTTTTTTAATGCTGCACTTAGAGGCGCCTCTTTTTGTTTTTATCCTCATCAGAGATTGCTTTCCTCTTCGAGCGCTGCCCTATTGCTTGAAGACACCATGTTGCCTGAACTGCATCCATCCTTACTGCGGACAATTCTCTGCTCAGTCCTGTTATTCAGAGCGCCCTACACACACTTTTTTTTATCTGGTTCATCTTTATAAGAGAAGTAAAGCCTATTTTAAGATAATTTTCTAGTCATGCTCCAGTGAATTCAGGTATTTCACTAGTATAGCCATTTTCCTGTACATTCCAAAGTCAAGAGGTCTGGATCTGGAAATCATTACTTTTACTTTAACAGGAATGTTTCAGCAATAGTAATGAATGAATATTTTGTCTTTAATTATTAACTTAGCTGACTTACTGAAGGTCTTCTATTCACCCTTATTTCATGTCACCTGACATTTTAACTGCAATGTGTGTGACCTCAGGCTGCACACTGAGAGGAGGAGACACAGTGAGGTCAGGCAGTTGATAGGTCAATAAATTTGGGATTTCAGGTGACCTATGTCACATCAGTGGCACTTTCACATCAATGATATTTTCTTTATTTCTATCCTTACAGGTTTCCTTTAATGTTGTCCCAACCAGCGGCTCATGGAAGCCTTTCAACAGCATTGGACCGGGGGGCCTTGGACCCACCAAAAGAAATAAGTGCTGGCTCCTACACTTTTACAATAATGTATAAGCCAGCATTAAAGTTAGGGGGTCGCATAAAGCAGTTTTATTTATCTGATCAACTACTCCCTTGGCAGTTAGGGCTCTTCCCTACTTCACTATGCCCTAGCAGTGGACTGTCCCTCAGCAGACTCATGTTCATTGCAGGACTGTCTATCAGCAGTGGACTGTCCCTCAGCAGACATATATTCATTGCAGGACTGTCCCTCAGCAGACTCATATTCATTGCAGGACTGTCCCTCAGCAGACTCATATTCATTGCAGGACTGTCCCTCAGCAGACTCATATTCATTGCAGGACTGTCCCTCAACAATGGACTGTCTCTCAGCAGACTCATGTTCATTGCAGGGCTAAGGCTGTGCTTTGGATTTGATGACATCAGAGGACCTACGACTGCTGGAGCATAGGGAACAAATGGCTGCGGAGACCGGTCTTACAATCTGGAGGGAGCCTGCAGAAATGAAGGGCTTTTTGCAGTCCCAGATGTAAATATGGGCATTTTACCCTTTAAGTGCAGGGGAAGTCCAGCTGAAAGGAAGCTTTTTTTCATTCCCTGAAGTTCAGCTTTATGTAGAAGGTGCTCTTAGCAGTCACATTTTTACGGTGTTCTATTTATTGACTGCAATGTGCTGGGATACTTTGAGATGGGCTTTCAATAGCTCTCTCTCTCTCTCTGAAAACCTGGTGCATTGCACACGTCAACAAGCAATGGAAATACTCACAATCTCTACGTGCTGGACTTGGGTCCGTCTGGGAAAGTCTCTCTCTTTTCTCTGAATCCTTATACTCTGCCATTTCCTTCAAACTATTCTCGCGTTTCTGCCTCATCTTGTCCCGGGCTGATTTGGAAATTGTTACTTTAACCTGCACAAAATAAACTATGTTTATAGGAGCACAAACCATTAATCCAATCTGCAGATAAAACATGTGGTGCACCAATCATAATCTCACATCATTTTCCACTGGTGGGTTGTTCTGCTGCACTGCTCTGCCATAGACACCGGTAGGAGGTTCGAAGCTGTGCTTTGACGAACTCGAGTCCTCTGGGGTGGAGAAGGAAGCCTGACTACGTGACTGAGAGGCAGTGGGAAGAGTTTCAAACACACCTTTAAAAAATAAAATCTATTTAGTGCAATGTTAGCTTTAAGACTGCTGTTGGCACAGGGTAGAAACACATAAAAATGACAAGTTCCATGACAATAGATGGTACCTGAAATTCCAAGAGTGTGCAACTGACCTACAATTTCCATTAGGTCTACTAACAACTATGTAGTGTAAAGGCCTACCCAAAGGGGCAGGGATCCCTGCTTCCAATGCCAGTCAAGACACTATCTGCACAGTAGTAGGTTACAGCATAAACTAAAGAGTGTCCTTACTTCTCCACTTGTAAAGTGGTGTGAGAATGTAATGTAATGTCCATTTCATTAGTTGTCTTCCAGTGAACCATGGAAGTCTCAAAACCCAGAGGACCTTAAAATGTAACCATTTTCAACTGCTAAGTTGGCATTTGCCCACACCCCTTCAAAGCCCTCTGAACCACTGTGATGGACAGTCACACACACACTGTCCATCACATATATAGGTGATGTAGGAATCCCATTCAACTTCTTAGCTGGAGTAGGTATTTGCCTATTAGAGGACCTTGGGCCCAGGGAGCTTCTGGACATTTAGGAAATAACAAAAAGATTTGAGATTGAGATATATATTATATATATATATACAGGGCTTGACAAATTTTCTTGGAATCTAGGAGCCAGCTAAAAAAGTTAGGAGCCAGGTTTTTTTTTAAACGACCGACAAAGCTTTATTTTCAATATAAAAAAAAACTAATCTTAAATTTACACAGAAAGACCGCCCCGCTAGCGGCCGAATAGCGCCACTAAAACGACGGTAAAGCGGAGCTAAAAATAGCGCCGCTTTACCGCCGACGCCCCCCGCAGCTCGGTGTGAAAGCGCTCTAAGGGTCCGATCAGGTCCGCCTGAAAAACGGACAGGCGAACCTGATCAGACAGCCTGTGGGAAAGGGGCCAAGCAGGGCGATAACAAATAAATTAATTTTAATTAAGAAAAAAAAAAAAAAAAAAAAAAAAAAAAACAGTTTTTACTTTAAAATTTAAATAAATAAAAATAAAAGCTATTAAGAAAAAAAAAAAAAAACAGTTTTTACTTTAAAATTCAAATAAATAAAAATAAAAGCTATTAAGAAAAAAAAAAAAAAAAAAAAAGGGCTATCCCCACACTCACTTTCTTCTCTACTTTGGGAAGGAGATGGGCGGGTAGTGAAAACAGGCAAGTATCCATTACCATTATCCATTAGCATTGCATTAGCATTGCTGGTTGTAATACCAACGGCCACCACAAGATGGCGCCAGATTCCAGAAGGACCGAAGAAGGCCGCAAAGCCGCAGCCTCAATTACCGGCGGCCCGACGCGATCGCACGGGGGGGGGGGTCGGAGTCCGCACGGAGACAGGATACCCCCAGCTGTGCCGCCCCAGGCGCCAGGTCGCTAAATCTAGTCGCAAATGCGACCTGGCGCCCGGGGTTTGTCGAGCCCTGTATATATATATATCTATCAAACATGTGGAAGAAGGTGCTCTGGTCAAAAGAGACCAAATTTAAACTTTTTGGCCTAAAAGCAAAACGCTATGTGTGACAGAGAACTAACACTGCACATCACCCTGAACACATCATGGTGGTGGCAACATCAAGTTGTGGTGATGCTTTTCTTCAGCAGGGACAGGGAAGCTATTCAGAGTTGATGGGAAGATGCATGGAGCCAAATACCGTATATGGAAATCTTAAAAAAACAAAACTGTTAGAGACTGCAAAAGACTTGAGACTGGGGCGGAGGTTCTCCTTCCAGCAGGGCAACAACCCTAAACATACAGCCAGAGCTACAATGGAATGGTTTAGATCAAAGCATATTCATGTGTTAGAATGGCCCAGTCAAAGTCCAGACCTAAATCCAATTGAGACTCTGTAGCAAGACTTGAAAATTGCTGTTCACAGACGCTCTCCATCCAATCTGACAAAGCTTGAGCTATTTTGCAAAAAACGGGCAAAAATGTCACTCTCAAGATGTGCAAAGCTGGTAGAGACCTATCCAAAAAGACTTGCAGCTGTAATTGCAGTGAAATGTGGTTCTACAAAGTATTGACTCAGGGGGGGCGGAATACAAATGCCCCCCCCCCCCCACACACACTTTTCACATATTTATTTGCAAAACATTTTGAAAACCATTTATCATTTTCCTTCCACTTTACAATTATGTGCCACTTTGTGTCAGTCTATCACATAAAATTCCAATAAAATACATTTACGTTTTTTGGGTGCAACATGACAAAATGTGGAAAATTTCAAGTGGTAGGAGGAATACTTTTTCAAGGCACTGCATCAGGCCGCAAAAAGAATAAATTCTGCCAAAATAAAAAATCATGTAGACACCTTGTGGGGTTTGCATTTAAAAACAGAAATCTGTGAAAGGTTCATGCAAAAACCCTGGGGGCCAATACACCATGCAGCTTTAATCTGCATTTGACTACCGTTATTTTAAAAAGGAGAAGTGCGGGATTACAAAAAAACAAACTTACATACACGCCTTTGCAGATGCAGCATCAGTTCAATGCTGCAGCTGTCCTCCGTCAGCTCCAAGACCAAGAACTGAGCAATCACATGACCACTGATCGCTCTGTTCTCGGTCTTTACTCAACAGAGAACGGTGACTGACAGTCACCACTCTCTGCTCTGCCCCTCCAATGTTCACTGGAGTTCCTGACCGTGCAGCCGGGTGTGGGAGCGGCTGGCTCAGGTTCTCAGCACCAGACACTGAGCTAGCTGGCAATCAGGCATCTGGGCGGATACGGATCTTAAAGTTGGGATCCTTGCAGAGCTTGGCCCAGCTCTGTGACCCAGAAGAGAAGTGTGGCCAAAAGAGCTTTGGCCATACTTTTACTTAAGAGATTCAAATATCCATAGTTATACCTGTATCATCCAAGTTTTGCAGTTTTTAATTCTGAGATAAGAAAAGCTATGAATCAATGTTACTATTTATTTTTCCCATCAAATAAGAGGGAAATGAGCCACAACCCAAGGAACCCCTAGGGTTTCTTGAAACCCTGGTTAAACTGGCTGCTATAGCGTATTATATACACATACCTTTTCCAATCACAGCTACTGAGTCATCAGACAAGAGACTTGTTACATCACTGTCAATCTGCTGAAAGCTTGTAACTGACCCGGTAATTCCTATATGTGTGGGTATATAAAGAGAAAATCAGCAAGAACATTCAATAGAAGTGCTTAAATTAAACATTTTTATAGCCCAATTAGCAAGAGACCCATTTATAACAAAGAGCTTACAACTAGGGTTGCACCGATACCACTTTTTTAAGACCAAATACAAGTACAGATACTTTTTTTCTTTAAGTACTCGCCGATACCGATACTTTTTTTTTCAATGTCATTTGAAAGAGGCACTAATATGCAGAGAAATAAAGAGAAAAGGGCGCACCAGCCATGTGCATTATCTTTTGTAAAACATTTATTGAGTAAAATGATAAAGGAAATTACTCACAAGCAGTAGTAAATCATGTGCCGTAAACCTTGGACATCAACTAACAGCGAGAGGTTAAAATGATGAACGAAGCCTTCCAAAGGTCTTTTAGAGAAATATATAGCACTGCTTGCTAACGCGTTTCGAAGGGCTCGTCCCTTCTTCATCAGAGCTCAGCAGTGACTAATATGCAGCACTGATGAGGTGTGGACTGTGTCAGTAGTTTATTTGTTTTTTTACAATTTATATTATTTTGGTAATTTTTTTTTTTTTTTTTACAATGCTTTCTTTTTTGGGGGGCGGGGGGTGAGCGGACGGTGTCAGTGGTTTTATTTTCAATTTTTTAAATTATTTTTACTTTGAAATATTACTTTTTTTTTTAATCAACCCTGTTGGGGGGGGGGGGGGGGGGCTTTGGTGACATATCACAGAGGTCTAATCAGACCCCTGACATCTCCCCTTTGAGGCAGGAAAAGGGACTGAGGACACATATTCCCTAGTCCCTTTTGCTGCAGCCACAGCTGCACTGAAGGTGAATGGACAGGAGACAGAAGCTCCTGTTCTCATTCATAAGCTGAAGCATCATAAACACCGTTTACGATGCTTAGTTTTGAATGGACAGTCAGTGACTCTGTCCATTCAGAAAAGAAAGGAGCCGGTAAATTACATATTTACTGGCTTCTTCCTCTCCATCCTGAAAGATCTGGGACAGGGGAACAGGAGGGGAACAGGAGGAGAACACAGGGGGACTGGATGAGCACATAAGGGACAACGAGGGGGACCATAGGACACGAGGGAGACCAGAGGACACAGATGAGCTCGCGGAGGAGGACACGGGGGGGCCAGGGGGCGACACGGGGAGGGGGGGCACAGGATGAGCACACGGAGGACAGTCAGAAAAAAATCGGGAGAGGAGGAGAAGTGATGACATCATCACCGCTGATGACATCATCACGATGACATCACCGCTGATGACATCATCACGATGACATCACCGCTGATGACATCATCACAATGACATCACCGCTGATGACATCACAATGACATCACCGCTGATGACATCATCACAATGACATCACCGCTGATGACATCATCACACTGACATCATTGCTGCTGACATAACCACCATGACATCACCGCGGATGACATCGCCATGACATCATCACCGTTGATGATGTCATCAGCGGTGATGTCATCGCGATGATGTCATCATGGGTGATGAGGTCATCGTGATGATGTCATCATGATTGATGATGTTATCCATGGTGACAATGTCACCGTGATGTCATAGTGATGATGTCACCAGCTGTGATGATGTCATCGTGATGGTGTTATCAATGGTGATGATGTCATGGGGATAACGTCATGATTAATTCCATCAACGATGATGATGTCATCGTAATGATGTCATCAGCGGTGATGATGACATTGTGTTGATGTCATCAACAGTGATTATGTCATGGTGATTATGTCATCAGCGGTGATGATATCATGGGTGATGTCATGATTAATACCATCAAGATGATGTCATCAGTGCTGATGATGTCATGGTAATGATGTCATCACCATTGATGATGTCATGGTAATGATGTCATCAGTGCTGATGATGTCATCAATGGTAATGAGGTCATCAATGGTGATGATGTCATGATTAATACCATCAAGATGATGTCATCAACGGTGATGTCATCATGATGATGTCAGCAACGGTTCTGTCACCATGGATGATGTCATCGTGATGATGTCATCATGGGTGCTGATGTCATCAACGGTGATGATGTCATTGTGTTGATGTCATCAATGGTGATGGTGTCATGATTAATACCATTAAGGTAATGTCATCAACGGTGATGATGTCATCAATGGTGATGATGTCATCAGCGGTGATGTCATCGTGTTGATGTCAACGGTGATGTCATCGTGATGATGTCATGGTGATGAAGTCATGTTGATGATGTCATCAGCGGTGATTATGTCATGGGTGATGATGTCATGATTAATACCATCAAGATGATGTCATGGTGATGATGTCATCAGTGCTGATGATGTCATCATGGGCGGTGATGTCTTTATGATGATGTCATCATGGGTGATAATGTCATCTTGAGGATGTCATCAACAGTGAGGATGTCATCAACAGTGAGGATGTCATTGTGGGTAATGATGTCATTGTGGGTAATGATGTCATCAACAGGGTTGATGTCATTGTGATGATGTCATTATGATGTCATCAATGGTGATGAAGTCATTTTGATGATGTCATCAACGGTGATGAAGTCATGGCGATTATGTCATCAATGGTGATGATGTTATGGGTGATGATGGCATCAACGCTGATGAAGTCATGGCGATGTCATCGTCGGTGATGATTTCATTGTCGGTGATGATGTCATCACCCGTGATGATTTCATTGTCGGTGATGATGTCATCACCCATGACGACATCATCACAATTACATCATCACCCATGACGACATCATCCTGATGGTATTAATGATGATGACATCATCACGATGACATCACCCATGATGACATCACAATGGCATCACCGCTGATGACATCACCATGACATCATCGCTATTACATCACCACAATGACATCACCACCATGACATCCTCACAATGCGATCATCACCATTGATGACATCATCATGATGGTATTAATCATGATGACATCATCACCCATGACATCATCATGACGTCATCACCCACGATGGACATTATCTTCATGGTATTAATCACGAGGACATCATCACGATGACATAATCACCGTTGAGGACATCATCATCACTGTTGAGGACATCATGACATCATCATCATGATGACAAAGCAAAGTCTGGCGAAATGCGTTGGAATTTGAGGACTTATATTACCAACATGCTTTTCTGGTGTATGAATGTACACAATAATCTATCAGCACTAGTATTGTTTTTAACAATCAATATGTACACTGGATAAAATTCTTTTGTTACCAATAAATAGTATGATTTCATTACAAATGGTTTTGTGTGTGGCCTGTACAGTCCGAGATCCTTTTTTGTTTGCTTTTCTAAATACACAGAATTTTCTACCCATACAACACAAAAATAATTGACAGCAGCCATATGATGGGAAGTCATCGAATGAATGCTCATGTATACATCTTAGCTGTAAACAGCTGCATGGTGCTTGACAAACCACTACACTACTTAATAATTCAGCAGATGATTAGGACAGCAATACTGCAAGTCATCTTCCTGCAAAGACTTTTAGTAAGGTACACCTAGGATTGCAGTAGGAGTGACAGTAGAATGACAATTTGTCACTTGCCTTTAATGGGCCTTGGTGGCTTTGGTGGATGTCTTGTAAGAATGGGAGCAATCTCTTTAGAACTCTCTTCTTCAGCTTCTGCAGGCCCATTCCTGTAATTCATCCGCTGACCAATCACTCTTACAGATTTTTCACTGGCAAGGTTTCCTAGGAATTTAAGAGAAAAAAAAAGCATTGTTATAGTTGCCATATGTGTGATAACCAGGGTTTTTTTCCCCTCAGAGAATAGGTGTAGGTACCCCCCCCTTCTGGGTCTCCCCTGGTCTCTGCCCCCTACCCACCTTAGAGCAACGTTCCTTAGTTCCACCCCCTATCCACCTCCCAGTACCACCCCTTTAAGAGAATACAGAGCCAAGTATCATTTTGTGGTGCCAATAAATTTGTATGGAATTTGTTAATTACAAGGAAAGCAGTAACTTAGATCACCCCATCCACCCAATAGATGCCCATCAACAAAAGATCTCCCAGAAACAATAGATCCCCCCCATCAACAATAGACACCTCGCAAAAAATAAAATAAAAAACAACAACAGTAGACCCACCACACCAAACAAACCTCAAAAGGATTTGTCCACCAGAAACAACAGATCTCCCCAGAAGCCAGCTGGGCTGGCAACAGACCTCTCTCTCAACAGCAAATTCCTCCCGGCAAACACTGACCCCCCAGCAACAACAGATCCCTCATCGGCAACAAAAGACTCCCTCAGCCGCCGGCATCAATGAACCATCTAGCACACTTCAGCCTCTCTTGCCATTACATACATTCGGTGTTGGAGGTGCCAGAACTGCGGTCCCCCGTGTTCCTGCTGAAAAAAAGTCCTGGTGATAATATACCAAGAGCAAAAAATTTACCGGACCCATTTTTTAAATATTTTATTTTATCTTTTCATGTGACAACACTGAAGAAATGACACTTTGCTACAATTTAAAAATAGTGAGTGTACAGCTTGTATAACAGTGTAAATTTGCTGTGCCCTCAAATTAACTCACAGCCATTAATGTCTAAACCGCTGGCAACAAAAGTGAGTACACCCCTAAGTGAAAATGCTAAATTGAGCCCTATTAGCCATTTTCCCTCCCCGGTGTCATGTGACTCATTAGTGTTACAAGGTCTCAGGTGTGAATGGGGAGCAGGTGTGTTAAATTTGGTGTTATTGCTCTCATTCTCTCATACTGGTCACTGGAAGTTCAACATGGCACCTCATGGCAAAGAACTCTGAGGATCTGAAAAAAAAAATTGTTGCTCTACATAAAGATGGCCTAGGCTATAGGAAGATTGCCAAGACTCTGAAACTGAGCTGCAGCATGTTGGCCAAGACCATACAGCAGTTTAACAGGATAGGTTTCACTCAGAACAGGCCTCGCCCTTGGTCAACCAAAGAAGTTGAGTGCACATGCTCAGCGTCATATCCAGAGGTTGTCTTTGAGAAATAGACGTATGAGTGCTGCCAGCATTGCTGCAGAGGTTGAAGGGGTGGGGGGTCAGCCTGCCAGTGCTCAGACCATACGCCGCAAACTGCATCAAACTGGTCTGTCGTCCCAGAAGGAAGCCTCTTCTAAAGGTGATGCACAAGAAAGCCCGCAAACAGTTTGCTGAAGACAGACTAAGGACAATGGACATGGATTACTGGAACCATGTCCTGTGGTCTGATGAGACCAAGATAAACCTATTTGGTTCAGATGGTGTCAAGCGTGTGTGGTGGCAACCACTTGAGGAGTACAAAGACAAGTGTGTTTTGCCTACAGTCAAGCATGGTGGTGGGAGTGTCATGGTCTGGGGCTTCATGAGTGCTGCTGGCACTGGGGGGGCTACAGTTCATTGAGGGAACCATGAATGCCAACATGTACTGTGACATACTGAAGCAGAGCATAATCCCCTCCCTTCAGAGGCTGGGACGCAGGGCAGTATTCCAACATAACGACCCCAAACACGTCTCCAAGACGACCACTGCCTTGCTAAAGAAGCTGAGGATAAAACTTATGGACTGGCCAAGCATGTCTCCAGACCTAAACCCTATTGAGTATCTGTGGGGCATCCAACATCCTCCTGCTCCGTGATGTCGTCATGGAGGAGTGGAAGAGGACTCCAGTGGAAACCTGTGAAGCTCTGATGAACTCCATGCCCAAGAGGGTTAAGGCAGTGCTGGAAAATGATGGTGGCCACAGAAAATATTGACACTTTGGTCCCAATCTGGACATTTTCACTTAGGGGTGTACTCACTTTTGTTGCCAGAGGTTTAGACATTAATGGCTGTGTGTTGAGTTATTTTGAGGGGACAGCAAATTTACACTGTTATACAAGCTGTACACTCACTACTTTATATTGTAGCAAAGTGTAATTTCTTCGGTGTTACATGAAAAGATATAATAAAATATTTACAAAAATGTGAGGGGTGTACTCACTTTTTTGAGATAATGTAAATAGGATAACAATGGGTTTAGAACCCTGTGCGTGTTTTTTTTTTTTTTTTGCCGTGTCTGTTCTAGGAGGTTTCACCCTTTTTTTGTGCTGGGGACTGCTGTCACAGCAAATGAAAGCGAGTTGCCACCAGACCCGGAATAAAGTGGTCATTTTTCAATGGAGACTCATGCTGCAGTGACAGCAGTCACGAATTTCCATCACTTTGGGGAGATTTACATTTGCTTCCACCACAAAAAAATGCAGGAAAAATCTCTCCAATGAGACATAGGTCTCATTGGAGACAAGGGTTTTAGTCATTCCTTACTCTATCCAAAATGAAAAAAAAAGGGTGCAGGAAGAGGGTGTTAGTCTGCGCCCTCATGTAGTTGAGCTTGGGCAAATTTGGAGAGCCTCTTAGGCACCGCTACAGAACTTCAACTGACTTTTTTTTTTTCTTTTTTTTTAACTAATGTTGGTGCAGCAGTAGTATTATGCAAACTCCAATGGGCAAAAGGAATTAATGTAAGTAGGTTGGAGGAAAGGATATGTACCAGCATGAAATAAGTGTGGAGGAACCAAAGCACCAAACATCCTTACAACCTCATGGACAAACCACACCTCCATGAATCTTTATGTACCATCTTTACAGGCCCAAAACTTTAGAAGAAGCAGAGGTCTGGATTAAAGTAAAATTGTCATGAAATAAAATACAGGAGCTGCCATCACTGCCCATATACCTAGAATATTAGTTTCCCTGAGCTCACCTTCTAGCTTAAAGTGTTACTGAAAACACAACAGTAAAATCAGTGTGTATATGCAGTAAAGCATGCTGGTCGGTGGTGACCAGCATGCAAAAAAAAAAAAAACACCCGCCGCCAGTCCCCCAGATCCCCCCGCCCGATCGGTCGAACCCCCCCCCGCTTGATAGTCAGCCCACCAGCCACGAACTTAACAAATCTAGGTAGCAGGCAGCACTTCCTCATCAGCTTCACCCTGCGTCTCCTCCTCTGCTTCACGGCGGCTTCCCCTGCGTCTCCACCTCAGCGGCCAATATGATCGCGTCTCCTCTCGGCCAATCGGGTCTCAGGACCCGCTTCCTGATTGCCCGGGAGGAGAATCAGGAAGACAATAGCGAACGTTAATTGGCTGTTGACGCACATTTGGATGGGCTCAGGGTGCAGTGCTCTGCGCCCTGAGCCCACCCTTTTAAAGCCAATTAGAGCTCTAATCACGTGCTTAAAAAAAAAAAACCCCATTAAAATCCATGCATCCGGCACCCTGCATGTAGATTAGGGGCTGGGCGCATAGACTAGGGGGACAGCGTAGAAAAAATTATCCGCACTCCGGTTGTTGCTCTTAACATTTCTTCATTTTATTGAATAGCCACAGTGAACAAACGCAGATTAAGTTAGCTGACGCATTTCAGCCTATAAGGCCTTAGTCCTTATGACTAAGGCCTTATAGGCTGAAACGCGTCAACTGACTTAATCTGCGTTTTTTCACTGTGGCTATTCAATAAAATTAAGAAATTTTAAGAGCTACAACCGGAGTGTGGATCATTTTTTTCTACATTACTCTACTCAGCCAGCGACTGTGGATCGAGCACCTGGGAGCTCTGCTATCTATGTGGTATATGGGTAGTAGCACTGACTTTTCTGATTATACTAGGGGGGCAGAATCAATGCGTTCCTTATGGACGGGCCGCCATTGATGCTGGTTATACTCGCTGTGGAACTTAAGGGTTTAATCCTGCGCATTGTGTACAAAAGCCTTTTGATCCTCCCCTACTTCTGTGTATGCGCTGTAGACTACCTCAGCTCCCGGGACAGAAACTTTCTGGTCCTGGCCCCACATTTATTATTTACCATCGTGCTCCATTATACGCAAGTACTCAAGATTGCCAATGTCTGTCCTTTAATGCTATGTTTAGTGCCCTATTAGATTAATTATACTTTGTTTTTTGTAGATATTCTTGAGCATCCGCCCCTGAGGAAGTGTTCACACACGAAACACGTTGGAAAATTAAGATGCAGTCATATGCCCTAAATAGGAAATAATTTAGATATACTATATCTAATTCATTATGTCTACATACATATTGTACCCTTAATATTGTGATATGCCTTTCAGACGACATGAATTCACATAATTTTACTAACCCATTTTCTCTATTTTGTCACGTGCTGTCAAGCTGACATGTATACATCTATGATGTTGTGTATATGTGTAATATAATATATATATATATATATATATACACACACACACACACACACACACATATATATATATATTTATCTTTACACATGTTTTGTACCATTGTTATGTATTCCTATATCTATTTATGCCTATTAAATTTGTCTACATACTATCCAACCTCAACAAGTCAATAGCCTCATTTAAAGTCCCAAACTCCTTTTCTGTTCAATTGAATCAGGGATGGAGGCACATTACCATATGCCTCATATAAAGTCCCACCAAAACCCCCCTCATATTTTATACACTTTTGGAACATGCTACACGCTCCACCTGTTTTTAGGGTGGAACATGTAAGATGTTCCAGCAACTGCATCTTTCCCCCAACTACCCACCCTCAATGGTTGGGGCATCTCCTCCCCAAACCCGCTGTCACCATTTGAAAACAGTGCGGCTGTTCGGGGCTCCGCCCACACGGCTGCATCATTCATTGACAGTTACCTGTGAATAAATGACTACAAGAACAGTCAGCCATTGCTTGTAGTTTTCTATCCTGTGCGAGGGCACAGACGAGCACCCGTAGTCCATTGATCTTCCTGCTCTCGGGTAACTGTCAGCCCGTATGAGGTACGGGCAGACAGCTAGGCTAAAGCCTCGTACATGCGATCAGATTGTTGGCCAACAAAGCGTCAGACTTTTGTCCGAAGGGCATGTGCCAGGAATTTGTCTTGCATACAAACGGTACACGATTGTCGGCCAACAAACACGAACGTAGTGACACACTACGAGGAATTTCAGCTCTTGGGCACCACCCTTTGGGCACCTTGTGCTAATGTCGTCTTTGGTGAGAATTGATTCTGAGCCCTGCATGTTTGTACTTTGGACTTTTGTGTGACGGACTTGATTACACATGATAGGAACATCTGACAACAGACCGTTGTCCACCGAAAATTCACTAGCCTGCCATGTAAAGTTGGCCAACAATTGTCTGATGGAGCGTACTAACAGTCAGGTTTTAGGCCAACAGTCTGTCATCACACAATTCCCAGACGAAAATCCAATCGTGTGTACGAGGCTTAAGAGTCTGCATAAGCTGGACATTTCACCCATGATCTGCTACTCACGGGTGCAATGCTCTGCAGGCGCCTTAGAAAAAATAAATACACATTTTTTTACCTGCAAAAAAAAATTAGCATTTTTTTTTTTTTTTTTAAAGGTGAATCTATCCTTTAACCCTTGCAGCTTGATGGGAGACCCACTGGTAGTTTTGAACTTTTCCTGGAATTCTGATGTAATATATGAAAGAAGGCTGAATAAAAAAAAAAAAAAAAAAAAAGGTTTTTTTTTGTCTGGCCTAGAGATTCTAGAGATTCAATAAACAGCAGATGAAAAATATGAAAACTAGCAAAGGATTATTAGGAATCTGACAGAACTGGTTTTCTGTTGTAGCACCCGGTCCGAACCTTTATCTCATACACAACAGAAAAATAAACACAGCAACATTTCTGAGGGATGAATGCCAAGTAATCCCGGGCTTTATTCTCTGTGTCAGAGAGAAATATACGGCTCTTTAGGAAGCAATGTGTAAAAGGAGTGACCTTTACAACTCTGCAGGCTATAATCATGAAATAAAGGAATACATGGCCTTTACTACCAACAGCAACCACATTTCAGCTGTCAGATTAGGTGACTCTTGCCTGCTTCCAATAGGGGGAAAAAAATAATTTTTTTTTAACCACTTGCTTACCGGGCACTTTCGCCCCCTTCCTGCCCAGGCCAATTTTCAGCTTTCAGCGCAGACACTTTTTGAAAGACAATTGCGCGTTCATGCTACACTGTCCCTAAACAACATTTTTATCATTTTTTTCACACAAATTAGAGCTTTGTTTTAGTGGTATTTAGTTACTGTGGTTTTTTTTTCTAAACAAAAAAAAGACCAAAAATTTTGAAAAAAAAAAAAATCTTTTTTATAGTTTGTAATAAAATTTTGCAAACAGGTAATTTTTCTCATTCACCGATGTGCGCTGATGAGGCGGCACTGATGGGCAATGACAGGCACTTATACAGTGGGGACGGAAAGTATTCAGACCCCCTGACATTTTTTACTCTTTGTTATATTGCAGCCATTTGCTAAAATCATTTTTTCCTCATTAATGTACACACAGCACCCCATATTGACAGAAAAACACAGAATTGTTGACATTTTTTGCAGATTTATTAAAAAAGAAAAATTGAAATATCACATGGCCCTAAGTATTCAGACCCTTTGCTGTGACACTATATTTAACTCAGGTGCTGTCCATTTCTTCTGATCATCCTTGAGATGGTTCTACACCTTCATTTGAGTCCAGCTGTGTTTGATTATACTGATTGGACTTGATTAGGAAAGCTACACACCTGTCTATATAAGACCTTACAGCTCACAGTGCATGTCAGAGCAAATGAGAATCATGAGGTCAAAGGAACTGCCTGAAGAGCTCAGAGACAGAATTGTGGCAAGGCACAGATCTGGCCAAGGTTACAAAAAATTTCTGCTGCACTTAAGGTTTCTAAGAGCACAGTGGCCTCCATAATCCTTAAATGGAAGACGTTTGGGACGACCAGAACCCTTCCTAGAGCTGGCTGTCCGGCCAAACTGAGCTATCGGGGGAGAAGAGCCTTGGTGAGAGAGGTAAGGAAGAACCCAAAGATCACTGTGGCTGAGCTCCAGAGATGCAGTCGGGAGATGGGAGAAAGTTGTATAAAGTCAACCATCACTGCAGCCCTCCACCAGTCGGGGCTTTATGGCAGCCCTCTGCCTGCCATTTTTTTCGGGCACAGCTTCCAGAGTTCACTTCCTCTTCATGCTAGGTTCAGTTCACACTCGTCCATGTGACTTTCAATGCAACTTTGGAGTCCAACTTTGATACGACTTTTTACACTCTGTAGCGTTGAAGTCCTATCAAAGTCGGGCCAAAGTGGTCTTGGAACCTTTTCTAAAGTCGGACAGACTTGTGTAGTATCAGTTAAGACAGCTCTCATAGGGAAACATTGAATTGCACATGTCATCTGATTTGGGGTCTCACAAGTCGGATCCTATGTCGCATCAGTGTGAACCGAGCCTTACTTGGGAGTAAATTATAAATTATTTGCAAGTTTTGAATAGTAAAATATTAAATTTGTAAAAAAATAATAAATTGTGACTATACCTTGTTGTAGGCTGTCCACCTTTTTCCCATTATCCTTACGAGAAGCAGAGGGAGCTCTTGGTCGTAATTTTGGCTTTGGAACAGAAGTAACTTCAGATCTGTATTTGAAAAGAACATTATGTGCAATGAAGAAGTGTATAATTACTAAGTGTTGCAAAGGATTGTTTAATGTGTTTCAAAGCCTTTCAATCCGACAGTCACTTTGACAGTGCAGGTCAAAACAAGTAAAAGGCTTCAGATTAGTTGCCGTTAGTAACAAAGACTTATTTTTACTCCATTTAAAAAAGGTATGACTCAAAAGACTTTGTGTATTAAAATGCCTTACAATAAAAACTGCCTGCCTTGGCTAGAAAGTCCAAGTATCATTTTCTAGATCACATTTGGATTCACAACTGGGAAAATCCACAATCCAGCAAATGAGGACACTTGTTCTCTTGACAGCTGTCTAAAGATGCCCACACACCAATAGAATTTTGTTTGAAAATGTTTGTTCTCAGAACGAAAAATTGGTATTCTAATGGATGGTCGTTTTCAACCGAAGTGACGAGAAAATTCAGAGGAGCAGGATGGAATTTTTTTTCTTGAACACCATTCTGTGTGGTTTTTGTTCAGAAATAAAATTGTACATGTTGTAATGACACCCACGTTTAGGATCCCATTTAAATAGCAGGTCTGGATGAAATTTAAAGGGTGACCAGTGGCAGCCGGTGGTAATTTTTGGAGGGGAGGGTGGCAAACAGTACCACCCCCACCCCCCCGGTTGGTCTGTCAGTTGGGTGGGTCCGATGCACTTACCCCATCTATGGTGGGCAGCACTTCTCACAGGCTTCACCAGCGGCTTCCTTTGCTCTGCAGCGGCGGTTTTCCCTTCCCCTGCTCTCCACAGGCATCACGGCGGCTTCCGTTTCCTCCCTTCTCCTCGGCAGCCAATTGGGACTCTTCTCTTTTCGGTCAATCAGAAAACGGGTCTCAGACCTGCTTCTGATTGTCCGGATTAAGGATCAGTGTTTCAATAGCGAATATTCATTCGCTGTTGTAACACCTGGGTGGGCTCCTGGCGCAATGCTTTGCGCCACAAGCCCACCCTATTTTGAAGTCTATTAGAGCCTCTGACTTTAATCAGGTGCTTAAAAAAAAAACAAAACACCTCCGCCGCTGTAATTCACGCGACCGGCGTCCTGGAAGGGGCCAGACGCATGAATAGGAGGTGGCGGTGTCCTGCAAAATAGCTGCCTTAGATAGAGCATGTGGGTGGAGGCCGTGGATAGAGGGGACGGTGATCTGGCACCCCAAATGGACGGTCCGCCACTGAGGGTGACAAAATTAGTTGACTCACTAGGGTTTATTAACTAAAACTGGAGAGTACAAAATCTGGTGTAGCTGTGCATGTTAGCCAATCGGCTTCTAACTTCAACTTGTTCAATTAAGCTTTGACAAAAAAAACTGAAAGCTAATCTTCTATGCAGAGCTGCACCAGATTTTGCACTCTCCAGTTTTAGTAAATCATCCCCAGTGATGGCAAGAAATGGTTTTGTGACAAAGCTTTTTATTTATTATTTTTTATTTCTATATGAATGTTTGAATGAAAATCTAACTGTGTATGGCCAGTTTTAAAGAAGGTTGTATCTCCATTCGAAGAGTTTTCTATCACTTCCTGCTGTATATCTAGGACAGGAAGAGACCCAAAAAACAAACTTGATGTGGGTTTTAATACCATAGCCAAAACTCAAACAAAAGGTTTAGGCTTTAGATGTACTTTAAGAAAACTACTGAAGCATTAGTAAAGCTGGTTGGTCAGACAGAGTAACCTTTCCGTCATGTGACCTTGTTTCAGCAGGCTGGATCAAAAGACTTACAACAGTTCTCTGTGGGCATCCATGTAAGTAGGGTTATCATTTGCTTCCACTGAAGACTCCGTGATATAGCAAGTAGCTGTTCTGATACCAGTGAAGACCACACTTTCTACTAAACATCAAAGTAATACATTTCCAGTGACCTGTATGATCTAACAAACTTTCCACTGTGCTGGATTTACTCACAATTTTTCTCCATCTTGTTCTTCTTGCCATTTGTTATCCTATACCATGACCATTATTTGATGTCACTACTTCCACACTATCCACCTATCCTCTTTCCCTTTTATCCTCTTCGGTCTTTTCCTCACATCTCCTCATCCATCTCCCTTTTTCTGCAGATTCCTCACACTTTTTATTTTCACGTTTGAACCTGGGAGGGGGGGGGGGGCTATATTTTTTCCCCCTCTCTTACATAGTTACATAGTAGGTGAGGTTGAAAAAAGACACAAGTCCATCAAGTCCAACCTATGTGTGTGATTATATGTCAGTATTACATTGTATATCCCTGTATGTTGTGGTCGTTCAGTTGCTTATCTAATAGTTTTTTGAAACTATTGATGCCCCCCGCTGAGACCACCCCCTGTGGAAGGGAATTCCACATCTCTTACAGTAAAGAACCCTCTACGTAGTTTATGGTTAAACCTCTTTTCTTCTAATCTTAATGAGTGGCCACATGTCTTGTTAAACTCCCTTCAGCAAAAATGTTTTATCCCTATTGTGGGGTCACCAGTATGGTATTTGTATAATGAAATCATATCCCCTCTCAAGCGTCTCTTCTCCAGAGAGAATAAGTTCAGTGCTCGCAACCTTTCCTCATAACTAAGATCCTCCAGACCCTTTATTAGCTTTGTTGCCCTTCTTTGTACTCGCTCCATTTCCAGCACATCCTTCCTGAGGACTGGTGCCCAGAACTGGACAGCAAACTCTAGGTGCGGCCGGACCAGAGTCTTGTAGAGTGGGAGAATTATCATTTTATCTCTGAAGATAATCTCTTTTTTAATGCATGCCAATATTCTGTTTGCTTTGTTAGCACTAACTTGGCATTGCATGCCATTGCTGAGCCTATCATCTAATAGGACCCCCAGGTCCTTTTCCATCCTAGATTCCCCCAGAAGTTCTCCCCCCCAGTGTATAGATTGCATTCATATTTTTGCCACCCAAATGCATTATTTTACATTTTTCTACATTGATCCTCATTTGCCATGTAGTTGCCCACCCCATTAATTTGTTCAGATTTTCTTGCAAGGTTTCCACATCCTGCAGAGAAGTTATTGCCCTGCTTATCTTAGTATCGTCCGTAAATACAGAGATTGAACTGTTTACCCCCATTTATGAATACATTAAATAGGATTGGTCCCAGCACAGAACCCTGGGGAAACCCACTACCCACCCCTGACCATTCCGAGTACCCCCCCCCCATTTATCACCACCCTCTGAACTCGCCCTTGTAGCCAGGTTTCAATCCATGTACTCACCCTATGGTCCATGCCAACGGACCTTATTTTGTACAGTAAACGTTTATGGGGAACTGTGTCAAATGCTTTTGCAAAATCTTGTGTCTTGTCTTCCTATGAATCGTTTCCCACCTTTATTAGACTACCGATAAGTATCTCCGCTTTATCCTTCGTTATATACCATTCTTCAGTTCGATAGATTACAGATAGGTGTCTCTGCCTGTTGCCTTATTAGCCCTCAATTTTGGCCTTATCTTTACTCAGATACCCTTCCCCCACAATTTTGGCTTTATCTTTACTCAGATACCCTTCCTCCCTTCAGAATGTAAATCCATACAAGAACCTCAAGCTCCAGAATAATCACCAAGAATGATTTCACCCATCTTCTCTCTCCCTTAATTTCCATCTACTACTCTCAATCCCACTCATTAGGTTATCTTTTCAGACTTTTTCTACTAAATTGTGCCATCTGTTTGTGTACCCACTGTACCAATATGTATTGTTCTGCCTATCCTAAGAAAAATTCTATAAAAATATTGGGCAGCACAGTGGCTAAGTGGTTAGCACTTCCTCCCAGCATCACAAGCCCTCTTGCGGAGGTTTATCTTGTGTTAATATAATGTATTGTATTTTCTTATTCTATTCTGGTTTACTATATGGAATGTAATAATCCCTATGAATATTATGTAATAATAATGCATTGTTTGTATTATTTATCGGTTGATACATTGTGAATATTAAAGTGGATTCTGAAGAAGCCCGATTTGGGGGAAACGCGTTGATCCTACTATCAATTTTTATTCTGTTGGTTAAAAAAACAAACATTTTTCATATGTGTTTAGATTGTATTTCCAGATTTTAAACTGTGTATAATACATTTTCTAGTTTTTAAAATATATTCTTTTTTTCCTTTGTATATTATTTTTGTTTGGCATGTAAAAATCCCTTATATAGCCGTGTCTCCCACAATGGAAGATTCGAGGACACCTTGCTATTTCCACTATTAACCTTTTGGGGATTGTGCCTCCATTTTTTTGTTGTTGTACAAGCTCCCCCACCTAACCTTCCTATCACTAGGGTTGTCAGTTCAAATCTCAACCACGGCACTGCCTGCATGGAGTTTGCATGTTCCCTGTGTGCCTGCGTGGGTTTCCTCCCACACTCCAAAGACATGCTGGTAGGTTAATTGGCTCTTGTCTAATTTGGCCCTAGTAGGTTTATGAATGTGAGAGTTAGGGACCTGAGATTGTAAGCTCCTTGAGGGCAGGGACTGATTTGAATGTGCAATATATGCGTAAAGCCCAGTGTGAATTGACAGCACTATAAGTACCTGTAATAAATAAATATTAAAAGAATAATTCTGTGCATGACCAGACTGCAAAGCACAAAGTAAAAGGTTAATCTACCCTTGGTGACTCGGCAACCCCTGCAGCCTACAGGTCACTCTCTCGGCCAAATTTTATGCAGTCATACCACATTCTTCTAACATTAGCTGAACAGTCCAGGTTACTATTTAACTGCCAGCAAAGCACTTTGCCAGAAAATGTAACACTGTTTGAGTAAGCTAAAATTCAGATACAGCTATATATTCAGGCAATCATGCATCAAAGAAAGTCAAACAAAAGGGTTCTATAAAAAAAAGCACCACAATGTGCCAATGCTTACAATAGGCCAGTCTTTTTCTACCATGGTTCTGTGAAACCCTTGGGCCATTTCCCACATGTCTATTCCCCACTCTCCGTATTGGATGAACAATCGCTGAGAATTGCATTGTGGGATGCAAGATGGAGGTTTACCTGTCCTCCAATTTGCATGCCCCATTCAAAAGCCCCTGGGGTGCACACCTGAGGGATGTTTTAAAGTGCCTTTCTTAACCTTTTAGCCATGAAGGAAACATTAAAATCATTTTTAGGGGTCTTGGCGAACCCCATGGAATTAATTTTAGGGGTTTTGAGGATCGCTTGAAATTTAAGGGGTCTTGGAAAACCCCTGAAAATATTTTTTATATCTGCAGCTCAAGAAATGCTAGCAACATAATAGGTTGTAGACTAAGGTGACCAGATTTTTAAAATGAAATCCAGGGACATTTTTTTTATTGGCAAATGGTAAACTCTTTTATAAGCATATTTTCCTCAAATGATATATGCGGTGTATGTGGTATGATTGAATGATATATACGTTATTTCTCACATTTCGTTCTGGAGATAAAAAAAAAAAAAAAGATACGTCTTAGAATTTTTTAAGATAAGACTACCAAATGTTATGAAGAGAATATAGAGAAAAAAACAGGTCTCAGGAGTGCGCTACATAAAGAATTCAGGGCTCAGGAGTGCGCTACATAAAGAATTCAGGGCTCAGGAGTGCGCTACATAAAGAATGCAGGGCTCAGAAGTGCGCTACATAAAGAATGCAGGGCTCAGAAGTGCGCTACATAAAGAATTCAGGGCTCAGAAGTGCCCATGTATGAAGCCTCACCAGTGTCCATGTATGCAGCCTCACCTGTGCCCAGCGGCGTCGGGAGGGGGGGCTATAACTACGAGTGGGCCCCCTAAAAATCCCCAGGTCTAGGGCATTCATATCATAATTATTAGCCCCGAGCCCAAGCGGCCATTTACAAAGAGCGCGGATCGATCCGAGCGACATACAAAGTCTGGCGGCATCTATAAGCCCATTGGACGTCACACATCCCGCGGTCCCGGCACTGGACCAGTGTGACCTCCATCATAGCCACTGCCGAATTCAGGAGGCAGGAATGACACTGCAGCCGTGCACTCGGAGATCTCCGCTCGCTGTGTGTAAATGGCTGCTATTCTGATGCCTGCAGGGCTGTCTGAGTGGTCACGATTGGGATGCACGCACTTGCACACTACAGGCAAGACCGAGTTGATTCAAAGGTCAGTGTAGGTGTCAGGTAGGTCAGGGTAGGTGTCACCAGTGCCCGTGTATGCAGCCTCACCTGTGCAGGGGATCCGAGAGAAAAGCCGGCGTCAGGCAGGCTGGCGTCGCCTGCTGTAACAGCTTTAATTTGAGTCGCTGGGTGCCCGCCGTCACACAAGTCCCGCCTCCTGGGTCGGCTTCTACCTATGATAGACAGCACACGTCCCAGCAGCAGACAAGTGTGCTGTCCTCTATCAAAAGAGCCAAACTAGTAGGCGGAACTTGTGTGACGGCAGGCACCCGGCGATTCAAATTAAAGATGTTTCAGCTGGCGACGCCGGCCTGACACCCCCCAAGTGTGTGGCACCTCGGACCCCCCCTCCCTCTGCCTCAGCACCTGCCCAGGTTCGGCCCTGCAATTTGGGGACAAATCTGGGGACAGTGTCCTCAGTCTGGGGACTGTCCCCGGAAACATCTGGTCACCGTATTGTAGACATAAAGAAATAATTTTCAGGAATCATAAAATAAAATAGGAAATAGTAATAGCCGGAAAACACAGACAAGAAAAAGTGTAATGTTCTTATCTTGCTGCTTCGTATGTTGCAGGTCAGTAGAAAAATGCCCCATACATTGGTATTCCGGAATACCCCCATCCTTAACCCGGGAACACACCATTCGTTTTTTCACGGGGTTGAACAAAAACAAAAAAACTGTCAGCTTAAGTTGGAGTCGCTGTACTAACCATGCGAGGTTAGTACAGCGAACTCCCCCGCTGAGCTGTTGTGTTCTGACAGGGAGGGGGCCCCACCAGAACACTCCGATCAGGGCTCTATGTCATTGGCTGAGAGCATTGATCGGGAGACATTCAGATGCTGGTTATGTTTACAACCGATCGTCTTGCTAGCGTTTCCCGAGCTGCAAAAATATTTTCAGGGGTTCCTGAAGACCCCTAAAATAATGTCAAGGTTTCCTTCATGGTAAAGAGGTTGAGAAAGGCACTTTAAAATATCCCTCAAGTGCACACCCCAGGCAGGGGCTCTTGAATGGGGCATGCAAATTGGAGGACTGGTAAACCTCCATCTTGCATCGCACAATACAATTCTCAGCGATTGTTCATCCAATCTGGGAGAGTGTGGAATGGACATGTTGGGACGTAGAGGGGGGTCTAGTGCCCGATTTCTACATAATACATTTAAGGAGTTCCTAAAGGACAAATTTGTGGATTATTACTGTTACATGTGAGTGCAAACTTGTTTTGACAATTTTAAATGATTAATAAAAATCTACTACACTAGGAGCTACTTCTTTAGGTCTCCTGTGGAGTTTACTTGTACACAATAATCTGACATGAGGGATCTTTGGAATGGCAAGGTGCTACCGAGGAATGGACTGAGTTTCTATTACCAATTTCCATTTGTGATTTTTGACCTCCTGTAATTAAGGGGCCAAACACCTCTGGCAAGTTGCCATCTATTTCCTGAGCACACGTGGTGATGGATGTGGAAGACATGACTAAATAGAAGCACAAGGCTGGTGTTGGGATATGTCACAAATGGACTTTTACGTTATGCAATAATGGTGGATCATTCACCTTTTTGAAAGGGGCAGCTACACAATTTTCACTGCACATATAATGATTTAAAAAACATTTTTAGAGGGCGCCATCATTTGTTTCAAAATCATTGTGGATTATTATGGCTAGCAATTTATGATGCCTGCATTAATTGGTCAGTTTTACTTTTATTCACCTTTGAATGCAAAACAGACAAAGATAGCCTTCTACTACTTTGACATCCCCATCCCACCGACAGCCTGATTCCATTACAGATTTGCCCATCCGCAACGATTACCACATTTAACAGATATACACAAATTCTGAACCAAATTCTGAACCATGCCAGGTGGTAAATACTGATGTAACACACTGGTGTGTTCCATGCATAACTACATCTTTAACTTAACAATGCAAGATCCCAGTGGGTATTAATTACCTCCAAAGACTATGGGCCAATTAGCAACACAAAAAGATCTAAAAATAACCTCCAATAACCTTCCTGAATACAACCTTCTTAAGAGTCCGTTAAGGAAAAGACGAACGAAAGACACAAATGAATGCAGCTCTGAAGTCAATTACGACTATATGTGAATAGTGTATCTCAGTTTGACTTGATATCAAACTCTTGCAACCCCATGTACTGTAGAGCTCAGTCTGCAAATAGAAGCAGCAGCACAAGGAGCCAATGATTTGTGTTGCTGATAACAAAAGATCTGCTGATAGGAAAAAAGAACAGAGAGATGAGCTTATGAGTCTGCTACTTCTCCTTTCACTGCTCAGTCCCAGGCTCCTGGGTGGACAAGACTTATAGGTTTGTTTTAGTGAACTGCAGTAGAGAAAAAGCAGGTCTCCTGTCCTGCCAGACATGGCTGTTCTGTGTGACAGAGCTGTGTAAAGCATGGAACTGGATGGACAGCAATACAAATCCTCTGGCAGGTAGACTAACTCCAATGTGTGTTTATCATCTGTGTATTTAGCCCTTTGCCTGGAGTTCAACTAAAACCAATCTGTATTTTTTAGCTCTTAAAGATAAAAAACTACCAATGCAATTAAAAGAGGTACCTGTCGCATAATGAACAGATATGAAAAATATAATGGCGTGTCGTAGATGAACGCAAAATTAAATTTTGAAAGAGTGGTGAGGGGCTGTAACCCCAAACAGGCTTTTATTGTCATCTGTGTCCCCATTAGGGAGATGGAGAGATGTCACCAGCACACCAAGATCTCCAAAAAAAATGGGCCAAAGCTTTATTCAGCGATCGCATCATTACAGCAAATCGCAATGTTTGGGAGCCACACAGGACCCCTTCATCACATGCCTGATGGAAGGGGTCCTGTGTGGCTCCGAAACATTGCGATTTGCAGTAATGATGTGATCACTAAATAAAGCTTTGGACCCATTTTTGGAGATCTTAATGTGCTGGTGACATCTCTCGGACTATTCATGGTTCCAGTGGGTGGTCGCTTCAGCACCCACTTCCATACACAGCCATCTCTACAGGAATGTGTGCATTGGAAATAGTGCGTTGGACCCATTAGGGAGACATTACTCTCTAATGTTCCTGGTGACCATAGTCATTGGGACTGAAAGTGAGGGAAATTGTTGAAACCGTCGTGTTATTACTTAAAATGTTTTCAGTGAGGGCAACTGTTTAAGAGGGCATTTCCCTCAGTTTGGAGAGATTTACTCTCTTTTCCTGTGTGTCTACTGGACAGGGAGCAAAGGGAGATATCCCCAGTGGGAGACAGATGGGAAAAAAAACACCCAACATGGGTTTCGATCATTGCTCACACCAGTCTCTCTCAACCCTTTACTCAAAAAAACAAAAACCCTTAAAACAATTCTCGGGTCTCAGGGAAGTTCTACCAAGATTAGTCTGTTGGACGTCATTAGGAAAATGCTCCTTACATTGGAGGTCAAGGGAAATAACCCCCATTACAGTGGTGGTTAAAATGCCACCATTACAGTTAGCTAGAATGATCACTGGTGTTATGCTACCGGCTCTGCCAAGTGGGGACTGACCTGGAACTGTGCAGGTACCATCAGATAGAAGTCACAGCTCAAGGAACCCCTAGCAACCTGTGGAGGACCCATATGGTTCCAGAGAACATTGGTTTAGAATGGCTGCCCACACTATTAAAGATTTTTAAAAATGGCTTTAGATATACTTTAAAATCTGAATTTGGCAAACCAACATAATCTCACTTAATTACATACTGTACTGTTGCTCCTACAACTAACCGAACCATAATACTTCTAATTTGCACAAAGAAAAGGTACGAACAGAGGACAATGCAGATAAGATCTGTTCAATAGAATAGTAAAGCCTTCAGCCAGTAAGTAGCTGGTCATCAAGGATACTAAAGCACAAAGATTATAAGATTCCATATGAGACATAATTCTCTGCCACGTGACTGTTATTCTCAGTTGTGATTGACTGTCACTAATAAAATTAACTAGCAATAAATAGCAAAATTACAATTTTCTAAAAGGAAAACCCAAAAGGAAGGCAAGAAAGATAGGTATCACTTACAATCTCTTCAGCTGTGGCGTGGGAGAGAGTGGCGAGGTGAGGGACTCCCGGCTATAGACCCCGCTTTCACTATAAGATCCATTAATTGGTGACGATGTTGAAGATGGAGAATCCATATTCAGATCTATTTTCATGGAGTCCGGGCTGTCAAGATCAGAAAGACTTCCGCTCATCTTCGCTCTCTTCTTGGCAGCGCTGTTTCGCAGTTGTCGGAGAGAATTGATCATCTACATTAGGAAAACAACGTTAGTATCTGGAAACAAGGATACAAAAAAAAACAAAAACTTTGGATTATGCCACACTGGCCCATCTGTACTGTGTTGTTCTTTAATGTTCATATGCAAGAATCTGAATGTTTAGTCTTAAAGCGGAAGTAAACCCACCCATAAAACTGTTTCACTTCCGGCACGTGCCGGAAATGTAACGCTCCCATTGGTTGTGCTCTCAACCAAACTGTCAAGCCATCCAATGGCTGGTGTCATAACTGATCACATGTGCAGCATCATGGCAGTTGTAGATTAAACAGAGGCAAAGATGGCAGCTTCCTTGGCTGAAAACGATAGGAGGGTTTACTTACACTTTAAAAGGCTCATCCACTTTAAAAAGGAGATTACAATTGAAGCCTACTAACCTGAGTCAGCCCCTGGCTTCTTATATACTCCAGTGAAGAAAAAAGCATCCAAGTGACACTGGGACTGTGATGTAACTTCGTACAAAGTAATGAAAATGACAAAAACATTCAGAGAGCTCATTGACTCAGGTGAGGCTGCTCACAACAGAGAAGGCCACCTTCCAGTGGATACCACAGCAGGTTACCAGAAGAAAAACATGCACCTTGGAAGAAGTGCCAGACCAACGTATAAGAGAGTCTAAATTTACTTATTAGTTCATACTAAAAAAACAGCCAAAGCATTTTAGGGGTCAGAGAAAACTCCCCCTTCATCAGGGCTTTAGTTAAGATGGACCTTCAATGGACTCAAAATAGAGCTTTCCTGTGTGAATCTGTGCAGAGAAGCCAATTGCTGGATCAAGAGCATTATTGGTCAAGCATTATCTGCATGAGCAATCAAGACACGCTTATTTTGATTGCTCATGCTGATACTGCTGACCAATAACTCTCTCGATACAATAATCATCTTCCCTATACAGGTACTGCAGTACCATGCAATCTGTTGCAGGCAAACGCACAGTGTTTGCAATCTGCATTTAGGGTGCTATTAGGAATAGATTGACACCCACAGCAGATCACACACTGAATGCATTTTGAACGAGGTGTGGGAAACGAGCACGTAAGGCGGGTTTCCAGCACTGCATTCTGGGGTGAACAAGGCTGGAAATTTATGTGTGTCTGTTACCATTTGACAGTTGTTGCATGTAATTTTGACAGCCGTTAACAGCTGCTATGACATATCTGAATAAAGAGGGAAACAAATTAGCAAAAACGCAGCAGCTGCATGTATTACTGATGGATATAATAATACACCCCACATAAGCAATCAGCCCAGCTATCCTCCGTAGACCTCTAAAATAAGCGGAACCAAAATTTCAGGCTCATAATGAACATTACATGCTGCAGTCTTCAACAGAGAGGACCATGGAACACAGAAGCACCCATCAACTTTCATAAGGCTATAAATGATTTATTCGACCTCCACCAATAAAAAAAACAAATAGCCAAGTGTACTTTTTTTTTTTTTTTTTTGCTTCCCTAAATTTAAGATTTGTCACTTTAAAGCGGAGTTCCACCCAAAAGTTGAACTCTCACTTATATGCTCCCCCCCCTCCGGTGCCACATTTGGCACCTTTCAGGGGGGAGGGGGGAATGGGGGACCTGTTTTTGACAGGTCCCCTGCCCCACTTCCGGAGACGGGCCGCGGCCCGATCGCCCAAGAGTTCGCACCCCCTCCTCATTCCCCGCCATGGAGCCAATTAGAATGCGCAGTAGGGAACAAGAAGTGAAGCCGAAAGTCTTCACTGCCTGGGTTCCTTACCAGGAATGGCGGCGGCAGCACCCGGGAGTGGATCCGAAGATCGGCTGGGGTGCTGTCATTGTGGGTTCCCTGGACAGGTAATTATCCTAATATTAAAAGTCAGCAACTACAGTATTTGTAGCTGCTGACTTTTAATTTTTCTCACCCAGGCTGGATCTCAACTTTAATGATTAGCTTTGTGTTCATTAGGAGGTTTAAGGGATAAGTGCAGTTCTGGTGTACTTATCCTTCTCCACCCCCATCTCCTCTGTGGTATGCACCAGTATAGGCTCTCCAAGCAGTAGTGTTGTACTGTAGGTAAGAATAAGATATACTCAATGTGTTGGAGGCGGTGGGGGAGCAGAAGAATAGGTCAATTAAAGCATTTCTCCCCTCCCCTACACAGAATGAGCAATTAACTCCTCCAGTACAGGTGCAGCCCCACAACAAGGGATCATTTTATATTTTCAGCGGAGATGGGCTTCAAATATAAGCATATTGGTGAAAATGTGATTAGATCCAATGCAAATAACTATCAGCATTAGGGAAAAAAGAAGTGGAACAAAACATGCAGTAAAAGTGCCTTTAAAGCATATTTCGACTTTTGCAACCAAATTGGGATAACACCTTTTATTTATATTTGGTACATGTTCCCAATTTACATAGCAAAACTTAAAAAAATAAAATAAATGCTGGTTACATTTTACTTTTTTTTTTCTGAAGACGCCAAAAACGATGCTATGCAGAGAGGGCTGGGGAGTTCATGTTTACCATAATTAACCCTGTCTGTTCTGTGCTGCCAGATATCATTCTCAGTTGTAAACTGGAATTGAACACTGTCCGTCCTAACAAATGGTTAAAGATCTAGAAGCCATCTTCTCTTGTGTTTATTCTCTGTTGAAGGGTATGATATTAAAATGGCTCCTTGGATAATAGCGTGAGACTCGCACACATGGGTTGTTAGTTTGTTATGCTTTGGCTGTAAGAGCTCACTGTGTGCCGGAGGCCCACAGTTAGCCTTGTTTGGGCCCCTGCACGGGCCGTTTCTGTTTTACCTTGAAAAGTTCAATAAACAGAATTTGAAAAAAAAACAAAAAAAAAAAAAAAGATCTAGAAGCTGGCCTTCAGCATTTTTACGGTAATGAGGGGAAAACGCAGTGGGGACCAACTCAATTTCCTCCCATTTCCAATTGTTTACAGTAGCTTGCAGTCTGCCCAATGCCTGCTCCAAACAAAACATCTACAAAGGCCAAAAATCATTTTTAAATTATTATTTGTTGGCTGTGTGAATGAGAACAAATATCAAGCATATAGTGGGGTTTTCTTAAATTGACTGCTAAAGCAGAAATGCGCTTTGACCCACATGTAAAAGTGATATGAACTGGCTATTGAAATGTGCTGGGTAAAAGTCAAAAGCCCACAGCCCACACAAAAGCCCACAACACTGATGTGTTAGGTCTGAAGACCTTTTGAATCTCTTTGAAGTGGAAGAACTCAGCAGTAGTACTACATCCCTTAGCATTAAACACCAACCTCTTCCCGATCGTCCTCGTCTCTAGTAGTCAATTCCAAGAGGTCAATGGCAATATTCTCTTCTTCGCTGCTCTTCTCCTTGGGCTTGGGATTATCCCAAACATAGCTGCCTGGGATGGAATTAATTTCTGGCAATGACTTGGTGCTCTTGGCGATCGGAGGGACTGGCTTGGACCTGTTAAGATCTTTCTGTCCTGAAGGAAGTCTCACAAGTGAAGCCTTGAGTGGAACTGGAGCATCATCATTACCTGAAGATTTTCAAAACACCAGACAACTGAATGAACGTGTGCAATTTAAAGAAAGAGAAAACTACTATTTTCAGTAAGAGCATATTTAGGCTGCCATTTTTACATTTATGTAATTTTTGATAGGATTCACATTTTCATTAGTGCTTCGGTCACTGTTATGTACTATTCAAAGGATATGGAATTGCATAGTGGGATTTTTGGAAAGACTCTCTGAAGATGAACTTACACACTATGTAGGCATAGATCTACACCCTGTTGCATGAACACACTGCTTATAAGATGTGCATTTAAAGCGGGAGTCCGGCGACCAATCTTTTTTTTTTTTTTTTTTTAGGTCATTGAGACACTTTGCTAATCCCAAAATAATACTCACAGTTTGGGTGTAATATTTCTGCCTCTGTCTGTTTTCGTACTGAAGAATAACTTAAAAAAAGTGATGCTGGCTGTTTCCATCTTGCTTGTGGGCATGTGAAGCCCACAAGCATTGATTTCCGGGATGCGGTGAATGCTGTTCATTCACAGCTTGTTCACACGCATGATCATTGTTTCCACACTGAATCTTGGGAAGCCTGACACTAAGCTCCCAGGAGACAGTGTGGCGCCGGGGAAAGGCAATAAACACGCCTACTCCCATGGGAGGACTGTGCCACAATAAAGTACAATATAAAGGTAATTACAGCGATAAAAAATTTTTTCGTGCGGCATTTGAACATCTATGCAATTAACTGAAGGGGGTAAGATTAAGTTAAAAATTTGAGTGGAACCCCGCTTTAAGAGACTACTTGTCAATAATAAAAGGGCAATGGTTTGAGGAATGCTACAATGACCACCAATCAACCACCACAGAAATAGTTCATTTGGCCGAATGTCCACCATTACTGACGTGCTGGAGGTCCATGTTCCCTTTGATCACCAACTTTATAATTAGTACATGGAAACATCAATGTGTTTCGGAAACACATAATACCTAGCTGACAAATGCAATAAGCTTTCAGTCGTGCTTCCTAACAATAATCAAATCCTACAGTGGAAACCCCCAGGCACTCCGTACTGTTCTTCTACATGAAGTCAGGAGGTCAAGCTTTTGTCTTCAAAACTACAAAGTAATCTAATCTTCAGGTGTTAGGGGAAATGTCACAAAGCTGAACAGTTCCAATTGAGCATACATAATAACTAAAAAAAATACGAAGAACGCCTTTGGTGAAAACACCATGTCAAAATGATTCTGATAGGCCACATTAACATCTGGCAAATAATGGATCGAGGACAGAAATGCTGCGATTGGAAAAAAAAAAAAAAAAATCGCACTGCAATCGTTGCAAAACACACCACTTGTGTTTGGGTTCCATTTATTTTTAATGGCACCTCAAACAGTGCGGTTTTGCCACGATTATCGTGATATTTATCACAACAAACTGCATCTCGCAAAGCTTGCCACCCAAAAGAGGATCCTGCTCCTCTTTAGGCGACAAGCTTTGAGTGATAAAATGGCACCATGTTTGAGGTGCCAATAAAATAAAATTAAACCTAAATAGGCGTGATGTTTTTTGCCACAATTGTAGCGTGATTTGGAATCATGGACAGAATCGCAGCGATTTTGCCCGCAACTCCAAATCACCAGGATGTGAACAGGGCCTAAAAGCGAAGCTTGACCCAGCCTCTAAATCATACTATTGGTTGTTTCATAGTCTCACTGGCCAACAAGAAGGGTCTGGAAGTTGTGGAGGTCATGGGGGCTCAATATTTACAGCAAAACTGTTTGCATATAAATGCAGTTAGCTCCATATTTCTGGATCTACAGATCATTCTGATACACAATTTGTACAGCGGGAAACCTCCAGGGACATTTTCCACCAAAAAGCCTGGGCTGCATTGCAAGTATTTATTTAAGATGGCAATGACACAAGGTGCTTGGCACAATCACACAATAGTCTCTCTATGTATAAATATGATCAGTTGTATAAGTGGACATGAGGAGATCAGCCTCCGTAAAGTAAAGTGAACCTGAACTCAAGAAGTGGAGATATGCGATCTTATATGAACCATCTGGAAATGTTAATTGGGCCCAAGCAGTACCTTGATGAACTAAACATAGCAGAGCACTTGTGCCTAGGAACTAGTGTGCCTTTAGCTCCATAGTGTATCTGCAGTGTGAGATCTAAAAGGCACCGCTGCCTCTGACACCGAGTCTCACTGGATCTGGAGTGAGATTTATTATGTCCTGATCACGATTCTCATAGAAGCAGAACTGGAAACCTCCATTGCCAGGATCTTCCTGCTAATTTTTCATTCTGTGGGTCTCTGCTTCCTATACCTTTCCAGTTGCTTCATGAATATTCCCCACCAGTGATCAGATCACCTGTCAGCAAGGGTGCAGCTGACATGACATGAGAAAGTAAAGTCCTGCCTCTCCTCTATCAAGATGGCCATCAATACCTCTTGAATTGCTCCTGAAAAATACAATAGATCGTCAAAAGTATTGGGACGCCTGCCTTTACACACACATGAGCTTTAATGGCATCCTTAGTCCATAGGGTTCAATATTGAGTTAGCCCACCCTTAAGAGCTCTAACAGCGTCAACTCTTCTGGGAAGGTTGTCCACAAGGTTTCAAGTTCCTCCACCCCAAACTCGCTCACCATGTCTTTATGGACCTTGCTTTGTGCACTGGTGTGCAGTCATGTTGAAACAGGAAGGGGCCATCTCCAAACTGTTCCCACAAAGTTGGGAGCATGAAACTGTCTTGGTATGCTGAAGCCTCAAGAGTTCCCTTCACTGGAACTAACGGGCCAAGCATAACCCCTGAAAACAACCCCCGCCATAATCCCCCCTCCACCAAATGATTTAGACCAGTGCACAAACAAGATTCATAAAGATATGGATGAGCAAGTTTGGGGTGAAGGAACTTGACTGGCCTGCACAGAGTCCTGACCTCAACCTGACAGAACACCTTTGGGATGAATTAGAGCGGAGACTGCGAACCAGGCCTTCTCGTCCAAAATCAGTGCCTGACCTCACATATGCGCTTCTGGAAGAATGGTCAAACATTCCCATAGACACACTCCTAAACCTTGTGGACAGTCTTCCCAGAAGAGTTGAAGCTGTTATAGCTGCAAAGGGTGGGCCAACTCAATATGGAACCCTATGGACTAAGATTGGGATGCCATTAAAGTTCATGTGCGTGTAAAGGCAGGTGTCCCAATACTTTTGACAATATAGCGTAGCAGTGCACTTCTTGTGCCTAGGAACTCCTGTGTCCTCAAGCCCCCTAGCTCCACAAAGGCAAACTGATAAAACAGGCAAGGTAGGTCATTAATGGGGAAATATCATACAACAAGATTAGTAATGAGCTACAATTCGAGCCAAACTCAGTTCAGCCTGAGCCCACAAGAAACTGTCACATAATAGCAGGCCACTTATCCAATCATCTGCAGCTGTGGAATTCCTCACCTCTCAGCTGCACGTAACAAAGAGCGGGTTGCTGGTGACATTGACCTAATATGGCTATATTAGGTCAATGATGCCACCAGCATCCCTGCCCCTTTGTTATATGTGGCTGCAGGGCCAGGTATTCCATGGCCACAGCCGATTGAGCCAGGGGCCTATTAAGTGACAGTTTCCTGTGGGTTCGAGACAAACTCAGTTCGGCTCGGACCTTTGCTTATACTTATTCAAGCTTTATGCCTTAATGGAGAAGTCCAGCCTGGGCTCGTTTGGCTGGGCTTCTCCTAAGGGTCACAGGAGTGCAATTCATTTTGCACTTCTGTGACCCGTTTTTCAGCAGACAGCGGTCTGAAGTCCGTTCTCTGCTGACGTCACTGCGATCAGTCCAGGCATCGCCTCATCCCGACTTTCGAAGTCTGGATCCGCCAGATGCCTGGACTGATGGCAGTCTCAGCCTCTCAGCTCCCCGCCCCTCCACAGCTCAGCGCTCCAATGGAGGAGCAGAGCAGGAGAGCTGCTGACTGACAGTCAGGAGCTCTCCTCTCGGGGAGGTGAGAGAACCGAGCCATTGGTGGCGTTCAGTGGTTTGGTCCTCAGTGAAGAGGCGGCGGGGGACAGATGCAGCATCGGACTGATGCTGCATCCACCTAGGTAAGTATGATTGGCCAATAAAAAAATTAAAAAAAAACATACTTTCAATTGAAATAACTAACCACAGAGCCTCCTGTGTACATTCAACATTACATTGCCAAATCAGATGAATTTTCACCTGGTCACCGCACACAAGAGTGCTATGACTGTCCCAGATCAGATGCAATATTGAAGAACTATGTTGATAACAGATTAAATAATAATATGTTGCTTCACTAAGGCTGTACAATCTCAGATGGACACATAGGTACTCAATTAGACAGAGGCAGGCAACAACTGAGCAAGTAGCACGTTCAAAAAACCTGGCATGACACATTGATGCACCAATACCTATAATGTATAAGATTTTATAAATATATAATAAAATGTTTATTTATAGAGGAAGTAAAACTTCCCTGTATTGTTTGTACCTATAGGTAAGCCTTATTTTAGGCTTACCTATTGGTACTGTAAAATATCTCCTAAACTTAGCACTGTTTAGGCGAGATTTACTGTATATTCAGCCGATCAAGTCATTGGCGCATGCGTTTTGAAGAAACAGCCACCCGTGCCGTTTCTTCAGAGCCCTGTACAGTGACCAGCAGTGCATGTGTGGGAGTGACGTCACGGGGCTCTGGCCAGTCACACAGCCGGAGTCCGTGGACTCAGAAGAAAAACGGGCGAAGATGGATGCGGCCTCCAGCGAAGACAACGAGGGCTTTGTTTGCAAGTACATTTCACATAATGTGCTAGTATGCAATGCATTCTAGCACATTATGCCTTAACTTTGCAGGCAGCGTTTACTTCCTCTTTAAAGCTCAGTTTATAATTTTGTAAAGTTAAAAAAAAAAAAAAAAAATACATAAAATTGACCAAAAACTAGCTTCACTTTATATGGTTACAATATGAATATGGCAATTACCAAGGAATGCAAGCAGGGGCTCCTTTTGGATGCTGAATGTGGCAGGTGCCTGCTTGGCAGAAGAATTTCTGACCTTTGCTGTTGGGGTTTTCACAATCGGCGTGTGGTGCACATCGAACATGGAAGACAGCTAAAAGAAAGATAAAACAAACTGGTGGTGAGGTATAGAACCAGAACATTTGGGTGGCATGTAAACATAACATAAGGGCATACACACTCCCGTTTTTCCAGGTAAGCCCAAATCACAGGACTCTGCAATCCAGCATCCACAGGACTGCATCCACATAAAGAAATTTGGATGGCTGCACACCACAAAAAAAAAAAAAAAAAAAAAAAAAAAAAAAAGGTTGAAGAGCAAATTAGAAAAAGTGTCCATAAAAACCATCCAAAAGTAGATAGATAAATGGATGGATGGATGGATGGATGGATGGATGGATGGATGGATGGATGGATAGATAGATAGATAGATAGATAGATAGATAGATAGATAGATAGATAGATAGATAGATAGATAGATAGATAGATAGATAGATAGATAGATAGATAGATAGATAGATAACCAACACTCTCTCTCTTTTTCCCCATCTATGTATTTTTGGCAATTTTATGGACACTTTCTGTATACCAATAAAGAGGACTTAAAAGGAGATCTATGGAGTGCAGCCATCCAGGTGTCTTCTCTGTGTGGATAACACAAGGGCAAATGTTATAGCTTGGTGTAAAAAAAAAAAAAAAAAAAGTAATATATGTTGTAGTCTATTGCAAGCATATTTCACCTTTCGGCTCCATTCACACCCGAGCGATCTGGATCGCAGGCGATTTCAGAAACACATCAAAACGCGGAACGCATCTGCGATGCCATCATTTCTTAATGGCACCCCAAACGCGCTGCAATTGTCGAGCAACAAAACGCACTACAAATCGCAGAAAAAATAAATTGCACACTCTCCAGGCTTTGTGCCAAGATTTGGTACATGAGCTTTTTTGGAGCATTTTTTGGAGCGGAGGGAGGCCCATTTAAATGAATGGTGCCGCTCCAAAAACACTACTAAAAAGAAAGAAGAAGAAGAAAAAAAAAAAAAAAAAAAGAGCTGCAGCAGCTATCGCTGCAGATCGCTCAGGTGTGAACGGGTAATAAATAAAAAATATTTTCTAATTTGCGCAACTGTAAAATCTGGGGACACAACTAATGAACATCTCATAAAAGCTGGAAAATGTAAACCTAAAGTTACCTTTAGGCCCCTTCCACGCAGGGAGGGCTCCGTTGGAGTGCGGCTGTTCTGCTGATCCCCGTTGAGCAGGCGGATGACAGGTCTGTGTCAGCTTCGATTATGCAGAGCGGACACGGACACAGTCTGCTCTCCTCTATAGGCAGTCGGATGTAAAAACGGACCACCTGTCTGTTGACATCCGATTGCTATCCGATCCGCAGACAGATTGGGAATCCCTATCAGTCTGTTTTTAGTGGACAGGATCGGATCCTATAGAGGAGACTGGAGGGTCCGATCTGGTCAGCCTAAAAAAACACGACAGGCGGACCCGATCGGTCCACTATTCCTCAATAAAAACAGAACTAAACCCTCACTTAGTTTACAGCCAAAGGAAGCTGCCATCTTTGCCTCAGTTTCATCTGCAGTTCCCATGGTGCTGTACATGTGATCAGTTAGGACACCAGCCATCGGATCACTTGACAGTTTGGTTGAAAGCAAATACAAGTGCAACAGTTATCATTAGAGATGCACTGAAATTTCAGCAGCTGAAAATGGTGTTGTTATCGCCATTTTGCCAATAAGAGAAAAAGGTGCAGATAAAGACACCGAAAACGCATGCAATTTTACAATGCTTATGGTGTGTTTTTTTTATAGGTCATGTGACTTCAAAGGCTGAGTTCACACCTCAGCGTCTTGAATCGAGGGGAATATACAGGTATATTTTAAAATTTTTTTTTTTTTATTTAAAAAAAACTCATTTTTGTTTTTAGTTTTTGGCCAAGTGCATTCTGCATTTTCGGTTTTGGCAACAAAATTTCCATTCCATCCCGCCTCGGGATGACGCCCACATGGGTGCCCCCTCAGCATACAGCTTGCAGAGGGGGCACCTGCAGAGAAGGAGGAGGTGACCACCAAAGAGCTTTTACAACCACTTTAAAAAAAGATTGTGATTAGTGGTTACCTGAGATGCAGCAATTGTCCCTTGCTCAAGGAACCCCTAGAAACCTCAACCTGGTTGAGAAGCCTAATTTATATCATACGCACAATTTTGATTAACCAGATTTGTAATAAATGTATTTAAAAAGGACAAGCCTGCAAAATTAGCTTTAAAGCTGAACTCCAGAAATTCAGCTCCTTTGAAAAAAGTGAAGGAACACTACGAGTGGAGTCCAATGAGGTACATGACACTTTCTAGACTCATTTCTAATATTTATATATCAGACAGGTTTATAGAACTCCCGAAAGACAGCCAACGCTGTAGTTCCCGATGCTGGACTTCTGGTCTGGGCAACTTCAACAGAACAAATGTTGCAGCTTCTAAGCCCATCCTGCCCCTCCTCCTGCCCAATCGCAGAAGCCTTTGTATCATGTGAACTCATTTACAAAATACAAAGGCTTCTGTGAATAGGCAGCAGAGAAGAGGGGCAGGCATAGCTGCTGGGTGTGCGCCTCTCCTCTTACAGTCCCGAGTGTATCCTTTGACAGAGCCATACACCTGTCAGGTATAAACAGACAATTCCAGGAGTAGGGATGAGCCGAACACCCCCCTGTTCGGTTCGCACCAGAACATGCGAACAGGAAAAAAGTTCGTTCGAACATGCGAACACCGTTAAAGTCTATGGGACACGAACATGAATAATCAAAAGTGCTAATTTTCAAGGCTTATATGCAAGTTATTGTCATAAAAAGTGTTTGGGGACCTGGGTCCTGCCCCAGGGGACATGGATCAATGCAAAAAAAAGTTTTAAAAACGGCCGTTTTTTCAGGAGCAGTGATTTTAATAATGCTTAAAGTCAAACAATAAAAGTGTAATATCCCTTTAAATTTCGTACCTGGTGGGTGTCTATAGTGTGCCTGTAAAGGGGCGCATGTTTCCTGTGTTTAGAACAGTCTGACAGCAAAATAACATTTTGAAGGAAAAAACTCATTTAAAACTACCCGCGGCTATTGCATTGCCGACAATACACATAGAAGTTCATTGATAAAAACGGCATGGGAATTCCCCAAAGGGGAACCCCGAACCAAAATTAAAAAAAAAAAAAATGACGTGGGGGTCCCCCTAAATTCCATACCAGACCCTTCAGGTCTGGTATGGATTTTAAGGGGAACCCCGCGCCAAAAAAAAAAAAAAAAAACGGCGTGGGGTCCCCCCAAAAATCCATACCAGACCCTTATCCGAGCACGCAACCTGGCAGGCCGCAGGAAAAGAGGGGGGGACGAGAGTGCGGCCCCCCCTCCCTCCTGAACCGTACCAGGCCACATGCCCTCAACATTGGGAGGGTGCTTTGGGGTAGCCCCCCAAAACACCTTGTCCCCATGTTGATGAGGACAAGGGCCTCATCCCCACAACCCTGGCCGGTGGTTGTGGGGGTCTGCGGGCGGGGGGCTTATCGGAATCTGGAAGCCCCCTTTAACAAGGTGACCCCCAGATCCCGGCCCCCCCCCTGTGTGAAATGGTAAGGGGGTACATAAGTACCCCTACCATTTCACGAAAAAAGTGTCAAAAATGTTAAAAATGACAAGAGACAGTTTTTGACAATTCCTTTATTTAAATGCTTCTTCTTTCTTCTATCTTCCTTCATCTTCTGGTTCTTCTGGCTCTTCCTCCGGCGTTCTCGTCCAGCATCTCCTCCGCGGCGTCTTCTGTCTTCTTCTCCTCGGGCCGCTCCGCACCCATGGCATGGGAGGGAGGCTCCCGCTCTTCTCTTCTTCTCTTCTTCTCTTCTTCTTCATTTTCTTCTCCGGGCCGCTCCGCAATCCATGCTGGCATGGAGGGAGGCTCCCGCTGTGTGACGGCGCTCCTCGTCTGACAGTTCTTAAATAACGGGGGGGGGGGGCGGGGCCACCCGGTGACCCCGCCCCCCTCTGACGCACGGTGACTTGACGGGACTTCCCTGTGACGTCACGGGGAATGCCACAGGGAAGTCCCGTCAAGTCACCGTGCGTCAGAGGGGGGCGGGGTCACCGGGTGGCCCCGCCCCCCGTTATTTAAGAACTGTCAGACGAGGAGCGCCGTCACACAGCGGGAGCCTCCCTCCATGCCAGCATGGATTGCGGAGCGGCCCGGAGAAGAAAATGAAGAAGAAGAGAAGAAGAGAAGAAAAGAAGAAAAGAAGAAGAGAAGAAGAGAAGAGCGGGAGCCTCCCCCCCATGCCATGGGTGCGGAGCGGCCCGAGGAGAAGAAGACAGAAGACGCCGCGGAGGAGATGCTGGACGAGAACGCCGGAGGAAGAACCAGAAGAACCAGAAGAGCCAGAAGAACCAGAAGATGAAGGAAGATAGAAGAAAGAAGAAGCATTTAAATAAAGGAATTGTCAAAAACTGTCTCTTGTCATTTTTAACATTTTTGACACTTTTTTCGTGAAATGGTAGGGGTACTTATGTACCCCCTTACCATTTCACACAGGGGGGGGGCCGGGATCTGGGGGTCACCTTGTTAAAGGGGGCTTCCAGATTCCGATAAGCCCCCCGCCCGCAGACCCCCACAACCACCGGCCAGGGTTGTGGGGATGAGGCCCTTGTCCTCATCAACATGGGGACAAGGTGTTTTGGGGGGCTACCCCAAAGCACCCTCCCAATGTTGAGGGCATGTGGCCTGGTACGGTTCAGGAGGGAGGGGGGGCCGCACTCTCGTCCCCCCCTCTTTTCCTGCGGCCTGCCAGGTTGCGTGCTCGGATAAGGGTCTGGTATGGATTTTTGGGGGGACCCCACGCCGTTTTTTTTTTTTTTTTTGGCGCGGGGTTCCCCTTAAAATCCATACCAGACCTGAAGGGCCTGGTATGGAATTTAGGGGGACCCCCACGTCATTTTTTTTTTTTAATTTTGGTTCGGGGTTCCCCTTTGGGGAATTCCCATGCCGTTTTTATCAATGAACTTCTATGTGTATTGTCGGCAATGCAATAGCCGCGGGTAGTTTTAAATGAGTTTTTTCCTTCAAAATGTCATTTTGCTGTCAGACTGTTCTAAACACAGGAAACATGCGCCCCTTTACAGGCACACTATAGACACGTAGAGAATTGTAATACTAAATAAGGAAGACATAAATGCCCCAAATAAATATAATAATAATAATAATTATAATAATAATATTTTTATTTGGGGCATTTATGTCTTCCTTATTTAGTATTACAATTCTCTACATGGCTATTGGTCAAACATGTGGGGGCCTATATGGTTTATATGACTACTTCCCGGTTTCTATGATTATTACTTTTTAATATTTTAATAGGGGAATAATTTAATTTTGTTTTCACCGCAGAGTGGTATATGGCTCTGGGGATGTCTTATTATTAAGTATTTTTTATTAGTTCCCAAGTGATAAATATATATGCTATTTATTGGCATTAACATTCTCCACTAGATGGCGTTTCCTTTAGCCGTTTATAGGCAGAATTTGGAATAGTACCCTATCAGGTGGTTATATTATTTTATATAATATTTTTTATTTTTTATTTTTCATTATAATTTTTGATGAAGCCAAGGTAGTGCGTTCATGTCGTACTTCTTTGAAAGAATACTCATATATGTTTTCAGTCCCCCCAGCAATGAGGAAAGCTCACTTTGCAAATGTTGAAGCGATATTTGTTTTATGTACATCAGCCCCCTGTTCGTTGCAAGATAGGGCTGACCAACGTTATTCGTTTTGCCATTAAAGTGAGGCTTGGTTTCACCTTGAGTACTTCCTGGTTTAGAACCAGGATGTGGCCACTAGAGTGTCAGAACGAGGGGTGGTTCTATGTATGTATTTAAGGAGCGATGAGTCAGTGCGTCGCCCGTTCCTATGACAACGTCCAATAGGACGAAACGTACGTCGGAAGGCAGACGCGCTGACGTCATCGTTTCCACCTTACAGTGAACGGGTGTATGCAGGCCGGCCGGCTGATTTTTATATGCTGTTACTCGCTATTTGTAGTAAGTGCGCTATTTTTATTCTCAAATAAACTGCTTTATACGGATTCACACTATGGAGAATATACTTCTTATTTCCCTGGGTGTCCAATGTTGAATATTCGACCTTTCTATTGGTGGATTCCGGACGATCCTCCTCCATGCTGAGATCGCTGTTGGTGTCCCCACGGAGTGGATTTCGAATATAAGCTTTAATATAGCTTACCTCTGGTAAGCACATATTGTTATAGGTGGTGGATTTTTGTTCACGTGATACTTTTTCACTACAAGTCTTCAATCACTATTGGTGGATTTGTTCTACACTAAGGACTGTCGATTTTCTGTGCCATTTCCAATTTTACAGACTTTTTGGTTTCTGTCACTTGCCTAATTTGCATTTAGTGTTTCACGATAATTTCGGTTGTATCAAGTCATCTGATTGTTATTATGTTGCTATTTGGGTTCACATATGTAATTAATAGGTGAATGTAACACAATTTCTGTGTCATTTCATATATTCATTTATTTTTTTAGCACAGTCTTTTTAATTTTATTTTTATAGCGCAGTTCTTTTTATTGCTTTATCTATTTTGATTCTTTATACCTGAGGATTAGGACTGCAGCTTGGGGGGTGTAGGGAAGCGCGGTAATTTTTTATGATTTCCTACACTATAGACACCCCCCAGGTACGAAATTTAAAGGGATATTACACTTTTATTGATTGACTTTAAGTATTATTAAAATCACTGCTCCTGAAAAAACGGCCGTTTTTAAAACTTTTTTTTGCATTGATCCATGTCCCCTGGGGCAGGACCCAGGTCCCCAAACACTTTTTATGACAATAACTTGCATATTAGCCTTTAAAATTAGCACTTTTGATTTCTCCCATAGACTTTTAAAGGGTGTTCCGCGGCATTCGAATTTGCCGCGAACACCCCAAATTGTTCGCTGTTCGGTGAACTTGCGAACAGCCAATGTTCAAGTCGAACATGAGTTCGACTCGAACTCGAAGCTCATCCCTATCCAGGAGATGACATGCACCTCATTTAGCCTAACTCATAGCGTCCAGGGCATTGTGGAGCAGCGGCGGCTCTTTTGAACTATGGGCAGATCATTCCCGGTGCCAGGACACAGCAACTATTCTGTGAGTGGACATCTTTTTTATTTTTATAATTTTTTTCATAAAACCGAGTTACTCTACGCCATCTTCCATGGTCTTGTATTTCTCTTGAGCAATCTCTGCAATGTGGTCTAAATACAACCAGATGACACAGGAGTAAATAGAAAGCCTTGAAGACCTGCCTTGGCATATGCCTGGGGGTCCATACTGGCGGGTGCACACCCTGGTGAGGGCACAAATGGTGGATTGCAGTGGCACACTAGTATATGCACAGAGCACCTTTTGTGGAAGTATTGTTTATGCACCAGCTTCACAGACACTATTGGGAATATAAATATAATTATTGCAAGCATATGGACTTCTAATTATTTTGATACATTCTTTCTTGATGATTTATAAAGTTTGCATTTATTAATTTGAAGCACTTTATAAGCACTTGCAGCACTTTGGTTGTACACATCGTACCCATTTTCTATTGCATTTGTAGCACTTTTAAATGCACCAATGGCACTTTATAAAGCACATATCTTTTATGGTATACCACATAGGGTAGCGCAGCTTTTATAGTCATTCATTATGATTAACTCATAGGCCCCATTCACACCTCAGTGTTTTATAGTTTGTAGCTCGAAGCTCCAAAACGCTGGGAGGAGAAAAAAAAAAACAAAACTTAATTATTCTCTATGGGAGGTTCACATCTCTACTCAAAGTCACCTGAAGCCAAATGCCTGAAGCTCAAAAAAAAAAAAAAATTAATAATAATAATAATAAATAAATAAATAAATATATATATATATATATATATATATATATATATATATATATATATATATATATATATATATATATATATATATATATATATAAAAATGTTGGAGCTTTTTTGTGTAGCTCAAATCAATTGGGCAGATTTGCGTGTTTTTGGCGTGGTTTCCTTACCATAGAAATCAATGGAAACGTGCCATTCGCAACTTTCTGCTCAAATGCAAAACAAATTTTGTAATATATGAATAAATAAATGTAAGATAAATACACAAATAACCAAAAATCATTCTAAATAAATAATATGTAATAATACGTGAAAAACCCCTAACCTAAAAAATAAATATATTATGTATATTATGTATTTTTTATAATAATAATTAAACACCCAAACGAAATTTTTCTTCTTAATAATTTATTTTGTTTTAGGGTGTTTATTTATTTATTTTTTTTACGTGGTAGTTAACTCTGTACCTACAGGTAAGCCTGTAATAAGGCTTACCTGTAGGGACTGTGAATATCTCCTAAACTTGCACCGTTTAGAAGATATTTAGAGTGTATGCAGCCGATGACATCACGCGCTCTTGAAGGTCCGGCTTACAGTGCTGGTGTTCTATCACATTAGCGAACCCATCAGATCAGCGAACGTAAGTGACTTTCCGTCAGCTACGCATGCACTCCATGGGTTCGCTAATCTGACAGAACAGCGGCATCGGACATCTTGCTACACCCAGCTACAGCTTGAATTTCTGAGTAATTTTAGCAATAAAGTAAGCCTATATAAATACCTATCGTATATTGACATCTGTGATGATATTTAATTTTGGAAGCCTAAAAAGGTTTAGTGTAGAGGGGTGTACCAACATGGCCTCCGCCACCTTCCTAATGCTGGTGTCCAGCTTCTTTCAAAATGTAACATCAAAGCAGCATCACAGATGCCAATATACTAAATTTATATACGCTCACTTTATTTCGAACAATATAGATTGGATGTGGAAAAATGGACTTTATAGGTTAGGTACCACTGATAAAAAAAACAAAATTTATACATGAATTCTAAAATGACATATAAAAAACAGAACTGTAGCAGTCTACAGTGAAAAACTTTATGTCTCCACAATAGTAATGCCCCGTACACACGGTCGGATTTTCCGATGGAAAATGTGTGATAGGACCTTGTTGTCGGAAATTCCGACCGTGTGTAGGCTCCATCACACATTTTCCATCGGATTTTTCGACCCACAAAGTTTGAGAGCAGGATATAAAATTTTCCGACAACAAAATCCATTGTCGGAAATTCCGATCGTGTGTACACAAATCCGACGGACAAAGTGCCACGCATGCTCAGAATAAATAAAGGGATGAAAGCTATTGGCTACTGCCCCGTTTATAGTCCCGACGTACGTGTTTTACGTCACCGCGTTTAGAACGATCGGATTTTCCTACAACTTTGTGTGACCGTGTGTATGCAAGACAAGTTTGAGCCAACATCCGTCGGAAAAAATCCTAGGATTTTGTTGTCGGAATGTCTGATCAATGTCCGACCGTGTGTACAGGGCATAACCGTTAACATTAGGGATACAGATCTCTGATATTAAACGGCTACTATTGGAGACATCATCACGTTTTTATTTGGGTACAGTTTCGAACAACCGCGCAGTAGTCAGTTAAAGTAAAACAGTTCTGTATCTCAAAAAATGGCCTGGTAATGAAGGGGGTAAAATCTTCCGCAGCTGAAGTGGTTAATCAGACTTTTGATTTAAAAAAAAAAAAAAAAAGGAAGAAGGGGGGTTTGAACGGAGCTTTCAAGCAAGCAATAACAGTTCGATAATGGCAATTATCGAGTACCACAGCCAGCCAAACTTGCAAGAACATAAAAAAAAAAATATCAATGAATTATTCTGACCAAACTTCAATATACTAGGCTAGAACATGAGTGAAATAAAACAACTTGGCCGTGGCAGAGATTGAACAAGTTCTTATCATTAGTCTCTTGGCAACATCACACCTTCACTATCCATGCAGCAAGTAAACGAAGGACAGACAATTGAAACACTGCAGGCTTCTCCTACTCTGGGCAGAAATAATATTTAACTTGTGCGTCAAACAAATAAAAAAAGTGACACGAGGTCAAATTAAAAATTCTGACTTCAAAAAAAAAAAAAAGATGAAGGAAGACTTCCCCGTCTACAGGAAAAACACACAAAACAAATCTACTCCTTTTGGCCTGGTTACTATGCGGTGACAATTCTTACACACTTATTTTACATTCCGTAGAAGGTTCAGGGACAGCTTAGGGCGAGAGATGGACCAAATGGAACTGAAAAGACCTTCTGTAGACACAGCAAAGTACAGTAAGCCTTCTTAAAATAGAAGGTACAGTAAAACCTTGGATTGTGAGCATATTTCGTTCCGGAAACATGCTTGCAATCCAAAGCACTTGTATATCAAAGCGAATTTCCCCATAAGAAATAATGGAAACTCAGGTGGTTCGTTCCACAACCATTTATTCATAAATCCTTCAGTTTATAATCAATATAAAAAAGATTAAGGCGCCTTTCACACGGACGGCTGTTCTGCCGCAGTTAAACGCATATAATATGTTCTGTGAAATTCAAGACTCCAGGCACTGCGATCAGCTGCATTTGTACAGTGTGATTACCTTACTTGCGTTTACATGCGGCTGCGTTTAGCTGCGTTTGGAACATTCTTGCCATTTCTGATGTACTTCCTGTTGCTTTTCTTTCCTTGTTGCCACTGCTATCCGCAGGAGAAATAGTACACTGCGATTACCTGCAGTTATGTGCAGATAGCTGCGCTAAATCGCTCCTGGACGCTGTCAATTCTATTTTTTCTATCCGCACCAAACTGCATGTAACTAAATCGCAGTGTGTGAATGGGGCCAAAGGAAAGCATTGTGTGCTTTTAGCTGCGGTAGAAAACTAGAAAATCCGCAGCTAAAAGCACAATTCTATCCGTCCGTGTGAAAGGGGCCTTAAACAATGTGATAGGTTGTGTAACCATAAAATGTCTATCCACAAATGGAAGCCTCCACAAGGAGATTAGAAGAAAAATCCAGCAGGAGCTACAGAGTATAAAAGAGAAGAGAGGCGCCTCCAAGTGTAGCAATATGGTTACATTTAATGAAGGTACAACATTTAGCAACTCACATGGTTGATGATTAAAATAGGCACATCTAAGTATGCAGGCATCTGGGGTAAAGCTGTCCACATAAACCAGTGGTCTCCAAACTGCGGCCCAGGGGCCAGATGTGGCCCTTTGCTTGCTTCTATCCGGCCTTTGGAACACTATTTTCATCCACTGATACCAACATTGGCACATAAACCCCCCCACCACCACCACTGACACCAATGAAGGGGCAGAATTTCTCCCAACGACACCAACAATGGGATGCTATTCCTCCCAATGAAACCAAAGATGGGGCATTGTTTATTCCCACTAACATCAGGACCCTTTCTACTCCCAGTGCCCATTCCCCCCCCCCCCCCCTTAGGTCTGAAGAACAGTAAACTGGCCCTTTGTTTAACCTCCCTGGCGGTATGATTATTTCGGATTTTAGGTGCTGAAAGCGGTACAATTATTTTGCATGGAAATTTGGCGTTTTATATTGTAGGTCTTTAATTCTTAACAATAACACACTTAAATCTGTCCAAACAAGAGTCTAGTAGATATCCCGGGTATGATAAAGTTTGAAACACAAAAACATAAATTATAATATATTAAATAAAAATAATAAAAAAAAATAAAAATAAATAGTAATAAAATAAATTTCCCTACAATTCACTATCGCTCAATTCTGCAAGTGTTCTAATTTACTATCGCTGTTTTCTAGCTGGTCTAAAGCCACTTTTGACGTAAAGGGACAATTTTTGGTTGCTATGGACAATCTCCAGTTTCCAGGCAGAAAGAACAGTATATATAACATAAAACTGCATGCAGGGCATGGGCCAAAAGGGATGTGAAATCATTTCATACAGTACTGTAATCTGTAAGATTACAGTACTGTATATGTTATGATTTTGACAATTTTTTAAATTTGCCGCCAGGCTCCGCCCCCGTGCGTCGCGACGCTCGCAGGGAACGGAGCCTGGCAAGGAGAGGCTTCGGACGAGGACAGAGCCCACGGACACTGCGGGGGACATCGCAGGATCCCAGGGACAAGGTAAGTAAAGCCACACCAGGATCCTGCGATGTAATCCCTCGGGAAAACCGCCAGGGAGGCTACAATGTTTGGAGACCCCTGACATAGACCAATAGACCATCCTCCGCACCACCGGCTCTCACCGCTGTTAGTCTGCAATCAAGACCAGGAAAACTACCCTGAAAGCGAGGCTTGAAGCGCTCGCGCAGCGTGGAAGGGATGACGTCATTGGCATTGCGGAGGATGGTCTATGTGGACAGCTTTACCCAGATTACCTGCATACTTAGATGGGCCTGTTTTAATCATCAAACATGCGAGTTGCTAAATGTTGTACCTTCATTAAATGTAACCATATTGCTACACTTAGAGGCGCCTCTCTTCTCTTTTATACTCAGTTGTGACATGACGCTACTTGTATATCAAGACATCGCTTGTATATCAAGTCAAAATTTTTTTAAATTTTGCTCGTCTTGCGAAACGCTCTCAAACCAAGGTTTTACTGTATTTAGTTTGTCATTACTTCCAGTGCAAGTCCAAAAAAAAAATAGGAAGTATACTATTTATTAGTTAAAAATAAATAAGTGCATGCAGTTACGCACAAAAAAAAAAAAAAATTAAATTAAATAAGAAAAAAAACTACGGTAATTTATATTATTATTAAATAGACCCCCTACTACACTGCAAAGGTTTAAAAACAAATCCTTGGGTTTTAATGCCTTAATTCTTTTCTCGTTATAAAACTAGGCAGATTCTGGGTTCCTGCTGCTCAGGCATTTAAAAACACTGTGTGAGCATTTTACTTCTCAGAATAGACAGAGAGAGCAATAAAAGCACAGACTATAATTAACTGCAGAATAATGCTGGTGTGACATGACTTCATAGGCATAGCTTTACTGAGCAAAGGATCTGGTAACCATTATCTCTAGGTGGCAAATTACAACACAAAAGGGGGAACCTCGGATAGATTTAAAGCGGGGGTTCACCCACACCGCCCAAAAAAAAAAAAAAAAAATTAAAAGCCAGCAGCTACAAATACTGCAGCTGCTGACTTTTAATACATGGCCACTTACCTGTCCCAGGGTCCAGCGATGTCAGCAGGGGACGCCGAGAACCCGCTCGGTTCTCGGCAGCTGCCGCCGCCATCCTAGGTGAGGGAATCAGGAAGTGAAGCGTTGTGGCTTCACTTCCCGGTTCCCTACTGCGCATGCGCGAGTCGCGCTGCGCGTCCCTAGTGGTCCCCGCTCTCTCCTGGGAGCTGTGTGTTCCCAGCAGACAGCGCGGTGGGGACGGGAAGAGGCATAGACTCCCATGGGAGTCTATGCCGGAAGTGGGTGCAAATACCTGTCTTAGATAGGTATCTGCACCCCCCTCCCCCCTGAAAGGTGCCAAATGTGACACCGGAGGGGGGGAGGGTTCCGAAAAGTGGAAGTTCCATTTTTGTGTGGAACTCCGCTTTAAATCTTTATACTGCTAGCATTCTGAAATAGGAAGGTGTATTCTTTAAACTTTTTACCATTTCTTCAGTTACTTCCTGGTTTCTTGCCTAGGCAAATGCTGTCATACATCCCAGGACTCAAGAGAGGAGGAGGGGTTTTCTCAGCTAAGCACACCCTCCTACCTGCATGCCTGAGCTAAGGGTAGATTTTTTTTTTTTTTTTTTCCCCCAGGAAGTAAATGCTACATGAATCATCGGCCCTTACTGAAGATGGACAGAGCCAAAATTGTTAGGGGGTGTTTTAGCAAAATTATATGGAAGGTAGAATGGGGAGTTCTGTAATATCATAAAACTGACACACAGAAAAATAAAAAGTCTATAGAAACAGGTTATGGATCTGTGGCAAATAACTGAATGGAAAAACAATCTGTCTTAATGGTTTATCAAAAGCCAAGAACAAAAATGTAATATACTTAATCCTACTAGGCCTTAGATGTGTTGGTGGTGTCATGGCGATTCTGCCAATAACACTGTTCTGGTCCTGGTGGATCATCCTAGGGTGATCCCACCAGTAACACACTCCCCCATCCTAGGGTGATCCCACCAGTAACACACTCCCCCATCCTAGGGTGATCCCACCAGTAACACACTCCCCCATCCTAGGGTGATCCCACCAGTAACACACTCCCCCATCCTAGGGTGATCCCACCAGTAACACACTCCCCCATCCTAGGGTGATCCCACCAGTAACACACTCCCCCATCCTAGGGTGATCCCACCAGTAACACACTCCCCCATCCTAGGGTGATCCCACCAGTAACACACTCCCCCATCCTAGGGTGATCCCACCAGTAACACACTCCCCCATCCTAGGGTGATCCCGCCAGTAACACACTCCCCCATCCTAGGGTGATCCCGCCAGTAACACACTCCCCCATCCTAGGGTGATCCCGCCAGTAACACACTCCCCCATCCTAGGGTGATCCCGCCAGTAACACACTCCCCCATCCTAGGGTGATCCCGCCAGTAACACACTCCCCCATCCTAGGGTGATCCCGCCAGTAACACACTCCCCCATCCTAGGGTGATCCCACCAGTAACACACTCCCCCATCCTAGGGTGATCCCACCAGTAACACACTCCCCCATCCTAGGGTGATCCCACCAGTAACACACTCCCCCACCCTAGGTGACCCCACCAGTAACACACTCCCCATGGTAGGATGATCCTGCTAGTAACAGTTCCTGCCTGGGATGATCTTGCCAATAACACATTTACTATCCTAGGATGATCTTGCCAGTAACATGCCTCCTGACTTTGACAATGTACATTCACCAGACTGTATCAAGGGAGAAGCAGTGTTGTTCCCCTAGAATAAGATATAGAACACCTCCTCCCCATTCTCTTCTCCATAACATAGGGGAATGGTTCTGAAATTCACAGAAAGCACTAGGAATAATGTAACTGATAACAGCGGGCATAGGAACTTATCATCTCACAAGATTTCTAGCAGAATCAGGTATTTTTTGCACGCACCAAACAGAGACCACAAAAAACTTCTAATAGTATATTTTAAAAAAATAACTCCAGGCGTGGCTATATTATACATAGTTACATTGGCCCAACTTGGACCCAACTTTTACCATACCTAGCTGATGCCCCTGGAAACTAGAGATCACTGAAGTAGTGCTTGCTCTTTTAAAAAAAAAAAAAAAAAAAAAAAAAGTTACTGGCTAGATGCCCAAGTAAAAATAAAAGAAAGCCTAAAAAATAAAAAATAAATAAAAATCCAAAAAAACAAAAACAAATGCAGCCATCACATCTTAGAACTGGTAAGCTGCAATTTAATAAATGATTAAATCACATGTGGAAGGTGAAGGAAATCCTTAAGGCTCTATTCACATTTGTAAGACTCCAATGTTGCGCCGACTTTGGACTACAACTTTTGGTCAAACTTTGACGCAACTTTGAATGGGTGCAACTTGGATATAACTTTGGCTTTGACCAGTGATAATGAACAATTTTGCATTGTATAACATTCAGGTACGACTTTCATGCAAATTCTGAGGGTTAACATTGAAGTCTATGGCCCTCAAGTTACATGAAAGTCGCACCAAAATAGTGCATGAACTACTTTGAAGTGGCTGCAACTTTAAGTCGCACATATATGAATGGCTATCATTGGAAAACATGGGGTACAATATGTCATGTGGCACTGATGTCCAAAGTTGCATGGCAAGTTGCACAAGTGTGAATGGAGCCTAAAACTTGACCTGTTGGAGGTACTTGAGGACTGAGGCTGGGAACCACTGGTCTCTTAAGTTTACAGAAAGACACAATGGGGATTTAACTTTCAATATAACTATCTTCAAACCTAAACCTTTCAGCCAAGGAAGATGCCACCTAAGCCTCTGTTTGACACCAGCCATTTCACGGTTTGACATTGTAGTTGAAAGTGCAAGCAAATGTAACAGTAGCCAATTCCGGCATGGGTTTAGTTCTACTTGGATTTTGAAACATTTTTATTCCAGCAAATTGCATAAGCTTTCAATTTAATAAGTCTCTGTTTTTTAGTTTTCTAAACCATTAACTGGCACATGTCACTCACAGGAAGGCGTTGCGTGATGCATTCCAAATGTATGAAACCAACCGGGAGAAAACATTAACTGAACACAAAAACATGTGGGAAAAAAGTACCTGATCGATGTTGTGAGTTCCTGGAAACACATCTGTGACTCCAGGGCCTGGATTTTCCCAAGGGAACTTATTTTTTCCTTTGCCAGCACTTAACATTCTTCGACCTACGGGATCAATGTGAGGGATAACTCCTCTACCGTTGTGATCACTTGTTTGATAATGCCCACTCTGTACTCTGTTTCCTGTCAAAAGCCAGTCTGTGTCAGCTCCCGGCAAATGATGAGTCCCTCGGATGTGAGCTGACGACGGGAATGGAAGAGCGTACTCTACCAAACCTTGCGGGGAAATTCTGGGAAGAGTTTTCCGTGCCAGCCTGGCCTGCACAGCATTCATTAGTCCTTCACCGTTTTCCTGTAGCTCAACTTCATCAACGGCTTTGAGCAGACTACTTTTTCCTGGACCCATAGAGGCCGCCAATACAGCAAAGGCCTCCAAAGCAGCATGGCGGACTCGCCTCTTACTATCTATTAAACACGGTGCAATTTCGCAAGCTAAAAATGGCAAATTGAAGTCTTCGCTGGGATACGTCAATAGGGAAACAATGCAAATATTTACTACTTCTTCCCTTACCCTAGAGTTCTTGTGCTTCAGATTTTCAAGCAAGACAGTTAATACTTTGTATGGTCCAACCACTTTCATTAGTCTCATGTATATCTTCATGTACTCCTGTTTAACTGTGATCTTGCCATCTCCAAGGAGTTTGACTGTTGAGGCTATGACTGGTTTGAGAAATTGTTTGACTCCTTGGCCAAGATTTACAACAAAGCAGTTCAAAACATCCAACGTGACTAAGACGACAGTAAAGTTGCTATCATCGAGCAGTGTGCACAAGAAGCTAATAAAGCCAACCACATCTGAATGGGAAACAGAACTAAAATCACAGCGTTGGATGAGATATTTGAGCTCCTCGATAGCATGGGTCCTAGACTTGTAGTCTTTCAAGTCGAGAAGTCTCGATTGCAGCTCTTGAGGAATGACACCCCACCTAAGATTGCTGTCACTGAGAGGAATGTATGGATTATCTTGATTGTGACCTGTTGTACCCGACAAATTTTTGTGACTGTGAGAATATGGCCTAACTTGAGAACTGGTCCGCCTTGTAGAGGACTCACTTGCGAGATCGCTGTAGGAGCTGTCTTGTGTATATGACCTTCTCCTTGCAGAACCAGTTTGTAAAGGTGCAATGTCTCCATTACTGGCAAAGGGTGCCACGCGTGAGACATGGACCTCCATACCTTTACCGCAGATATGTCCTGATATAATAGACTTAATCTTTATTTTGCCAATCAGAAAACTTCATAGGCTACATGGTGACAAAGCCAGGTGTTGAGGTGGCCTTAAAGGGCTACCTCGTAGTTTCATCCAGCTGTAAATATGTACTTCAAGAATAAAACCAGCTGCAAATAAAATCATATTGCACATGAAACTATGCAATAATCTGTTCTTATGTCCCCATAATCAGGCTCCCTTTAGGTAGCCATTGTCTAGTAGAACACTGATTCATCTAATTAATAAAATTTCCACATTCCCAAGAATTGTAGTTGATGTTTCTTGTTTATGAAGTCTGAGAGATGAGAAACCTGCAGAAAAAAAAAAAAAAAAAAAAAAAAAACGTCAATACAACACATTTAATAAATAAGCAATAAAAATACAACATTTTTGACTTTCCAGGTCTTCAAAGCATGGCACCTGAGAAAACCAGTGTTTTAATATCTTAGCACCAAATCCATAAAAGCCTCAAAAATATCAAACTGATCAGAAGATCTTGAGATAGGCAGTTGGAGTTTCATGCAAATCTTGATTTTTCCTGTAAAAATTAGCTTGACTCCATTTCCTTTAGCCTATGTGGCCTTCCTAATGGTTCTTGTGAAAGGCAACCTCAGAAAAGTGACAGACATTTGCAATTGAATTGGAAGGAAAAAACTAAAATTTTTGGAATTGAGTTTCACTTTAAAGAGGAACTTCACCCCTTCAAGGTTAATTTTCCTCTTAACCCCCTCTTGTCTGGTCTGTGGAGCTGAACGCAAATAACATACACACTGGCGTCCAAAACCCACCTAAGATGGGCCATGTACCGCCATCTTCATCGCAGACATCATCAGGAAGCTGGCTGGCTTTTTAGGTCCTAGCAGTTTTTGCTTTTCACATTTCCCCCATTGTAACAAAGTTTTATTAAAATTTGATCTTGCCAGGAGTTGATTTGCCACTTCAAGCAGGATTCCCATCCTACACAAGTTTATGGCAATGCAAAACCCACAAGGACATATTTATTGGAGTAAAGTTCTTAGAAAGCATTATTTTACTGAAAGGGTAGTTGATGAATGGAATAAACTACCAACAGATGTAGTAAGACAGTCAACAGTAAATGGCTTCAAACAGGGTGGATTTGATTTAAATCAAGTTAATTTAAATCACTAGTAAAAAGGTTTGGTTTAAATCATAATTTTTAAAGAGGAACTGTCATCTCTGTCCTGCAGCGGCTCCTCCTCTGACCCGCTGTTGACTCACCAACAGTCCCATTCACTTTAATGGGATGGCTGGTGATGCGGCAGTGACCCAACAAGGTGAGGGACGTGGCGGCAGCAGGTGAGTGGATGTCCACTAACAGGCGCTGCCATGATGGATCTGAAATGACAGGTGCTCTTTAAATGTAAGGACTTATTCTTGCTGGTAGTTCGAATCTTTAATATTTGCAAACAAAATGAAGGTTTCCTATTAAGAATAATAAGCTGTCATGTTAGTAAAACAGCGATACCAGAACCGGTTCAATCACACAGTTTGTAGTGTACGTAGATTTGTAAAACAATGGGATAAAAGGAATATTCCTGAACTTTGTTTTATCTCATGGTTACTGTGAAATTGTGTGAATGCATCAATGCAGTGCATGTTATCTCAGCTTGCAAAGCTTGGACTCACTGAATGAGTTTACCAAAAATATAAATATTGCAGAATATACAGCCTCATGCTACATAACTAAGCTCCATTTAATACTGAATAAACTAAATTATGAATGTAACCCAAATAGAAAACTATCTTTAGATAGATTTTTACTCCAAAAGCATTTTTAATAAATTTGATGAAATAAAAAAAAATAAAAAAAATTGATTCAAATAAAAACCATGATTCAAACATACTTGAGATAAACATAAATCTATAGTCAGACAACAAGGTTAATGAAAAAACAAAACAAAAAAAATAAATAAATAAAATGGGCAGACTCGATGGACTACTCTGTCTTTTTCTGCCGTTACTTTTCTATGTTTCTAAAATTATATTGCAGCTTACCAATTATTGGATATGGTGGCTGCATTCATTTTCTTTTTTAGGCTCTTTGCCCCTTATTTGCACCCCATGATCTGGCCATTAAGTCTGTTGTTTATCAACAGAACAAGTTTTCCTGCAGATGTAGCTGTTACAAGGATGAGACAAAACATTTACCACTGACAGGGGTGGTTACAATGATCAGCTTTTTTTATTTATGTAAATAAAAAACAAACTGTTACTCTAACTGCTTATAAAGTGTGAGCTGAAGTTTAGCTTCAATTTGTTGGCGTATTTAAATCTGCTAGTAAATCTAAAACTCCTTTCCCCTCAAGAGTGACAAGGCTGCTGTCTTCTGTGCCCGTCAGGAAGGGTGTCTTCCTGTGCGCAGCTGCAGAACAATAATGAGCTCTGTACGTGGCCAACGTGCGCGCACAGGTGGGCTATTTAAGCTGCACTATTGCCGTTTGATCTATTACGTTTCCTGTGAATCTGCCACCCATTCCTGTGTTGACTCTCTGCTACCAACTTCATCTGCTCCCGACACTGACCCTGGACCCTCGCCTGATTACCTAGACTGCCTGACCCTGCTTACGGACTGTTTACTAGGCTTTCATTTGTGAATGAATAGGAAGCTATTCCTGTCCATTCATTCTGTGTTGCTGAGGCTGCAGAGATGGAGATTGAAGGCTGGGTTCTCAATCTCCTTTGTCTCAAAAGTGGAACATCAGAGGTTTATTTAGAACCCCCCCAATGGAGCTCCTAAAATTGTTTAAACAAATAATTAATTTAATTATAATATATATATATATATATATATATATATATATATATATATATATATATATATATATATATATATATATATATATATATATATATTATATATATTTATATATACACACACACACACACACACACACACATATATATAAATAAGAAACTACAGACACCAGTGGCGGAACTACTATGGTTGCACTTGCGGGGGGAGTAGAAGGGAAGAGACGGGAGGAATGGGGAGCAAAAGAGTGGCACATGTGCACTGAGGAGACAGGAGAAAGGAGGAGCGTGGATCGAACAGTGGCACATGCGCACGGAGGAGGGGAGTAGAAGGGAGGCGTGAATGTGTGGTGCATGCGCACTGAGGAAACAGGAGAAGGGAGGAGTGGCACATGCGCACGGAGAAGGGGAGTAGAAGGGAGGACTGGATGAATGGTGCTTGCGCAATAAGGAGGCACATGTGCACTGAGGAGAAGGGAGGAGCATCGAGTGGAGCTAGGGTTGCCACCTGTCCGGGATTCACCCAGACAGTTTGGGTTTGGAACCATGTGTCCAGGTTTCAAACTGCCTGAAACCTGGACACATTATTCAGACTGGACTATGGCTTCCTCCTTACATCAGAGTTCTCAGTGTTCCTCCTTACATCAGAGTTCTCAGTGTTCCTCCTTACATCAGAGTTCTCAGTGTTCCTCCTTACATCAGAGTTCTCAGTGTTCCTCCTTACATCAGAGTTCTCAGTGTTCCTCCTTACATCAGAGTTCTCAGTGTTCCTCCTTACATCAGAGTTCTCAGTGTTCCTCCTTACATCAGAGTTCTCAGTGTCCCCCCTTACATCAGAGTTCTCAGTGTTCCCCCTTACATCAGAGTTCTCAGTGTTCCCCCTTACATCAGAGTTCTCAGTGTTCCTCCTTACATCAGAGTTCTCAGTGTTCCCCCTTACAGTGTAAGGAAACTATTTGAGTTCAGATGTAAAAGGGGGCTTTTGTGTGATAAACTTCATATGATTAGAAATGTTATTTAATTGCAAAATCAATGTACAGTTTTATACTATTAAAAAAAAAAAAAAAAAAAAGGAATTGCTGCGCGCTGTTAAAGTGTTCGGGTTTGACTTCAAGAAAAAGGTGGCAACCCTAAGTTGAGCATGTACACTGAGGAGACAGGAGAAGGGAGGAGTGGGGAGCAGGAGAATGGGGCATTTGCCCTGAGGAGGGAGGAGGTTAAAAGAGAAGTAGAAGAATGGCATATGCCCACTGAGGAGAGAGGAGAAGGGAGAACTGGGGAGCAGGAGGGTGGTGCGTGTGCAGTAAGGAGGGAGGATAGCCGCATCAGTGTACGCATGCTGGGAGTGAACATGCACGGGTGGCTCCATGGAATCCTGTAAAATGATGGAGCCATCCAAAAAAAAAAAATGCAAGAAAAGGGCATTTTAGTGGAAGGAGAACACAGCAACCCCATGCCTGGGAGGAAAAGCACACAGAAAACAAGATAAGCGCTGAGGTCTGCAACACTACAGTGCCTTGAAAAAGTATTCATACCCCTTGAAATTTTCCACATTTTGCCCCGTTAAGATCAAAAACGTAAATGTATTTTATTTATCCGTGTATAATATGCCCCCATGTACAAGACGCCCCCACTTTTCCAACCCAAAATTTAAAAAGAATCAATATTTTAAAACATAGGTAAAACAGAACACATTTTTATTTAGTAAATACCGCAGGTAACGTTTACCTAGCAGTATATTATGCAGGGGTTGTTCTTGCCGTTTTCTCCACTGTCTGATCATACACTTATGCCGCGTACACACGACCGGTTTAGCCGTGGTAATAAACTTAGACGGTTTCTCTGACAGAATTCTATTCAAGCGGTCTTGCCTACACACGGTCAACCCAAAGTCTGACCAAAGTCCGACCGTCCAGAACGCAGTGAGGTACAACACGGGACTAGAAAAAGGAAGTTCAATAGCAAGTAGCCAATAGCTTCCGTCTCGTACTTGCTTCAGAGCATGCGTCATTTTTGGTGCCTCAGCTGCAGGAGAGGTGCAAGCAGTGGCAGCCTGTAATGCAGGGGTGCCGCCCCCCTAATCCACATGCAGGGTGCCAGATGCAGTGATTCCATTGGGGTTTTTTTTTTTTTTTTGAAGCACGTGATTAGAGGCTTGGTTTTGATTGGTTTCAAACAAGAGTGGGCTCGGTGCGCAGAGAACTGCGCCCTGAGCCCACCCGGTTGTGTGACAATAGAGAATATTCGCTATTGTCATACCAATTCTCCTCCTGGCCAATCAGGAAGCGAGTCCTGAGACCTGATTGGCTGAGGGGAGAAGCGATCGTATTGGCTGCTGAGGAGTAAGGATGAGCTCCGGCGTGTTCGCACAGCCCACGTGCAGAGCCCCGCCAGGAAGTCGGCACTGCGCTGTGCTAATCACAGGCAGTGAGACATTGCCCCGATGCGTGGCTGCAGAGATCGGGAAATGTCTCACTGCCTGTGATTAGCACAGCGCAGTGCCGACTTCCTGGCGGGGCTCTGCACGTGGGCTGTGCGAACACGCCGGAGCTCATCCGTACTGAGGAAGAGAAGAAGCAGGGAAAGCCGCTGTGATGGCGAGGAGCAGAAGACGCAAGGTGAAGCCGTCGAGGAGGAAGCGCGTTGCCCACGACCTAGATGGGGTAAGTGCGGGGCTGGTGGGCTGACGATTGAGCAGGGAGGGTGCGAGGGCCAAATAAAATGGTCTGTGTTTGATACATGTGGCCTAGGTGATCCAAGTAGAAGCGGGAGGGGGCACCTATCAAAACTGAATACCTACTCCCTAGGGGGAAAAAAAAAAATTCCAAAATATTGAAGAGGGGGGAGGAGGAAAAGCGTAACGTCCCTTTTTAGGTGATGTCAAGAAAAGAAAATCCCCCTTCATTGGGACTTTGTAGGCAACAACCACACATATGTAAATTAGAAAATATAATTTATTAGGTGTACATAAAATCGTTCGATCATGAAGATGACCGTGAGTTTAAAAAGACATAACGAAAATTATATGAAAAATATTGAAGAAGAGGGGGGAGGGGGAAGGAGGAGGAGGAAAAGCGTAACGTCCCTTTTTAGGTGATGTTCCACTTTGATTATAAACTCATATATTCCCATCACTTCAATCAAATGACATCGTTGGTGGATCTAAAAGGAGATTGTACATTGTATAGACAGCTAAAACCATTCCCTATTCTACACAAACAAATAAAATAAAATAAAGAAACAAAAGTTTTGATCACACAAACATGTCACAATGTATCCAAAACACATCCCAGCTGACATGTCACCAGAGGGCGGGACATGCGCTGTCTTCTATATAGAGGGATCAGGGATACAATGTATCAGATCAGACATCATGTATCATCAGATGGGATTGTGAACCGGGGAGAAATCAGAGCCCAGGCTGCGCAGGAGATCAGAAGAAGAATGAAGAAGTTTACCTTCTATGCACGATCAGATCACAGCCCCGATGTCAATCACAGGCGCACACAGACCACCCACGGATCGGCCGATGTGCCCTCTCCCCCCACACTGGCGGCTGCTGGAGAATGATGCCGGGGGAACTGATCGTCGGTGATCAGCTGACCTCTGACGTCACTGCACTACAGCAGCCTGAGAGAGGCAAACCTTGTGTGCCAGGAATGAGGTCCCTCCTCCCTCCATTCACTGTCCCTCCTCCCTCTTTCCTTCCATTCACTGTCCCTCCTCCCTCCTTTCTTCCATTCAGTGTCAGTGTTTCATGGTAACTTGGTGACCACACTATAGAGACACAAAAAGACATGGAGGAACTGCAGCCATCTGCTCAGATCTGTACATCTATCTGCAGATCTGTCATTTTTGATGCAAGGATGCTTAAAGTGACACTAAATTATATACTTTGTCTCCAAAAATAACACATGTTGGTGCCTCCTACATTAGACTCGATCCTGGGTAGATTTCACCCACTGATTCAGGGCCGTCTTTAATATGGATTGGACCCTGGGCAAACATTTTCTTTGAGCCCCCCCCTGCATGCAATTTTGCTCTCCACCTGCTTTGAGACCTACAGTACAATAAATAGCAGCTACACTCAAAATCTGTTTAGTGCAGCAGATCAGGCAGCCATTGTGATTGGTTGCCAGAGGTAAAGCATAACATTAACACTCACTGATTAGTTGCAAGAGGTTACATCATTTCTGCTTGCTGATTGGTTGCTAGAGGTTTCTGCACATCATTACAGCTCACCTATAGGTTGCTGGGGCTGGGGCGTGATTAGTGGCAGTGGTGGTATGGGAGCAGCGGCAGTGGTGCTGGGAGGATGGGATCAGTGGCAATGCTTGGGGAGGAGAAGGGGGATGGGATGTGTGGCAGTGCTTGGGGGAGGTGGATCAGTGGCAGTGCTTGGGGTGGATGTGATCAGTGGCTGTGCTGGGTGGAGATGGGATCAGTGACACTCACTTGCTGTCACCTGTCAGTCAGTGTCATAACAGTTCCCCCTGCCTGCATGTGATGTGGGGGAGGGGTGAGAGAGAGAGGGTGGGTGAAAGAAAGAGAGAGGGTTAGAGATAGGGGGGGTGAGAGAGAAGGGGTGAGAGAGAGAGAGAAGGGTGTGAGAGAGAGGCAACTGGGTGAAAGAGAAGGGGGGTGAGAGAGAGAGTGATGTGACAGAGGAGGTGAGAGAGATAAAGAGGGGTGAGAGAGAGAGGGTGGGGGTGGATGAAAGAGAGAGGGGGGTGAGAGAGGGATTGGCAGGGAGAGAGGGGTGAGAGGTTGGGATGAAACAGAGAGGGGGGGGAGAAAGAGAAAGGGGTGGAAAGAGAGAGGGGTGATGGGGTAAGAGAGAGAATAGGGGGTGTGAGAGAGAGAGGGACCCCTAGCCCTGTCTACAGTCCCTTCTGTGCACCCCCTGTAGCAGTCCCTGTCTGTGGGTAGGTGTGTGTGATGCCTGGTACTTTCAATAGGACGTTTAGGCTGGCCAGCAGCGGGCGAGGCCCTTGTCCTTCTGGGTGATGAGGATGGGGTGATCTGCCCTTTCCAGCGGATCCTTTTTTATGTCATAGACTGCGGACTGTCCTGGGTATCAGTCCCTGGTTGCCTGCGTCTCCCGTCGGTCCTCGGGGCCCCTGATCAGCCTGTCCTCTGGGCCGCTGTCGGAGCTGGGAGTGGAGAGAAGGTTAAAGGAATCCAGCCTCTGGGTGGCTCCGCCACGTCTGGGTTGCTTCGCCTGCTGCTCCTCACATCTCCAGTGGTCAGGGAGCTCTTCTCCCTCCCAGGCTCTCGCTTATCCCTGCTCCCACCGCCACAAGTCCCAGACTCTCAATGACAAGGGGCTCAAGGGGCAGCTGCTTTGGGCCCCTCAACAATGGCTGCCCCTTTTGCCCCGCATTAAAGATGGCCCAAAAATGGAACCAATTTTCCATATGTGCTCTCGTTTTTGAGATACAGCATAAACTGCATATACAACTCTTCACTCTGGTAGCTCGTCACAATTGCAACCTGGTCCCAAGCCGCATCCCTGTACACCTAGATAGGAGGGGCAGCATCGGCGGTGGTATATAGAGGAACTGATGCCCTCAATTTTCCTCCTGTAGTCGCTGAATGCCGCTTCTCATCCTCTCCGTCCTGCAGGCATTTAGTGGCTACAGGAGGAAAATGGAGAGGATCAGTTCCTCTATATGCCGCCGGCCCTCCTATACAGCTTTTTTCTACTGCCCCCAAGCCCCTGTGCTCTCTCCCGCCCCCTCATCGTCACCCACAGCTCTGCCGGGTTTCCCCTTCCCTCTTCTGTAGGCAGCTGTGGGGGATGTCTCAGGGTGGAGAGAAGGGAAGGGACCAGAAAATGTTTAATTTACCAATCCCTTCCTTGTCTGAATGAACAGAGTCAGTGATCCGTATCGATCACTGACTCTGTCTATTCATAACTATAGCCTAGTAAACTTTGTTTACTAGGCTTTAGTTTTTGAATGAATAGGAAGCTATTCCTGTTCATTTATTCTGTGTTGCTGAGGCTGCAGAGATGGAGATTGAAGGCTGGGTCCTCAATCTCCTTTCTCTGTCTCAAAAGTGGAACATCAGAGGTCTATTTAGACCCCTGGTATCTCACCAAAGCCGCCCCAACGGAGCTCCTAAAAAAAAATTGTAAAAATAAATATTGTTAATAAATTTTAAAAAAATGGTAAAAATAATGAAAACATAAAATAACAAAAATAAAAAACCACTGACACCAGTGGCGGAACTACTATGGTCGCAAAGGTTGCACTTGCAACCAGGCCCTGGCATTCCGCCACCAGGCTCAGAGGGAAGGGCCCCGGGCAGGGGTCAGGGGGGCTCTTCACAATGTCTTACACCGGGGCCCTGAAGGTTCTAGTTATACCTCTGAGGATATAAATATGTCACAATACATCACGATGATTCTGGCAGCTCCATCTGCAAAAATGAAACGATATGAGTGGCAATATACACACCCCTCTTATACAATTAGAACTATAATACAGTTAATGACTTACACTTCAGAATCCACTATTTCTGATGTAAAATACATTTGGAAGTACGCAAACACTCTCACTATGAGGTTGATTTACTAAAAGCAAATAGAATGTGCACTTTGCAAAGTGCAGTTGCTCCAGGACTTAGTAAATAAGATAGCGTCACTTGGCAAAGAATACCCAATTACATGCAAGGAAAATAAAAAAAACAGCATGTTTTCTTGTACATGGTTGGATGATGGAAGCCAGCAGAGCTTCTGCTCATTTACTAAGCTCTGGAGCAACTGCCCTTGCAAAGTGCACAATCTATTTGCCTTTAGTAAATCAACCCCATACTGTGCAGTTGCACTCTGCAAGTGCAGTTTATCCTCAGCTTATTGTATGAGATGAAGCTTCACTTTGCAAAGAGTACTCAATCACATGCTAGGAAAATAAAAAAAAGCTGCATTTTTGCTTGCACGTGATTGGATGATAGAAGTTACCAGAGCTTCTGCTCATTTACTAAGCTCTGGAGCAACTGCGCTTTGCAAAGTGCACAGATTATCAACCCCTATATGTGCTAACTAGCAAAAACACAGTTGATCAGCAAGATCTTTTCAAAAACTGCCTAAAAAAGTATATAGATCCAGCCATATCTAAAAAACTAGAGCATTTGCAGTCTAGCCAATGCAATTTCCTGAACCAGCGCCCCAAATGACCCCAAGAACAGGTCTGCGCACTGGACGTAAAAAAAACAACAGTAGCGTTAGCTGTAGAATGAGTTTTTCAGCATTTTTGAAGTAGCGTTTTTCAGCATTTACGTTCTATTAGCTTTTCTATAGTCCCACAAAAGCTTATGGGTCAAAAATGCTCTTAAACGCTGAATAGACGCGTTTTTTTTTTTTTTTTGCTTTTTTCAGAGTTAGACAGTTTTTACAGCTGAAAAACTCCTCTCCAAACCCACTAGTTCTCATTTTTTTTTCCAGGCAGAAAACTCCCCTGCCAAAAAACGTCTGATAACAGCCTATGTGTACATGGACACATAGGATAACATGCTGGGGAGTTTACTGGCTGCAGAAAAAAAACGCCTAAAGTGAAAAACATCAGCTGTAAAAATGTCCAGCGTGCTTGAGGCCTTAGCATGGCACCAAGAAAAAACTGTCTCTTGTTTTTGGTAACGCTACACTGCCGGGTAGGGGTACAATGTACCTCATACTTATTCACATAGGGGGGGCCGGGATCTGGGGGCCCACTTTCTCAAAGGGGGCTTCCAGATTTCGATAAGCCCCTTGACTGCAGACCCCCACAACCACCGTTTAGGGTTGTTGGGAAGAGGCCCTTGTCTCCATCAACATTGGGGCAAGGTGCTTTGGGGTGGGGGGGCTGAGCCCCCCCGCCCCAAAGCACCCCCCCATGTTTAGGGCATGTAGCCTGGTATGATCCAGGAGGGCAAGGGGGCGGTCACTCGTCCCCCCTCTTTCCTAGACTGCCAGGCTGCTTGCTTGGATAAGGGTCTGATATGAATTTTGGGGAGGACCCGATGCCGTTCTTTGTATTTTTTTGGCCTGGGGTTGCCCCTCAAAAGCCATACCAGACTGAGGTGTCTGGTATAGTCTTGGGGGGGTCCAACACAATTTTTTTGTGTTTTTTTTGTTTAGAAGAAAAAAAACAAAAAACAGAAAAAACAAACAAAGAAACAGCCAAGAGAAAGGATAGCCATTTTCCATGGTAGCACATTCAACTATGATAATAACAAAACAGCAGTCTCCTAACCAAGGAGTTGTGACCAATTTGTTCATAACTTATCATCTTATTAATCAACAGTTTCCTCACCCCGGACATGTACTTAGAGAAACTGACCCCAGATTCAGGGTCCCCAAAATACAAAAATGCATATGGGGATTTCCATAAAAAATAAGCATTAACCATCACCTCCCTCCTGCAGGGAAGAGGCAAAAAGAAAAAAAAAAAAAAGGTGATAGCCCCACACCAGATATTAATAATTTTCCTCCTCTCCTCTCCCCCCTCCCCCCCACCTCCAAAGGGTAACGACCCAAGTCATACACCAAACTGCATCCCAAACTCTTAACTAATTGAAGGACATTGTTCTTTTTTTTTTACCCTTCAAGATCCTCAGAGCACTAGTCACATCACATGCTACAAGTCAGATCAGTTAAGACGATGATCCAAATTGGATGCGACTTCCATTCAAATCAATGAGCTGAAATCATGCCCAAGTCGGACCAAAGTAGTGCAGGAACCTTTTTCAAAGTCGGACCGACACAAGTCGGACCAGTTAAGATGCCTCTCATAGGGAATCATTGATTGTGACATGTCATGCGACTTGCGCTCTCAATGTTGGAAGTGTGGACCGGCCCTAAAACCTGGAAGCCGATTGGTTCCTTTGCAGAGCTGCACCAGATTTTGCACTCTTCAGTTTTAGTAAATCTTCCCTAGTAACCCAGTGAGCTAACCAAGCATGTTTTCAGTGAAGGATCTGATGGGCCAGGCCTTTGAAAAGCAAATGTATAGATTCTGTAGGCCTGTTAGCCCTTGTGGATGTCTTTCACTGTAAATCCCTTGGCGCCTACATTTGTCAGTCAGCGACCAGATATGTAATTAGAGTAGATTACAGGACTTCATTGTAATCCCTCAACCCCAGAATTACTAGAACAGTAACTACAGGGGACCAGATATGTCGTATTGTAATTACAGGTATGAGAACCTGTCCAGAGGATTTATCATTCAGATTTTTGTAGAGTACCATTAGATCACTGCCCAAACCTGTTACTTTATTTCTGCATGAAGGTTAACTAAGTTTACCTAAAACCAAAAATATTTCTGGGGGGGGGGGGGGTAAAATAGAGGAAGGGGGGGTAAAATAGAGGAAGGTTACTCCTAAAACAATAGGCAGAATCAGCACAAAGGACACAATATGCTAACTGTAAGTTATGTCCCTTGTGCTGATTTTTATGTTTTTGAGTTTAGCAAAAATTAGGCTTTAAAGGGGAACTCCAAACATATATTCAGAAGACGGCATTTAGTACAGTTACACATTTATTTATAATGACTTAACGTATTTTAAAGTGCTTATATGATTTTTTTATTTTTCAGCAAATACCTGTTGATCTTGCCAACATTTTTGTCATTTCCTGTGGGCTGAACTGAAAGCAGAAAGTACCTTATCTTTTTGTGTAAACTACTAACCCCATCAATCCCTCAGGTAATGGAGATGAACAAAGGCAGACATGTTTGAAGTCCAGTCAGTGTTATAACCTTGGCTGCTCCCATTTATATAATTGAGAGATGAATATAAATATAAAGGGGCAGAAGTGTGTTACTGGCAAAATTACCAGCTGTAAATAAGGGACATAAAGTCTGAAAATGAAAACCAATGCAGCCATCACATTTAAAGTGGATGTAGACCACTCCTATACCCAGTAAAGTGAACAGCCTCAGATGATACCCAGAGATGAAACATATCCTGCTGCATAAGTGTTACATGTATATCTGCTGTCTTCAGCTTTCTACATTCTTTAGAAAGTGCAGATCATGTTAGAAATTTTTACTTCCTCTTTCACCTGTGGGTGTGGAGTCTTGGCATACACTGTGTGACAGCTGATTGGGGGAAAGGCACCCCCCCTCCCCCTACATAGGCAGAGGAAGAAAGGAATGTGCAGAGCTGTGCTGAGAATAGACCAGCTCTCTGGTAAATCTATTTATAGCAAACTCCTCGACACAAATTTCAGGCTGTTTTTTTATCTCCTGTGTCGGAGAACTTGTCAGCAGTTATCATGCTGATAACAGAAGAACAAAGTAGCAGAAAGACATGGGACTTAGGGCTTTGGAGAGAGATAAATAAACACTACAGATATATATGCCGAGGTCAGATTACATGAATGAGATTTACATCCACCTTAAGGACTGGTAAGCTTGCAATATACAGTATCTCACAAAAGTGAGTACACCCCTCACATTTTTGTAAATATTTTATTATATCTTTTCATGTGACAACACTGAAGAACTGACACTTTGCTACAATGTAAAGTAGTGAGTGTACAGCTTGTATAACAGTGTAAATTTGCTGTCCCCTCAAAATAACTCAACACACAGCCATTAATGTCTAAACCGCTGGCAACAAACGTGAGTACACCCCTAAGTGAAAATGTCCAAATTGAGCCCAATTAGCCATCCCCCCCCCTGTGTTATGTGACTCGTTAGTGTTACAAGGTCTCAGGTGTGAATGGGGAGCAGGTGTGTTAAATTAGGTGTTATCGCTCTCACTCTCTCATACTGGTCACTGGAAGTTCAACATGGCACCTCATGGCAAAGAACTCTCCGAGGATCTGAAAAAAAGAATTTTTGCTCTACATAAAGATGGCCTAGGCTATAAGAAGGTTGCCAAGACCCTGAAACTGAGCTGCAGCACGGTGGCCAAGACCATACAGTGGTTTAACAGGACATGTTCCACTCAGAACAGGCCTTGCCATGGTCGACCTAAAAAGTTGAGTGCATGTGCTCAGCGTCATATCCAGAGTGTAAAGTCGCATCAAAGGCCCACACCATGAACAGAACTGTCATACTTTCCTATCAGCTAAAAAAAACACACAAAACGCATCAAATACATGTGTTCAAAAACACGCCGGAAAATGCATCGACTGCAACCTGCATAGATGTGAACCTAGCCTTAGGCCTAATTAGTCGCTTATTTAACTACACAATAGGAAATTTCCTCTGATGGGACTTTATAAGGCAAGAGTCTTCGAACAATGATATATCAAAAAAATATATAATTTTATTATCAAAATTTAAAACATCACAAAGATAAAAGAGGTGGATGCCAGCAAATTCAGATGGTGGTAACAACAGGAGTATACATATCTGTTTACAATAATGCAATTAACCACTTCAGCCCCGGAAGGATTTATCCCCTTCCTGACCAGAGCACTTTTTACAATTTGGCGCTGCATCACTTTAACTGCTAATTGCGCGGTCATGCAATGCTGTACCCAAACTAAATTTGCGTCCTTTTCTTCCCACAAATAGAGCTTTCTTTTGATTGTATTTGATCACCTCTGCGGTTTTTATTTTTTGCGCTATAAACGGAAAAAGACCGAAAATTTTGAAAAAAAAATGATATTTTCTATTTTTGTTATAAAAAAAATCCAATAAACCCAATTTTAGTCATACATTTAGGCCAAAATGTATTCGGCCACATGTCTTTGGTAAAAAAAATGTCAATAAGCGTATATTTATTGGTTTGCGCAAAAGTTATAGCATCTACAAACTAGGGTACATTTTCTGGAATTTACACAGCTTTTAGTTTATGACTGCCTATGTCATTTCTTGAGGTACTAAAATGGCAGGGCAGTACAAAACCCCCCCAAATGACCCCATTTTGGAAAGTAGAGACCCCAAGGAAATTGGTAAGAGGCATGTTGAGCCCATTGAATATTAATTTTTTTGTCCCAAGTGATTGAATAATGATAAAAAAAAAAATTTACAAAAAGTTGTCACTAAATGATATATTGCTCACACAGGTCATGGGCATATGTGGAATTGCACCCCAAAATACATTCTGCTGATTCTCCTGAGTACGGGGATACCACATGTGTGGGACTTTTTGGGAGCCTAGCCGCCTACGGGGCCCCGAAAACCAATTACTGCCTTCAGGATTTCTAAGGGCGTAAATTTTTGATTTCACTCCTCACTACCTATCACAGTTTTGAAGGCCAAGAAAAGCCCAGATGGCACAACCCCCCCCCCCAAATGACCCCATTTTGGAAAGTAGACACCCCAAGCTATTTGCTGAGAGGCATGTTGAGTTCATGGAATATTTTATATTTTGACACAAGTTGCGGGAAATTGACAAATTTTTTTTTTTTTTTGCACAAAGTTGTCACTAAATGATATATTGCTCACACAGGCCATGGGCATATGTGGAATTGCACCCCAAAATACATTTAGCTGCTTCTCCTGAGTATGGGGATACCACATGTGTGGGACTTTTTGGGAGCCTAGCCGCATACGGGGCCCCGAAAACCAATCACCGCCTTCAGGATTTCTAAGGGTGTAAATTTTTGATTTCACTCTTCACTGCCTATCACAGTTTCGGAGGCCATGGAATGCCCAGATAGCACAAACCCCCCTAAATGACCCCATTTTGGAAAGTAGACACCCCGAGCTATTTGCTGAGAGGCATGGTGAGTATTTTGCAGCTCTCATTTGTTTTTGAAAATGAAGAAAGACAAGAAAAAAAATTTTTTTTTTCTTTTTTCAATTTTCAAAACTTTGTGACAAAAAGTGAGGTCTGCAAAATACTCACTATACCTCTCAGCAAATAGGTTGGGGTGTCTACTTTCCAAAATAGGGTCATTTGGGGGGGGGGGGGGGGTTGTGCCACCTGGGCATTCCATGGCCTCCGAAACTGTGATAGGCAGTGAAGAGTGAGATCAAAAATTTACGCCCTTAGAAAGCCTGAAGGCGGTGCTTGGTTTTCGGGGTCCCGTACGCGGCTAGGCTCCCAAAAAGTCTCACACATGTGGTATCCCCGTACTCAGGAGAAGCAACAGAATGTATTTTGGGGTGTGATTTCCCACAACTTGTGTCACAATATAAAATATTCCATAGACTCGACATGCCTCTCAGCAAATAGCTTGGAGTGTCTACTTTCCAAAATGGGGTCATTTGGAGGGGTTTTGAACTGTCCTGGCATTTTATGCACAACATTTAGAAGCTTATGTCACACATCACCCACTCTTCTAACCACTTGATGACAAAGCCCTTTCTGACACTTTTTGTTTACATGAAAAAATTATTTTTTTGCAAGAAAATTACTTTGAACCCCCAAACATTATATATTTTTTTAAAGCAAATGCCCTACAGATTAAAATGGTGGGTGTTTCATTTTTTTTTCACACAGTATTTGCGCAGCGATTTTTCAAACGCATTTTTTTTGGGGAAACAACACACTTTTTTAAATTTTAATGCACTAAAACACACTATATTGCCCAAATGTTTGATGAAATAAAAAAGATGATCTTAGGCCGAGTACATGGATACCAAACATGACATGCTTTAAAATTGCGCACTAACGTGCAGTGGCAACAAAATAAATACATTTTTAAAAGCCTTTAAAAGCCTTTACAGGTTACCACTTTAGATTTACAGAGGAGGTCTACTGCTAAAATTACTGCCCTCGATCTGACCTTCGTGGTGATACCTCACATGCATGGTGCAATTGCTGTTTACATTTGACGCCAGGCCGACGCTTGCGTTCGCCTTAGCGCGAGAGCAGGGGGGGACAGGGGTGCTTTTTTTTGTTTTGTTTTTTTTCTTTATTATTTTTTTGCTTTTTTATCTTATTTTTAAACTGTTCCTTTCATTTTTTTTTAATCATTTTTATTGTTATCTCAGGGAATGTAAATATCCCCTATGAAAGCAATAGGTAGTGACAGGTACTCTTTTTTGAAAAAATTGGGGTCTATTAGACCCTAGATCTCTCCTCTGCCCTCAAAGCATCTGACCACACCAAGATCGGTGTGATAAAATGCTTTCCCAATTTCCCAATGGCGCTGTTTACATCTGGCGAAATCTAAGTCATGAAATGCTCGTAGCTTCTGGTTTCTTAGGCCATAGAGATGTTTGGAGCCACTCTGGTCTCTGATCAGCTCTATGGTCAGCTGGCTGAATCACTGGCTGCATTCTCAAGTTCCCTGTTGAGACAGGAGAGCCAGAGAAAAACACGGAAGACGTGGGGGGGGGGCATTCCCTCCCACTGCTTGTAAAAGCAGTCTAGAGGCTAATTAGCCACTAGGATTGCTTTTACATGAAAGCCGACCGCTGGCTGAAAAGAATGATACCAAGATGATACCTAAACCTGCAGGCATCATTCTGGTATAACCACTCAAAGTCGTGAATGGCGTACCTGAAGACAAAAAAATGGCTAACAATAAAACACAGTAAACGGTAAAGTATAAAAAATTGCATACCTGAAAAGCAAACATGATAAAACATAAAAACAATAAAACATTGCAGAATAGAATACAGTAAAAAAGAGCAGAACAATAGAGAGAATAGAGAGAGAGCGAACAATGAAACGACAACTATTTTTTTTATTTTATATATTTTTTTGTGTTTTTTTTTTTTTTTTTTTTACACTTTTTTTTGTAACTGTAACTTTTATAACTGTAACCGGTTCCAGGTTCGGGTCTCTCAAAATGCGATGGCATCTTGGGAGACCCTGTAAAAGTGTGCCTAGTCTGTGCAGTGCTGTACCCTACTCTAATACTCAACTAGTGTATGGTAGTGTTCAAAACATTCACCAATGCAAAGACCAGGATTGTCAGGACAGGAGGGACAATAATAGCGGGTGTCACTCCTATATCCGCGCTTGCTGCAGACACAACATCTTTTTTTGGGGGGTTCGTTGGGTAGGGGTACTCGGGAGGACATAAAAATGCCTCTCATGCAGCTGACTGCATTTGGTTGGGGATGTGAATGGGGGAAGTACGGGCGCTGCAGAAGCGGTGGTTTCCCAATTAGGATTGGCGAATGCAGCAGGAAGGGCACTATGGGCACGACGGGCCTGTGTTTGTCTTCTTGGTGGCAGCGGGACACTACTTGTGCTTGCCACCTCACCAGCTTGAACTGCACTTATGGGACTCGCCACGTCACCAAGTGTTACTGCAGTGCTGGTTTGACTATGACCGGGGTGTACTAGGCCGCTGGTGCTTGCCAGTTCACCAAAACGCTACCAAAAAAACTGTTAGCGATCGCAGGGATCAGGCCTGACTCTGCGAACGCTGCAGTTATGGGTTTAGTGTTTTGTAAGTGACAGTGATCGATCGATACTGCACTTGGGTGGGCTGGGCTGGCCCGGGCGGAGGGGCAAAACGCAGGTGCTAGCAGGTATCTGGGCTGATCCCGCTAACACTGCGTTTTTGGGAACCCTAAACTGCTGGGGACGCTAGTATAGATCTGATCGGATCAGATATTGATCCGTTCAGATACTATACCAATAAGGGAGGTGTACGGTGCGTGCGTGGGTGTTAGCGATACTGGCACTAACCTGACACTGCTTGGGGCTGGTGCTTGCCAGTTCACCAAAACGCTACCAAAAAAACTGTTAGCGATCGCAGGGATCAGGCCTGACTCTGCGAACGCTGCAGTTATGCGTTTAGTGTTTTGTAAGTGACAGTGATCGATCGATACTGCACTTGGGTGGGCTGGGCCGGACAGAGGGGCAAAACGCAGGTGCTAGTAGGTATCTGGGCTGATCCCGCTAACACTGCGTTTTTGGGAACTCTAAACTGCTGGGGACGCTAGTATAGATCTGATCGGATCAGATATTGATCCGTTCAGATACTATACCACTAAGGGAGGTGTATGCTGCGTGCGTGGGTGTTAGCGCTACTGGCGCTAATCTGACGCTGCCTGGGGCAACGCATATCACCGCCGGGCGATCAGGGGGTTAAACCTTTATTGGGTAATAAACGGCGGGTGCCCCGACACTATAAAAAATAAACGAACTAACCAGCGTCACCCGTAACACTTATACGGTGATCAGTGGTGAAAGGGTTAACTAGGGGGCAATCAAGGGGTTAAAACCTTTATTAGATAGTATATGGGGGTCCCTGACGCTATAAAACGCTGACAGCGAACCTACCTTTACCTCCCTAACTAGCGTCACCAGTGACACTAATACAGCGATCAGAAAAATGATCGCTTAGTGACACTGGCGACGGGGGGTGATCAAGGGGTTAAAACTTTATTAGGGGGGGTTAGGGGGGTACCCTAGACCTAAAGGGGGCCTAACACTCACTGCCCTAACACTGTAACTGTCACAAACTGACACCAATGCAGTAATCAGAAAAAAAAAGGGGGGGAGGGGTGATTAGGGGGTGATCGGGGGGTAAAGGGGGGTGTAATGTGTGCCTGGCATGTTCTACTGTGTGTGTGTTTGTGCACTCACATCGATGTCTTCTCTCCTCGGTGCCGGAACGGAAAATACCGAGCCAAGGAGAGATGACATCATTTCCTCTGCTGCTGTTTACTATGCAGCAGTAGAGGAATGATCTTATTGGCCGGGAGCGATCGCGAGGGGGGGGCCATGAATGGATGGCCTCCCCCTCACCTCCGATTGCCGGGGGAGAAATGCCGGCCGCCTCGGGCACCGGGGGGGGTCCGATCTGACCCCCCGCCCGCGGGAGGCAGATCACGTACAGGTACGTGATTCTCCTTGCCCGTGCCAATCTGCCGACGTATATCGTCGTGAGGCGGTCGGCAACTGGTTAACCCCACACAAACTGTTTCAGCAGGAGGCTGAGAACAGAGGCCCGACGCGTTTCAAGGTTATAAGTGTTGAGACCTCTTCTTCAGGGGCTGATGGTGAGGTATATGATTATCTAAAAACATTTTGCAAAGAAAAACAGAATAAGCAACCCCATGAGAACCAAACATAATATAATATTCAAATACATTCATATAGCGTAGAAATCAAAATTTAATTAGTGCGTTTAAGAAATGTTCTGACCCTGTTACTCCTAAACCAACATCGGGTAGCATCCAACTTCAAGAAAAAAATGGGAAGGAATGGTTTGCCAGCAGGGATCAGATCCGTGAGCCAATGCTTGTCCCCGAGAAATGCGCAAATCCACAGCCCAGGACAGAACACAAAGGGCGTCCTACCACTCGTGATATGACACCACTGATATCAAATGTCATAGGATATCCTATCAGCTGAGGGAGAGAAGGGACAATGTGATAGAATCTATCCTATAGATATAAGGAAAAGGTTGAGCCTTAATAGGCTTACACCTACACCTACTCTAGATTTGGTGTAATGGGAATGTGTATATGTCCTATACATACCTGTTAGTACATAGAGAGTAACTCACTCCTGAATAGGGGGTGAGGGGATATCACATGGGGCGCTGTCTGGTCAGAGATAGTATTAGGTCCCTCAGTTAAAAGAAATCACACGAAGGGAGGGCAGTGGAATCGTCTGCAAACACAGCTAGAAAGGAAAGAGAGAAATAAATGGTGCTGTGTGATTACCGGTAATTGAAGTCACAGATAGCAACCATATATAACTCAAACTGCAGCATGGAATATCCTGAGTGGGCAATGGCCATTGCAATACAGTATAAAAGTGAGTTTGCATATAGAGGCACATTGCTCTCTACAGAACGTCATATCAAGAAATACAACGTGTGGTTTGCAGAGCAAAATTGGATGATTTACCTTTAGAAGTGAGCGGCTGCACGACCAGTCTGATGCCTGTACTAGTATGAGACTGGGCGTCCAAACATGCAGCTTAAATAGCACCCAGTGTTGCCAACTGTCAGTATTTTTACTGGCAGCCAGTAAAAAACTGCCACTTTTCTCCTGCCAGTAACAGCAAAAGGTTGCCATTAAAAAATATGGCTGTGACGCTCGGCTCTGCAGTTCTGGCCTGGAGCCGACCAAACCATCCGAGTGCCTGCTACAGTGTGTTAGGGTGGGCAGGGGTGGATCTGGCGGAGGTGGTGCCTGAACATCTCATGTGATGTCATAGTGCAAGGGAGCTGAGCCGAGCTTCTTGTGTGGGACGGGAACAAGGCAAGCTGGGAGCGGGACTGTCAGTGCTGTTTGGACTGGAGGGGACTGAACTGAAGGGACCACGTGGCATGGAGAGAGACTGTCCTGTCCCTGAGCAACTTATTTATTATATTGAAAATAAAATAAGAAATGTTTTTTTGCCCTAAATTCTACCCTAAATCACATTGCTGATTGCATATTGTACTTCTTTGTAGCCAAAATACTGAAATTTGCACTTTAAACTGTAGTTTTGTAACTTTTGGAAATGCCAGTAATAACTTGGCTGTGCCAGTAAATGTTGGGTGTCTTGTCAGTAAATTTCAATCTGGTAGATTGGCAACACTGATAGCACCGCTCATTGAGGAAAAACTGACACAGCTGGCTCATGTTTGAGCAGGCGTCATAGCAGTGGGAGGGGTCGCCCTCCGAGCAGTGGCGTAGCGTGGGTTGTCAGCACCCGGGGCAAGGCAAGTCATTTGCGCCCCCCTAACCTGCGGACTTTTAGCACTCCCTGGGTTCCTTCAAATACAATAGTACTGATCTACCTGATTCCTATAGTGACCACTACACTAACCTACTTGATTTCAACACTGACCAACCTGATTCCTTTACTGACCATTACACACTACACTGACCACTATACTATACTGTCCACTACACCAAGAACTACACTGACCACTATACTGTCCACTACACTACACTGCCCACTACACTGTCCACTACACTGACCATTACATTACACTGACCACTACACTGTCCACTATACTGTCCACTACACTACACTGACCACTATACTGTCCACTACACTGTCCACTACACTGACCATTACATTACACTGACCACTACACTGTCCACTATACTGTCCACTACACTACACTGACCACTATACTGTCCACTACACTGTCCACTACACTGACCACTACACTATACTGTCCACTACACTATACTTTCCACTTTACTGACCACTACACCACACTGTCCACTATGCTGACCACTACACTGAGAACTACACTGTCCACTATACTGACCACTACACTGTCCACTACACTATACACTACACTATACTGACCACTATACTACACTGTTCACTACACTGACCAATATACTACACTGCCCACTACACTACACTATCCACTATACTGACCACTATACTGTCCACTACACTAACCACTATACTGTCCACTACACTGACCGCTATACTGTCCACTACACTACACTGACCACTGCACTATACTGACCACTACACTGTCCACTACACTACACTGACCACTATACTGTCCACTACACTATACTGACCACTATACTACACTGACTACTATACTATACTGTCCAATATACTGTCCACTACACTACACTGACCACTGTCCACTACACTGACCACTATACTACACTGAGAACTACACTACACTGACCACTATACTGTCCACTACACTGTACTGACCACTATACTACACTGTCCACTACACTGACCACTATACTATACTGTCCACTATACTGTTCACTACACTACACTGACCACTATACTACACTGTCCACTGCACTGACTACTATACTATACTGTCCACTATACTACACTGACCACTATACTGTCCACTACACTACACTGACCACTATACTACACTGACCACTATACTACACCGAGAACTACACTACACTGACCACTACACTACACTGACCACTATACTACACTGTCCACTACACTGACTACTATACTATACTGTCCATTACACTACACTGACCACTATACTACACTGTCCACTATACTATACTGTCCACTACACTACACTGACCACTATACTACACTGTCCACTATACTATACTGTCCACTCCACTACACTGACCACTACACGACACTGTACACTATACTGACCACTATACTACACTGTACACTATACTGACCACTATACTACACTGTACACTATACTGTCCTGCCTACAGTCTTCCTATACTGACACTACATATACGGCGCCTGCCCCCCCCCCGTGTTTATTCATTCCTCACCTACTTGTCCTGCATTGGTCCGGAGGATAGGAGGAGGAGAAGACAGCGGCCCCGGCAGCTCACACTTTCCAGTGCTTGTCTCCCCCGCGCTCCGCCCGCCATGTTCATTGTTTCCAAGCGCACTTTGATTGGGTGTATGGGGATCATGTGCGGAGGCGGGACTTCAGGAGCAACCGTGATCGCGGATAGTCCAGCCCCACACCGTACATGACCCCCATATGCCCAATCACAGGGCTCCAAACACTGAACATGGTGGCCGGAGCGCGGGGGACACAGGAAATTAAAATTAGGAGGAGGCAGTCAGTAGTGATACTACTGGCATGAAATTGCGCCCCCCTAAATGTCGCGTCCGGGGCCATGGCACCCCCCACGCTACGCCACTGCCTCTGAGTCCCCGGCGTGCAGGCCCGCCCCCAGAGCCACACACGTATCGGCGTCCAGGGAAAGATGACGTCACACGCTGGAAAGAGCAGACACGTGCTGGGAGGAAGCTGACATCCGCGTCAGGGGCTAGCGGCGCGCTGATCATCATGGCAATGGGATAAACATATCCCAGCCACGTACGATCATAGGGAAAGAGGCCAAAAGTGCCAAACAGAGGGATGGCACATTGGCCCCCGTGCGCCGAGTGGACTAATCGGGCACGGACCAGCCAATTCCCCAGTCCAGCACTAGCCCAGGATCCAAAATCCTGGCGGCAACAAACATTCATTCCAGGGACTTGGAGGGAATGCACAGATTGGAATAAAAGAAAGAACAGGAAAAAAAAAACAGGAGACAAAAAGCAAGAAAGAAAAAGGAAAAAAGGAAAAAATTGTACGATGAAAGAAATGACATAGGAGGATGAAGGGAGGGGGGCATATACAGCTGTCCATGGTGATCACTATGTAGAACAGAAGCGCATACATGTAATCCATACAAATATACAGTACATATATACATATCCATATGAGATTGCATATCCATCCTCCTAGGTTGTCCTACATTGGTGCGGTTATGACAGCCTGCATATATCAAAAATATAAAAGGAGAAAATGTAACCACTGTACTCCAAAGGAAACCTATGGGGATGATTTATATCAGTTTGATGAGGGTTTCACAAGAAATGAGGCATGTTTACCTCAGGGGGGTCCCACTCAGACCCCCCAGAGGTGAAGCCCCCCAAGAAAGGTTGAAAAGAAATGGCGTCATTCAAGCCAGGTGGCTTGGTGGCCTGAAGGCGATAAATCCATTTCTGTTCTTTTTGCAACAGGGTTTTGTTCCGATCCCCACCGCGTAGCCCTGGGTGAACACGGTCTAGAATCAGGAAGGACACTTTGGGGAAAATTCCTGCATGGAACACAGAAACGTGTCTTCCCAACGGCAAGCTGGGGTTACATGATTTCATCGAGGCTATATGGCGGTATGCCCGCCGCCAAAATTCCTGGTTTGTTTTGCCAACATAGTAGCATGCACAGTCACAAATTAGTAAGTATACCACACCAATTGTTTTGCAGTTTGCAAAATGTTTGGGTGCATACTTGTGACCATTGGGTAGTTTGATGTTTGACTTGATGTTCATGAATTGGCAATATGGGCATCCGCCATACCTGAAAGTTCCAGGGCGTTTACAGGGATCTTGTTTACCTACGCCACCTCCTGAGTATTCGCTGGACACCAAACTATCCCTGATGGATTTGGCGCGCTTAAAAGTGAAGGACGGTTTGTCCTGCATGAAGGGGCCAATGGTAGGATCTAATTTAAGGACATGCCAGTACCGTTCGATGATATTTTTAACAATCCTGTGTTGGTTTGAGAACCTAGTTACAATGCAAATTGGATTGGTTTTATTCCTATTAGATTCTGGATTAAAGATAAGTTCATGTCTAGGTTTGGAACATGCCCGTCTGAAGGCCCTCTTTAAACATGTCTTGGAGTACCCTCGTGCCAGGAGTCTCTCCATCAACAAGTCAGCCTCTCGTTTGAAGACTTTTTCGTCGGTGCAGTTCCTCCTAGCACGTAGGTACTGACTGTAGGGAATCGAACAAATCAGGGGTTGGGGGTGGAAACTGGTGGCATGTAAGATAGAATTGCCGGATGTTGGCTTTCGATATAGAGAGCTGGTTAGTGAGCCATCTTGTTGCTTATGGATTTTCACGTCCAAAAAGGTAATCTTATGTTGATGGAACATCATGGTGAAAGTAAGGTTGAACGAATTGGTATTCAATTCTTGCAAAAAATTTTGAAGGTTGTCTAGGGTGCCGTCCCAAACAAACAAAATGTCGTTGATGTATAGACGCCAAATCACCACATTGTCCATGTAGGAACGTGAAAATTCGGACTGCTCCAACATGCTTTCCCATTCCCCCAGATACAGGATGGCATACGATGGGGCACAAAGAGGTCCCCATCGCAACCCACTGTACCTGGAGGAAAAAGCTGCCATTGAACATAAAGTAGTTATGGTTCAAAATGAAGTCCAAGGCATCAATCAGTAAATGTCTTTTCCCTTCACTGAGGCTGCCATCCCGTGACAGTACATGCTGAATACAAGCAAGTCCTCTGTCGTGGGGTATTGAACTATATAGGGCTTCAACGTCCAAAGCTACCAATAAAGATTTGGGTGGAACGTGGATACTATCTATGATCTGCAATAGATGCATAGAATCCTTTACATAACTGGGTATATTCAGCACGTATGGCCTCAGATGGCCGTCTGAATTGGCTTAATTTCTCAGTTTAGGAGCTGTTACCCAAAATTATTGGCCGACCCGATGGTTTACGCATGTCCTTATGCAGCTTTGGTAGAGCATAAAATGTTGGAATACGAGGCAGAGCAGTCCTAACATAATCATACTCTGATTTGGTAAGCAAATTGGCGGCATACGATTCGTCCATGAGTTTATAGAATTCCCTATTGAACTTTTCAATCTTACTTGATGAAATCTTGCAGTACCATTGTTGATTAGACAGTATTTTGTTGCAAATCGCAACATACTGGTCATTGTCCAAAATGACAATGTTGCCCCCCTTATCCGAAGGTTTAATGGTGATATTGGGATTTGAAGCTAATGATTTTAAGGCTTCACATTCTTTGGGACTTAGATTATGTTGTTTCTTGGAAATAGTATTGATCTTACGGATTTCATTACATGTCAATTTGACAAAGGCCAATACGTTGGAGTTCGTATTTAGTGCGGGAAATGTATCCAATTTTTTCTTGAAGGATTGAACAGGAGGTTGGGGAAGATCGGATTGGTCAAATCGACCAACCAAATGCTACATTTATTTAAAGTCCATCTAAATCTACCAGTCAGTCTAACACTACTTATTCAACAGGTTGACAATAATGCTGTTCGAGAGTGGCTACGTTGCTCCTCCACTCTAGAACAGGTGGTGTGTTACTGACTAGACTACCAGATAAAAATGAAGAAAAAAAGCTTAAAACTGAACCCTGGGAAAAAAAAAACCCAGCCCACATTGCAAGGGTTAAGTGCTCGTTTTGTCTAAGGGAGAGGAGAAAACCTTATGAGTATGGTTTAATGACAGTGGATCCTCAGCTCCACCAGCAATTGGCGCTCCCCCCGGAAAATGGAGCTCCCCCACGAACCAGCAGTGGACTGGTCCTGGCGTCCTCACATCCAGAGCAGGTCTATGGAGCCTGCTCTGGGTTTGGTGATGTCAGGACTCAAGACTTCTGCAGTGTAGGGGTGCAGGAGCTGCAGTGACCGGTCTTGTGTAGGGAGGATCAGGTAAGTATATGTCCTTTCATCTCTTCCCTGGACAAAAACGAGCAATTAGCCCTTGCAGTGCAGGGACAGCCCCACTGCAAGTGAAGTTTAGGTTTAAAAAAGAAAGACAAATGCAATCACCACTTCTAAGGATTGGTAAGCTGCAATATATTACATGCGTCCTGTTGGGTTTACATCAGCCTTTCTTAAAAAGGACTTGTCTAGAGCTAGGGGTTCCTTGAGCAAGTAACAATTTCCGACGCTCAGATATAACCATTAGAAACCAGTAATCTCTTTCGCTATCTATAATGCGGGTATTCTTTTCATTCCACCTGCCCTCTGGATCCTGTATCCTCACAAATGATACGTTCACCTTCTGGCTCTATGCTACACTCTCTAACCCACATCTTTAATCTCTCCCTCTCTTCTGGCATCTTCCCCAACTCTCTAAAACATGCACTTGTCAGACCCATACTCGAAAAAGCCCTCACTGGACCCATCCAGTCTTAACAACCTACGCCCCATCTCCTTGCTCCCCTTCTTATCCAAACTCCTCGAACGTCTGGTCTACAACTGACTGAGCATTCACCTCGCTGATAATAGCCTTCTTGATCCCCTTCAATCTGGCTTTTGTCCTCAACACTTCACAGAAACTGCTCTCCTAAAGCTAACAAACGAGCTACTAACGGCCAAAACCAATCAACACTATTCTGTACTCCTACTCCTGGACCTCTCTGCTGGCTTCGATACGGTTGACCACCCCCTCCTCCTCAAAAAACTCCACGCCTTTGGTCTCCGTGACTGTACTCTTCACTGGTTCTCTTCCTACTTGTCCAACCGCACCTTTAGCGTTTCTTACAACTCTACTTCCTCCTCTCCTCTTCCTTTCTCGGTTGGGGTCCCCCAGGGTTCTGTTCTTGGACCTCTCCTATTTTCATCTACACCTCCTCCCTGGGTCAGCTGATAGCCTCCCATGGCTTCCAATAGCACCTCTACGCTGAGGACACCCAAATCTATTTCTCTACCCCTCAGCTCACTCCCTCTGTCTCCTCACATATCACTAATTTACTATCAGATATATCAGTCTGGATGTCACACCACTTCCTCAAATTCAATCTATCCAAAACCAAACTTATAATTTTTCCTCCCCCATATGCCCCTTCCCCTGATCTCTCTGTCAAAATCGATGGCACAACTATAAGCCCATCCCCATATGCCAAGGTTCTAGGTGTAGTCCTGGACTCTGAACTCTCCTTTAAGCACCACGTCCAATCACTGTCCAAATCCTGCCGCCTCAACCTCCGCAACATCTCCAAAATACGCCCCTTTCTAACCAATGATACAACAAAGCTCTTAATTCACTCGCTGGTCATCTCCTGCCTTGACTACTGCAACTCCCTTCTCATTGGCTTACCTCTACATAGTCTATCACCTCTTCAATCCATCATGAATGCTGCTGCCAGACTCATCCACCTTACAAATTGTTCTGTCTCTGCTACCCCTCTCTGTCAATCCCTCCACTGGCTTCCGCTCGGCCAAATAATTTAATTCAAAATACTAACAACTACGTACAAAGCCATCCACAATTTAGCCCCCAGCTACATCACTAGCCTAGTCTCTAAATACCAACCTACTCGTTCTCTTCGTTCCTCTCAAGACCTTCTACTCTCTAGCTCCCTCGTCACCTCTTCCCATGCTCGCCTCCAGGACTTTTCCAAAGCCTCTCCAATCCTATGGAATGCCCTACCCCAATCTGTCTGCTTATCTCCTACTCTATTAGCTTTTAGACGATCCCTGAAAACCCACCTCTTCAGAGAAGCCTACCCTACCCACACCTAACAACTGTATTTTCATTTTCTCCATCAGCTCACCCCCCACAGTTATTACCTTTTGTTTCCACTTGACCCTCCCTTCTAGATTGTAAGCTCTAACGAGCACGGCCCTCTGATCCCTCCTGTATGGATTTGTATTGTAACTGTACTGTCTGCCCTCATGTTGTAAAGCGCTGCGCAAACTGTTGGCCCTATATAAATCCTGTATAATAATAATAATAATTGACCCTCAGTGTAGGGTGCATCCTTCCTAAGGCAGCTCTTCTCCATGGACCATCAATCTAAGAGGGCTCTTCCCCATTGACCACCAACCTAAGAGGGCTCTTCTGTCAGGGCTGGGCTCAGTGCCCTTCCTTCTCAGAACTGGCCGCTCAGCTGTCGGCTAATTGCCAGCTCCTATCTCTCCACAGTGACTCACCTGTTGATGATATCCTGCTTGTCAGTCCTGCCTACTTAAGCTGTCCAGCCCAGATGATCTCTGCCTTCACCTTGGTCACATCTCTTGAGACGCTCTCCTGTGTTCCTTTTAAAGACTTGCTTGGCTGACATTTCTTCTGGCTCCAGATCCAGTTTGCTGTTCTACTACGCTGTTCTCTGGCTCCCTGACGTTTTTGCTTGTCTGACTATCCGTTCCGGTTCCTGAACTCTGGTTATGTTTTGACTACGTTTACTCTGTTTACCTTTTTTTATTATTATTAAACACGTGAAATACGACTTGGGGGGGCGTGACCGGATGAGGGTGTGGAAGGAGTGTGGAGAGGAGCGAGTAGTCTGCTGAGAGTCTCTATACCCCACTGTCTACCTACTGATATTGGTGTGTTGGAGCGCTTGGCCGGCTGTCACTGTTAGGTGGCCTGTGCCTGGGTCCCGGTGTGGCCGTGCAGAGCAGCAGACGAGGAAGACGGAGAAGCCGGTGCCGGTCACTAGAGCAAGCCAGCTGCACTGTGACGCTCTCACTGGAGCCGCGGCAGGTACTGCGCTTGCGCATCTGGAAGTCGGTGGAGCGGCTCTCAGTGTACCGCTACGGAGCGGCGAGAGAGGAGGAGAGGTGGAACGGGTGGAACTGAAAGCCGGTGGTGAGCCTATGCTGTTGCTAAACTGCTTATGATACACTGTGGAGGCTGGTAAGGAGCTGGATGCTGGGTCCTGGGACTTTGGGGACCGGAGCAGGTGAGCGGGACTTGAATGAGGGTTTTAACCCTCTTAATTAAGTACAGTTCACTGTGCCTGGCTGAAAGGCAGAAGGCTGCTACCCTGTGGTCTTATATTACAACAGGGAGACGGAGAAGTGAACGGGCAGCTGTGACGTATTTGACCAGTATATTAACTTCTTAAACTGCTGAACATGTATACCGGCCGTGTGGAGATTGCAGGGTTGTAGTTAGTTCCCTGCATTAAAGAGACAGTACCTGCCTGTGTAACCCCGGCTAACTTTTTTTTTCTCTGCTGCTACCCGGCTTCCCTCGTGCCCTATTTGTCTCCTTCTGGTAGTGCTGGGCACCCGGGTTCATAAAGGCAACAATGGCAATGTCAAGGAGGAGAGGGGAGGAGCCAGTCAATATGGAGAATTTAGGGCCCCAGTCATTACGATCAGTAAAGGAGAAGGGGAACCAGGCGGCAGCAGCGGCAGCAAAACTGGAGAGGTTTTCACATACCCCTGAACAGACCCCCACTAAGAACGGGCAACTTTCGCAACCCAAGACTACCGGGGATAGGAAAAGTCAAGGACAGGCATCTTTAACCCCAGCTGGAGCTGGGCATAAAAACCCGAATGTTAATAAAGGTACAGAGGCAGGGGAAAAAGCTCATTTACCACCACCAACAACCATCTCCGTTACAGAGGTAGAACCTACCCTGAGGGAAGTTTTGCAGGCGATCAACTCTTGTAAGGCATCAGTGGAGGGGTTAAGCTGCCAAATTAAAGAGGTTAAAGATGAACTACTACTAATAAAGCAGGAGCTGCAAAAGGCAGTAGATAGAATAACTGGCTTGGAGGGAAGAGTGAGTCAAGTGGAGGACGATGTTTTTCCCCTACAACAAGATGTTAAATCTATGAAGGAACAACTGGGTAGAATTAATGAAAAAATGGACGAAATGGAAAATCGCCTGAGAAGGGATAATATAAGAATAGTGGGTCTCCCAGAGAGATGTGAAGGGCAGAGTCCCATTGCCTTTTTGGAAGGATGGCTCACAGAAATATTTGGAAGGGATGCATTTTCCCCACAGTTTGCAATTGAGAGAGCCCACCGGGTCCCCTTCAGGGCTCCGCTCCCTGGAGGGCGCCCCAGGTCCTTATTAATGAAATTCCTGAACCACTGTGACAAGATAATTCTATTGCGTAAAGCCAGGGAGAAGGGGCTTATTTTCTACAACGGAGCAAAGGTTTCATTCTTTGCGGACTTTTCACCGGAGCTGCAGAGACCCAGGGAAGGTTTTGTGGAGATCAAACGCACCCTACAAAAATTTGAACTCAAGTACGCCTTACTGTACCCAGCCAGGCTACGGGTTGAGGCAATTGGAGAGGTTCTCTTTTTTGATTCCCCGGTGGGGGTAACCCGCTGGTATGAAGAAAACAAACAGAGACTGAAACCCAAAGAAAGGAGCCCAGAGTGTTAGGATGCTCGATAGGAAGATAAGAAGATCTGGACTGTGGGAAGCAATATGAACTTGGTATAGAGAGTAAGAATGAGGGTGTATGGTAGAGTAGGAATGGGGGATGTGGAGGATATTATAGTTAAAATTTTGCACATGTGGATGCTAAAGGTGGAGGGTGGGGGGGGAATGTTAGGAAGGGATATTTTGAAAGGAGTATATGAGGTGGTCACGAATAGAGCCCCAGGGGCAAACCTGGTAAGGTGGGGGAGGGGGGGGAGGGATTGGGGGGGGGGTTGGTGGGGGGGCGGGGGGGTTGGGGGGGATTGGTGGGGGGGGGAGTGGGAGAGGGGTTGTAAAATTATTTTTAAGAGAAATTAAAATGCACATAGCACCTGGGGGGGTAGCTAGGGGGGAAGGGGGGAGGGGGGATGAAGGATTAAGCACATGTGTGGTAAATCTAAACACTATGAGAAAGGGGATATTTAGAACGTTCACTGGAATGGAATATAATAGTATGAAAACCCTATGGGCTATAAAGTACGGGGGGTAACTAAGGGAACACGTTTTCTCCTTTTTCTTTTTTTCTCTTTCTCCTTTCTATGTGTAGTGCACAATATGGTATTAATAGAGGATTTTCATTTTAGCTATCTTATGGGTTCTCTGGGAGTTATAATGGGTAAGAAGGTGTTACTTTCTGGCACAGGACAATGTACCAAGTTTAAGGCGCCCATTATTTTTGGTTTCTTAGAGGCCAGTTCTTGCTTGTTGCTTGTTTGATGCAGTCTAAGGTCCTTAAAATAGGCTCCTGGAACGTTCGGGGGATGGGGAACCCAAATAAGAGGGCTGCCATTTTTTCGTTACTGGAGTTAGGGGGGGTGGGTTTGGTCTGCCTACAGGAGACACACCTGACAAAGGATACGTTGATTCGTCTACCAAGTAGGAGGTTTCGGGCCCAATACCACTCGGTTTACTCCTCTTACTCTAGGGGGGTGAGTATATTGGTAACAAGAAGTGTGATGTTCTCCTGTAGGCAGACCAGGATAGATAGCTTGGGTCGCTATGTTTTTTTATATTGCTCTATTGAAAATAGAATGTATGTCATTGCCAACATTTATATCCCCCCACCTTTTAAATTGGAAGTGTTATACAACCTGTTGGAGTTTATGTTGGATAAAACAGACACCCCGGTGATAGTATTAGGGGACTTCAACGAGGTGCTGAATAGAGAGCTGGACAGATATCCCTCGAGAGTCCAAGCAGACAGTGTAGCAGGGGGCCGGTTGGGCCAATTCCTAGAGGAGGCAGGTCTACTGGATATATGGAGGGCTCGGAACCCTGGAGTAAGGCAGTATTCCTGCTTTTCTGCCTCCCACTCCACCTTTTCCAGGATTGATATGACCCTGGGGAACGTGGAGGCAGTACCATTAATAAAGGATGTAGTATATTATCCAAGAGGGATCTCGGATCACTCCCTGATGGTGGCTTCAGTGGGCATAGGGGTCAGGGAGGCTAGAGGGTTTTGGAAGCTAAGCTCATATTGGTTGGAGTTAATGGGGGAACCAGAGAGGATAATAACAAAGTTAGAAGACTTCTTAAAATCTAATGAAGGCTCAACTACAGTGGGTGTACAATGGGACACATTGAAGGCATTCCTCAGGGGTATCCTGATCCAGGGGGTGGCAGGAATTAAAAAGAGGGCAAGGGAGTGGGAGGAAGGAATCAGGAGGGAACTGGAGGTGGCAGAGAAGCAATTTATAGAAGATCCTACTCCAGAGAAGCAGAAATGGTGGGAGGAAAAACAGGAGATCTATAGAGCAGCAGTCCTGAAGAGGGGTGAAAACAAGCAACTTTTCCAGAAACAACGGACCTTCGGGGAAGGTGAAAGTGTGGGACGTATGTTGGCCTACCTGGTAAAAACCAACTCCTCCTCCTCGATGATCCCGGCAATTAGGACTCCAAAGGGCGAGATATCCTCTCAGAGTCTAGAAATCACAGGCGTATTCGAGAAGTATTACGAAAAGCTGTACAGGTCACAAGGGATCGTCGAGGAGAAGGACATGGAACATTTTTTTAAGGATATAAGGGTCCGATGGTTACTGAAGAGGATAGAGAGGGTATAGATGCGCCAATTACACTAGCTGAAGTGCAACAAGCTGTAAAAGGGATGGTAAACCAAAAATCTCCAGGACCGGATGGTCTCCCGGTAGAAACCTATAAGCAGTATGGGAAGATCCCCCTGCCAGAATTACTGAAAACACTGAACTGGGCTCTACAGGGAGGGTGTTTGCTTGTTTCGATGACCGAAACGGATATTATCCTGCTTCATAAAGAAGGGGGTGACCCACTGGACCCGTCAGCATACAGGCCTATATCCCTGTTGTGTACAGACGCCAAGATCCTGGCAAGGGTTCTGGCTGCCAGGCTTAATAAAGTTATGCATAAACTTATCCACGTGGACCAAACGGGATTCATTTCTCATAGAACCACGAGCATGAACATCAGGAGGGTCTATATGAACCTTCAGACCCCGACAGAGAATATGGGATCAAGAACAGTACTATCGCTGGACATAACTAAGGCCTTTGATAGTTTGGAGTGGCCCTATCTCTGGCGGGTGTTGGAGGAGTTCGGCCTGGGTCCTGTCTTTAGAAGGTGGATAAAAATATTGTATAGGGGCCCAAGCGCAAGGGTTAGGGTTAACAAAGACCTTTCAGGGAAAATATGCTTAGAGAGGGGAACAAGACAGGGGTGCCCCCTGTCCCCCCTGCTTTTTGCCCTTGCCATGGAGCCACTAGCAATCCATATAAGGTCCAGCTCAAAGATTGAGGGGTTCGTAAGAAGAATAGGAGAGGAGAGGATTGCCCTGTATGCCGACGATGTTTTATTGTTTTTGGGGGATACGGAAGGCTCTCTTAGGCAGGTAATGGATATAATGGAGAAGTTTGGCAATGTGTCGGGACTGGTGGGTGGTGAACTGGAGGAAGTCTGCACTATTGCCACTAGATACACCCAAGGGTCAGGACTTATCGGGAATTCCACACCTAAAAGTAGTTTCAATGATCCGTTATTTGGGTATAAATATGTCAAAATATCCCAATCAGTACATTGTAGATAACCTAGTTCCATTACTGGGTAAATTCGAGCGTAAAATTGATATCTGGAGTCGGCTGCCCCTGTCCGTAGCAGGAAGGGGCAACTTAATTAAGATGGTCTGGTTGCCTCAATTGTTGTATCTGTTACACAATTCACCAGTGTGGGTGAATAAAAAGTGGTTTAAAAAGATAGATTCACTCTTTAGGGAACTGTTATGGAGGAGAGGGAAGGCCAGGATCAGCCTTCAGAACCTACAGCTGCCAGTTAAAGAAGGAGGAATAGCTCTCCCGCATCCGAGGTGCTACTTTTTGGCGGCACAGTTGCAGCATGTAGGGGGTGGATGTGCTGATAGAGGTTTGTTAACCCTGGAGGCACCCCACAAAACCGTAGTGGAGGCACTGGAGGCAGACTCACTACCTGGTAGCGGTCCCACAACCAAGTTAATAACAAAAGTTTGGAAAGCAACTAAGACCTTAATGGGATATGCCGGGTTTACAGAATTCGCTCCCCTCTGGCACAACAGAAACTTACAGGAGATTGTGGCTATGGGGGAATTTAAGGAATGGGTGAGGTGGGGTATAAATAGACTATCCCAACTGTACCGAGGGAACGTATTGAAAACCTTTAAGGATCTTCAAAAAGAATATAGTATCTCAAAACAAACATTTTTTAGGTATTTACAAATGAGAGCGGCTCTGGAGGTACAATTTAGGGTAGGTCCCCCAGCTTGGACAGATGCTGTACTGCTACAGAGAGTGATTAGACCCGGGAAGATGAAGGGTTTTATCTCCAGAATATACACGCAATTATGCAAGGAAGCCATCGTTAGATCAGAGCACCTCGGCTGCAGGGAGGGGTGGGAGAAGGATGTGGGAAAGTTAACTGATACACAATGGAGGGAAATTTTGGAGGTGGGGCAGGAGGTTTCAGTTTCACCTGCACAGAGACTCTCTCACCTAATGTTGCTATACAGAGCATACTACACCCCAACAAAAACTATTCCGCTTTGGTGTAAGTCCTGACGCCAAATGCCCCAGGTGTGGGGAGGAGGGTGACCTGATACATATGGTATGGAGGTGCCCTAAACTGGTACGGTACTGGTTGGGGGTTGTGAGTTCTATTGGAGACAAGTGGGGGATTTCTTTAGAGGCAGATGTCAGACTTTGCATTCTTGGATATAGGGTATGGAGCCTGGAGGAGGCAGCGGTTAAGATAGTGGTTCTGAGATGCTTATACCAAGCTCGGAACTTATTATGCAGAGATGGCAATCAGCCCTCCCCCCGTCAGTTGATGAGTGGGTTAAAACAATAAATGACGTAATATGGAAGGAGAGAGCCCTATATATCAGAAGAGGGAGCCTTAAAAAATTTAAAAAGATGTGGAACCCCTGGTTAGCAAGCATAGGGTGTCAGGAATAAAAAGGGAGGTCCTGGTTTAGGGTGGGACGAGAGCAAGGGGAAGATGGGAGGGTATGGGGGAAAATAACTACCTGTCGTCCTAATGTACCATATGAGGCTAGCTGTTGGATAAGATATGTAGATGTAACAGGAGTGGGGGTGGAACGGCTGAGGGTCATACGGCCCCCCTTCTAGCAGAGTATGTATACATGAACTTGCGGATGTTTTAACATGGTGTATGTAAAGTTAAGAAATGTTAATAAAGATTATTTAAGAAAAAAAAAAAAAAAAAAAAACACGTGAAATTTAACTGTACTTCACTTTCAGTCTTATTCATGGTTTCTGACATCTTCTTCATTGACCATCAATCTAAGAGGCAATAATATAAAGAAAAAAACTGCGCTGTTAACCTACCACAAAAGCTGCAACTCAAAGTGAAATACACACAAATACAATAAATAAACATAAGGAGCTGTGCTCACAAACCATATATCTAAAAAAATTATGAAATTGGCATATGAAACCAGAGTCCAAGTGAATAAATGTGACAAAAACAGTCCAAAACATAAAAATGAAAAATAAAACAATAAAAAATATTTTATATTGAATGCTAATAGCCAGCCAGCGCCTCGGATGGCCGATCAGGCCAGGTACTCCTAGTGACGTCACCGCGCTGTTCTACGTCCCGTTTGTACAGGCGTTCGTATTATTGTTGCCGGCCGGCTCTTTTTTACTGTTCTTATTGGAACTTTCTATGCTTATAAGCGTACACTTTTAATGAATTAATTACCACCCGGTTTTACCTATGGCGATTCCCCTTTATTTTGTCTCCGGATCATTTTGATCATCTACATCGAGTGGATTCAAATGTTTGGCTGCTGGCCGAGGATAAACACCTTCAGTCTCTAGGAGTAGTACATGGCCTGATCGGCCATCGGAGGCACTGGGAGGATTAAAGGCCCTGGCTGGGTGTTAGCCACAAGCTCTAATGCTTGTGCAGCTGGTAAGCTTGCACTCTACGTGGTTGTGGATTCACATTGTCCCATAAAGTCACAGGAGACAGTCACCATATTGTGTTGTTACAATCACTTACTTATTTTTCCTTCTGAGGATTTTTCAGGACTGTTTATTTTATACATCATTCAATATAAAATGTTTTTTATTGTTTTATTTTTATGTTTTGGACTGTTTTTTCACATTTATTCACTTGCACTCTTTTGGTTTCATATGCCAATTTCATCATTTTTTTTTAGATATATGGTTTGTGAGCGCAGCTCCTTGTGTTTATTTATCAATCTAAGAGGGCTCTTCTCCATTGACCACCAATCCAATGCCGCGTACACACGATCAGTTTTCTCATCGGAAAAAAGATATGACGGCTTTTCCGACGGGATTCCGCTCAAGTTTGCCTTGCATACACACGGTCACGCAAAAGTTTGCTGAAATTACGACCGTCAAGAACGCGGTGACGTACAACACTACGACGAGCCGAGAAAATTACGTTCAATGCCTCCGAGCATGCGTCGGAATTGCCATAGACGATCGCATTTTCGGATAGGAACTTTTCCTGACCGAAAAATTGAGAGCATGCTCTTAATCTTTTGCTGGCTGGAATTCCGCCAGCAAAAGACCGATGGAGGGTACACACGGTCACATTTTCTGACGAAAAAATCTCATCGGTCTTTTGCGGGCTGAAATTCCGATCATGAGTACGCGGCATTAGAGGGCTTTTCTCCATTGACCACCAACCTAAAGGGGTTGTTCTCCATTGGCCACTAATCTAAGGCAGCTCTTCTCCATGGACCACCAACCTAAGGCAGCTCTTCTTTATGGACCATCAATCTAAGAGGTCTTGTCTCCATTGACCATCAATAATCTCCACTGACCACCAACCTAAGAGGGCTCATCTCCATTGACCATCAATCTAAGTGGGCTGTTCTCCACTGACCACCAACCTAAGAGGGCTCATCTCCATTGACCACCAACCTAAGAGAGCTCTTCTACATTGACCATCAATCTAAGGGGGCTCTTCTTCATTGACCACCAACCTAAGAGGGCTCTTCTTCAGTACCACCAACTTAAGAAGGCTCTACTCTATTGACCATAAATCTAAGAGCGCTCTTCCTCATTGACCACCCACCTAAGAATGCTCTTCTCTATTGACCATCAATGTAAGGGGGCTCTTCTTCATTTGACCACCAACCTAAGAGGGCTCTTTTTCATTGACCACCAACCTAGGAGAGCTCTTCTCCATTGACCATCAATCTAAAGAGGCTTTTCTCCATTGAACACCAATCTAAGAGGGCTCTTCTTCACTGACCACCAACCTAAGAGGGCTTATCTCCATTGACCACCAATTTAAGGCAGCTCTTCTCTATGGACCATCAATCTAAGAGGGTTCTTCCTCATTGACCACCAACCTAAGAGGGCTCATCTCCATGGACTGTCAATCTAAGGGGTCTCTTCTCAATTGCCCACAAGTTTGAGGGGGCATTACTCTGTTAAACCACCAATGTAAAGTGTCTCCTCTCCATTGATCACCAATCTAAGGGGGTTCTTCTCATTTGAGCATCAATGAAGGGGGGCTTTTCTCCACTGACCATCAATTTGGGGGAGGGGGGTCTCTTCCTTATTGACCAAGTCCTCTACATCCCTCATACTTTTATTTATGAATAAAGCCATAGTATTGCCTTATCGCAGACATACCTCCGCCTAAAACTAAAAATCAATGCTGGTTCTGCACTGCAGCACTTTTCTTATTGGATATCTCTCCTGACTTCCTGTCCTGGTGACAACACTGAGGGGAAATCTCCCAAACAGAGCCTCAGGGGACAACCACAAGCCATTCTGCCAGTGCTTCTATTCTCTTCCATGCAGATCTAGAAGAAAGAGTCCTGGACGGAGGAGGACTCGCACAGGACACACTGACAAGTAGGACTAGAAGTCCCAGCATGTCAGGAGGAGGAGACACAGGACACCCTGTCCACCTATCCCACCATTCTCTGCTCAGCCCGCTGCTATAGCAACCCGCAGGCCCCACCCTGTTGAGCGCAGCGCACGCCGGGAAGTGTAGTCCGCCGGGGAGAGCCGCCCTCCATTGTGCTGGGCGGAGTCTGGCTGACCCGGAAGTGACGAGTCTCCGCTGTGTTTGGGTTGTGACAAGGAGGAGGCCGCGATCTGTCTGTTCCGCTGTCTCCGGGTGACACAGGTATGAGGACGGGGGAGGAGGAGACCGGACTGAGACGTGACCGGGAGAGAGAAGAGTGATGAGGGAGAACGCGGGATAGAGAGAGAGGAGAGGGGAGGAGCATGGGGGAGAGAGGAGCGTGGGATGGGGGGGAGAGGAGATTACCATGGGGTGAGAGAAAGAAGGGTGGGTTAAGAGAGGAGTATGGGGGGGGGAGGTGAGAGAAGCGCATGGAGGGGGGGTGAGAGGGAGAGAGAGAAGCATAGGGGGAGGAAAGGGTGGGTTAAGGGAGAGGAGGGTGGGGGGGAGAGGAAAGGAGCATGGGCGAAAGAGGGGAGGAAGTGGTGGGGTGAAAAGGAGAGGAGCATAGGGGAAAGAGAAGGGCGTGAGGAAGTGGGGGGTGAGAGGGAGAGGAGCGTAGGGGAAAGAGAAGGGCGTGAGGAAGTGGTGGGGTGAGAGGGAGAGGAGCATAGGGGAAAGAGAGGGAGAGGAGCGTAGGGGAAAGAGAAGAGCGTGGGGGGGGGGTGAGAGGGAGAGGAGCGTAGGGGAAAGAGAAGAGCGTGGGGGGGGGGTGAGAGGGAGAGGGGCGTAGGGGAAAGAGAAGAGCGTGGGGGGGGGGGTGAGAGGGGCGTAGGGTAAAGAGAAGAGCATGAGAAAGTGGGGGGGGTGAGAGGGAGAAGAGCGTGGGGTAAAGAGAAGAGCATGAGAAAGTGGGGGGGGGGGGGGGTGAGAGGGAGAGGAGCGTAGGGGAAAGAGAAGAGCGTGAGGAAGTGGGGGGGGGGTGAGAGGGAGAGGAGCGTAGGGGAAAGAGAAGAGCGTGAGGAAGTGGGGGTGAGAGGGAGGGGAGCATAGGGGAAAGAGAAGAGCGTGAGGAAGTGGGGGTGAGAGGGAGGGGAGCATAGGGGAAAGAGAAGAGCGTGAGGAAGTGGGGGTGAGAGGGAGGGGAGCATAGGGGAAAGAGAAGAGCGTGAGGAAGTGGGGGGGTGAGAGGGAGAGCAGTGTAGGGCAAAGAGAAGAGCGTGAGAAAGTGGAGGGGGGGTGAGAGGGAGGGGAGCGCAGGGCAAAGAGAAGAGCGTGAAGAAGTGGGGGGGGGGGGTGAAAGGGAGGGGAACGTAGGGGAAAGAGAAGGGCGTGAGGAAGTGGTGGGTTGAGAGGGAGGGGAGCGTAAGGGAAAGAAAAGAGCGTGAGGAAGTGGGGGGGGGGGGTGAGAGGGAGAGGAGCGTAGGGGAAAGAGAAGAGCGTGGGGGGGGGTGAGAGGGGCGTAGGGTAAAGAGAAGAGCATGAGAAAGTGGGGGGGGTGAGAGGGAGAAGAGCGTGGGGTAAAGAGAAGAGCATGAGAAAGTGGGGGGGGGGTGAGAGGGAGAGGAGCGTAGGGGAAAGAGAAGAGCGTGAGGAAGTGGGGGGGGGGGTGAGAGGGAGAGGAGCGTAGGGGAAAAAGAAGAGCGTGAGGAAGTGGGGGTGAGAGGGAGGGGAGCCTATGGGAAAGAGAAGAGCGTGAGGAAGTGGGGGTGAGAGGGAGGGGAGCATAGGGGAAAGAGAAGAGCCTGAGGAAGTGGGGGGGGGGTGAGAGGGAGAGCAGTGTAGGGCAAAGAGAAGAGCGTGAGAAAGTGGAGGGGGGGTGAGAGGGAGGGGAGCGCAGGGCAAAGAGAAGAGCGTGAAGAAGTGGGGGGGGGGTGAAAGGGAGGGGAACGTAGGGGAAAGAGAAGGGCGTGAGGAAGTGGTGGGTTGAGAGGGAGGGGAGCGTAAGGGAAAGAAAAGAGCGTGAGGAAGTGGGGGGGGGGTGAGAGGGAGAGGAGCGTAGGGGAAAGAGAAGAGCGTGAGGAAGTGGGGGTGAGAGGGAGGGGAGCCTATGGGAAAGAGAAGAGCGTGAGGAAGTGGGGGTGAGAGGGAGGGGAGCATAGGGGAAAGAGAAGAGCGTGAGGAAGTGGGGGGGGGTGAGAGGGAGAGCAGTGTAGGGCAAAGAGAAGAGCGTGAGGAAGTGGAGGGGGGGTGAGAGGGAGGGGAGCGCAGGGCAAAGAGAAGAGCGTGAAGAAGTGGGGGGGGGGGTGAAAGGGAGGGGAACGTAGGGGAAAGAGAAGGGCGTGAGGAAGTGGTGGGTTGAGAGGGAGGGGAGCGTAAGGGAAAGAAAAGAGCGTGAGGAAGTGGGGGGGTGAGAGGGAGAGGAGCGTAGGGTAAAGAGAAGAGCGTGAAGAAGTGGGGGGGGGTGAAAGGGAGGGGAGCGTAGGGGAAAGAGAAGGGCGTGAGGAAGTGGCGGGGGGGGTGAGAGGGAGAGGAGCATAGGGGAAAGAGAAGGGCGTGAGGAAGTGGGGGGTGAGCGGGAGAGGAGCGTAGGGGAAAGAGAAGGGTGAGAGGGAGAGGAGCGTAGGGGAAAGAGAAGGGTGAGAGGGAGAGGAGCGTAGGGGAAAAAGAAGGGCATGAGGTAGTGGGGGGGGTTGAGAGGGAGAGGAGCATAGGGAAAAGAGAAGAGCGTGAGGAAGTGGGGGGTGAGAGGGAGAGGAGCATAGGGGGAAATAGAAGAGCGTGAGGAAGTGGGGGAGGGAGGAGAGCGTAGGGGAAATAGAAGAACGTGAGGAAGAGTGGGGGGGTGAGAGGGAGAGGAGCGTATGGGAAATAGAAGAGCATGAGGAAGTGGGGGGTGGTGAGAGGGAGAGAAGCGTAGTGTAAAGAGAAGAGCGTGAGGAAGTGGGGGGGGTGAGAGGGAGGGGAGCGTAGGGTAAAGAGAAGAGCGTGAGGAAGTGGGGGGGGGTGAGAGGGAGGGGAGCGTAAGGGAAAGAAAAAAGCGTGAGGAAGTGGGGGGGTGAGAGGGAGAGGAGCGCAGGGTAAAGAGAAGAGCATGAGAAAGTGGGGGGTGAGAGGGAGGGGAGCGTAAGGGAAAGAGAAGAGCGTGAGGAAGTGGGGGGGTGAGAGGGACGGGAGCGTAAGGGAAAGAAAAGAGCGTGAGGAAGTGGGGGGGGGTGAGAGGGAGGGGAGCGTAGGGGAAAGAGAAGAGCATGAGGAAGTGGGGGGGTGAGAGGGACGGGAGCGTAAGGGAAAGAAAAGAGCGTGAGGAAGTGGGGGGGGTGAGAGGGAGGGGAGCGTAGGGGAAAGAGAAGAGCATGAGGAAGTGGGGGGGTGAGAGGTAGAGGAGCGTAGGGTAAAGAGAAGAGCGTGAGGAAGTGGGGGGGTGAGAGGGAGGGGAGCGTAAGGGAAAGAAAAGAGCGTGAGGAAGTGGGGGGGTGAGAGGGAGAGGAGCGTAGGGTAAAGAGAAGAGCGTGAAGAAGTGGGGGGGGGTGAAAGGAAGGGGAACGTAGGGGAAAGAGAAGGGCGTGAGGAAGTGGCGGGGGGGTGAGAGGGAGAGGAGTGTAGGTGAAAGAGAAGAGCTCTGAAGAATTGAGGGGGGGGGGGTGAAAGGGAGGGGAACGTAGGGGAAAGAGAATGGCGTGAGGAAGTGGGGGAGGGGTGAGAGGGAGAGGAGCGTAGGGGAAAGAGATGGGTGTGAGGAAGTGGAGGGGGGGTTGAAAGGGAGAGGAGCGTAGGGGAAAGAGAAGAGCTCTGAAGAATTGAGGGGGGGGTGAAAGGGAGGGGAACGTAGGGGAAAGAGAATGGCGTGAGGAAATGGGGGGGGGGGGTGAAAGGGAGAGGAGTGTAGGGGAAAGAGAAGGATGTGAAGAAATGAAGGGGGGGGGTGAGAGGTGCATGGTGGTGGTGAAGGAGAGGAGCATGGGGGGGGCGGTTGAGAGGAGCATGGTGGGCGGGGGGTAAGGGAGAGTTGGGAAGGGAAAGAGGGAAGTATGGGGTGAGAGGGGGAAGGAGCAGAGCACGGGGGGGTGGGTGATTTTTTTTTCACCAATCAGAGTGCGTTTATTAATCTTTATTTTGACATTAGGAGTACATGACAGTTGTGATTAGTGTACATCAGTCTGGTTTTCTCTAGTCCTTTGGGCAGAGATGAGATGGAGCTGATAGTCTGCAGGTAGTGAGGAGAGAGGTGACACCTGAGAGGAGATTGGTTGTAGGGAGAAGATGAGTGACACAATGGAGGAGACTGGATTCGGCAGTGAAGTAGAAGGAAATCGGGGACAGATGATCAGACTGTTACTACATATGATGACAAGGCTGGGACAGGTGATGGGATGCTGGATTGGCTGATTGATAGTTGATACACAGTGAGGAAAATAATTATTTGATCCCCAGCAGATTTGGTAAGTTTGCCCGCTTACAAAGAAATGAAGGGCCTATAATTTTTATCATAGGTGTATTTTATATGATAGAGACAGAATATCAACCAAAAATCCAGAAAAAACACATGATACAAATGTTATATAAATCAAGTTGCAGTTCACTGAGTATAATAAGTATTTCATCCTCAAGCAAAACATAACTTAGTACTTGGTGGAGAATCCCTTGTTGGGAAGCACAGAGGTGAGATGTTTCTTGTAGTTGGTGACCAGGTTTGCACACATCTCAGGAGGGATTTTGGTCCACTCTTCTTTACACATCTTCTCTAAATCTATGAAGTGATTGTAAGGCTTCGTTTTTAAATTTTTTTTAAAATAACAAACATATCATACTTAGATCCACTGTGCAGTTCGTTTTGCACAGAGTGGCCCCGATCCTCCGAGTTCTGGGGTCCCCTGGCGGCGCTGGTAGCTCCTCCCCCGCATCATATAACCCCCTAGGAGAAGCGCTCTCCCGGGGGGGTTACCTTGCAGGCACGCTCCGGTGTCCAGCATTTGGTGTCCATAGACACGAATGTAGGACTCGGGCCACGCCCCCGCATCATTGGATTTGATTGACAGCAGCGGGAGCCAATGGCTGTGCTGCTATCTATCCAATCAAGAGCCGAGACACCGGGGAGAGGGGAAGAGCGTGTCTCTGACGGGGAATACAGGACTCAGGTGAGTAAAACGGGGGGGGGCAGTCAGTGACAGAAGTTTTTTCACCTTTATGCATTAAGGTGAAAAAAACATGAGGGTTCATAAGCCCTTTAAGGTTTCTTGGCTGTCGCTTGGCAACTCGAAGTTTCAGCTTCCTCCATAAATTTTCTATAGGATTAAGGTCTGGAGACTGGCTAGGCCACTCCTTGACCTCAATGTGCTGCTTCTTGAGCCACTCCTTTGTTGCCTTGGCGATATGTGTTGGGTCATTGTCATGCTGGAAGACCCATCAATGACCCATCTTCAGTGTTCTGGTTGAGGGAAGAAGGTTCTCATCCAAGATTTTACAATACATGGCCCCATCCATTGGCCCCTCAATGCAGCAAAGTCGGCCTGGACCTTTAGCAGAGAAACAGCCCCAAAGCATCATGTTTCCACCTCCATACTTGACTGTAGGGATGGTGTTCTTAAAGTCATAGTCAGCATTTTTCTTCCTCCAAACACGGCGAGTCGAGTTAATGCCAAAGAGCTCAATTTTGGTCTCATCTGACCCCAGCACTTTCTCACAAGCCTTCTCTGAATCATTTATACTGTATGTTCATTGGAAAACTTCAGACTGGCTGGAAAATGTGCCTTCTTAAGTAGGGGGACCTTGCAAACGCTACAGGATTTCAATCCATGGTGGCGTATTGTGTTACCAATGGTTTATTTGGTGACTGTGGTCCCAACTGCCTTGAGATCATTCATAAGCTCCTCCCGTGTGGTTCTTGTCTGATCCCTCACTTTTCTCATGATCATCCTCACCCCATGAGGGGGTACATCTTGCATGGACCTTCAGACCGAGGGCGATTGATGGTTATTTTGTGTTTCTTCCATTGTCCAACAATTTGTCTCCTCACCAAGCTTCTTGCTGATGGTCTTGTAGCCCATTCCAGCCTTGTGTAGGTTCACAATCTTGTCCCCGATGTCCTTTGACAGCTCTTTGGTCTTGGCCATATTGGTGAGGTTTGAATGGAAGAAATATTCTGTGGACAGGTGTCTTTTATACACATAACGGGTTGTCATTAGGAGCGCCTTCTTACATTGACCAGACTAATCTGTGTACCGCATGAGCACCTACTTTAGCCAGTCTGTGGGAGCCAGAATTATAGTTGGTTGGTAGGGGATCAAATACTTATTTTTTTTTCTTGCTGAACTCGGTTTATAACATTTAGTATTGTGTTTTTTCAGTTTTTTTTGGTTGATATTCTGTCTCTCTCATTTTTAAATACACCTATGATAACAATTCTAGACCCTTCATTACCTTGTAAGTGGGCAAACTTACAAAATCTGCAGGGGATCAAATCCTTATTTTCCCCACTGTAGGTGACTACAGGTTTTCACCCTGGAGATAGAAGGCATGCAGACGATCCGGAGCTGTGAAAACAGGAAGATCATACACCTCAGACAGGTGACAGAGGGGGGAAGAGGTGGCAAAAACAATGTATGTGGAAAAAGACCGTAATGTGAAAATAGGACAAATCATAGAGATGTGTCTGGTGCCAGGCTGCAGAGATTAGACAGATGATAGTGATGTGGTTGTGTGATGAGATGAGACAGATGGCTGTAGAAATTCAATAAGTGGTAGAGATCTGACTGTACAAATAGGACGGGATGTGGGAGAGACCTGTGACTGTAGAGTAGAGATATGTGACAGATATCAGACTCTTGGGGGGGCTTTCTGCAGACACAAGTTAGGCAGTAGATGGTGGATAACAGAGATCGGCATGGCAGTATATTACTGGTGGTGACAGATGAAAGTAGTAGGAGATGGATGACTGACATGATTAAGACAGGCGATAGTTGATGTGCGTTATGAGTGAAAATGATGAATGACAAGCATCATAAGGTAGACACAGGTGAGATAAATTATGGATTACGGGTGTGATAATAGGTATGATGGATGACAGGCATCATAAGGGAAACAGGTGAAAATTTAGATGTAGGTGAGGCAAGTGATGGATGACAGGTGTCATAAGGTACATAAGTGAGATGAGTGATGGATGACAGGTGTCATAAGGGACATAGGTGAGATGAGTGATGGTTGACAAGTGTCATAAGGCACATAGGTGAGATGGATGACAGGTGTCATAAGGGACATAGGTGAGATGAGTGATGGATGACAGATGTCATAAGGGACATAGGTGAGATGAGTGATTGATGACAGGTGTCATAAGGGACATAGGTGAGATGAGTGATAGATGACAGATGTCATAAGGGACATAGGTGAGATGAGTGATGGATGACAGATGTCATAAGGGACATAGGTGAGATGAGTGATTGATGACAGGTGTCATAAGGGACATAGGTGAGATGAGTGATAGATGACAGATGTCATAAGGGACATAGGTGAGATGAGTGATGGATGACAGGTGTCATAAGGGACATAGGTGAGATGAGTGATGGATGACAGGTGTCATAAGGGACATAGGTGAGATGAGTGATGGATGACAGGTGTCATAAGGGACATAGGTGAGATGGATGACAGGTGTCATAAGGGACATAGGTGAGATGAGTGATGGATGACAGGTGTCATAAGGGACATAGGTGAGATGAGTGATGGATGACAGGTGTCATAAGGTACATAAGTGAGATGAGTGATGGATGACAGGTGTCATAAGGGACATAGGTGAGATGGATGACAGGTGTCATAAGGGACATAGGTGAGATGAGTGATGGATGACAGGTGTCATAAGGGACATAGGTGAGATGAGTGATGGATGACAGGTGTCATAAGGTACATAAGTGAGATGAGTGATGGATGACAGGTGTCATAAGGGACATAGGTGAGATGGATGACAGGTGTCATAAGGGACATAGGTGAGATGAGTGATGGATGACAGGTGTCATAAGGTACATAAGTGAGATGAGTGATGGATGACAGGTGTCATAAGGGACATAGGTGAGATGAGTGATGGATGACAGGTGTCATAAGGGACATAGGTGAGATGAGTGATGGATGACAGGTGTCATAAGGGACATAGGTGAGATGAGTGATGGATAACAGGTGTCATAAGGGACATAGGTGAGATGAGTGATGGATGACAGGTGTCATAAGGTACATAAGTGAGATGAGTGATGGATGACAGGTGTCATAAGGGACATAGGTGAGATGGATGACAGGTGTCATAAGGGACATAGGTGAGATGAGTGATGGATGACAGCTGTCATAAGGGACATAGGTGCGATGAGTGATGGATGTCATAGGTGTCATAAGGGACATAGGTGAGATGAATGATGGATGACATAGGTGTCATATAGGACATAGGTGAGATGAGTGATGGATGACAGCTGTCATAAGGGACATAGGTGAGATGAGTGATGGATGACAGCTGTCATAAGGGACATAGGTGCGATGAGTGATGGATGTCATAGGTGTCATAAGGGACATAGGTGAGATGAATGATGGATGACATAGGTGTCATATAGGACATAGGTGAGATGAGTGATGGATGACAGGTGTCATACGGGGCATAGTTGAGATGGATGACGGGTGTCATAAGGGACATAGAATGTGAGATGTATGTATGTAGACAATGTATGGGACATGAGTGAGATGTGCGATAGATGACCAGCATCATAAAGGAGACAGGGGATGAATATTGAAACCTAAGCGAGACAAATGATGGTTGAGTGACATGTGGGACAGGTAGAACGGGTAGCTTTGGAGAGAGACTAGCTTTGTTTAGAAAGGAACATGGGTAAGACAGGTGATGGATGACAAATGGCTTTGATGAGTCAGATGATGGGTGACATTGCCAGTGGCTAAGGGAAGACGTAGGTGAGGGAAGATCTGTTAAATGGGTGACAGGTGACACAATGCAGATACTAGTTAGGCAGTACATGGTGATACAGGTGATGATATGAGAACGTTGTTGGATCAGAGCTCACCATAAAGATCTGGGCAGAATGGAGGAGTCTGGTTTCTGGTTTCTCCAAAGCCTGAACCAAAAGCTCCAGAGACCAATTTTCCAGTGCAAGAAAAGTGATTAAAGTGAAACCACGACTAGTCATTGTAGGTAATGGCTCAGTTTCCATTGTCTTTTTTTTTTTAAATCCCCAGTCACACTTTGGCATTCTTGTGCACTGTGTTTACACACATTTATTTATTTTTTAGTGTGCTAAAATACGTTGCATTAAGGCAGCCTTTACAAATGAATGGACTGCCATTGTGTGAAAACATCCAAAAAACAGACGTGCGCCATTTTTGTTAACGCAGTGCACCACAATGCTAGGCAGCATAAAATATCCAATTAAACTGCTGTAACATTTTAGGTTAAAACAGGTTTTTGTTGAATACATTTTGCAAATGTTTATACAGCCACACTGCTGCGTCCTAGCACCTCTGCAAAATGTGGTCTGTAACTGAAATATTCAAGTTCCCAATTTGAGGCATATATATACAGGGGCATCTCATAAAATTAGAAGATCAAATAGTTCATTTATTTCAGTATTTGTATTCAAAAAAGTGAAACTCCTGTATTTTATGAAATGGCGTTACACACAGAGTGATCTATTTCAAGCATTTTTCTTTTAATTTTGATGTTTATGGCTTGCAGCTAGTGAAAACCTAAAATTCAGTATCTCAGAAAATTTGATTATTACATAAGACCAATAAAATAAGGATTTTTAATACAGAAATGTTGGCTTAGTGAAAAGTATGTCCGTGTACAGTATAGTATGCACTCAATACTTGGGCCGGGATCCTTTTGTATAAATTACTGCATCAATGTAGTGATAAATGGGGAGTACTCAGAATGGTCAGGGGTGGGTAGTGGGTTCCCCAGGGTTCTGTGCTGGGACCAATCCTGTTTAATTTATTCATAAATGATCTGGAGGATGGGATAAACAGTTCAATCTCTGTATTTGCGGACGATACTAAGTTAAGCAGGGCAATAACTTCTCAGGATGTGGAAACCTTACATGAGGATCTAAACAAATGAATGGGGTGGGCAACTACATGGCAAATGAGGTTTAATGTAGAAAAATGTAAAATGATGCATTTATGAGCAAAACACTGGGAGGAGAACCTCCTGGGGGAATCTAGGATGGAAAAGGACCTGGAGGTCCTAGTAGATGATAGGCTCAGCAATGTCATGCAATGCCAAGCTGCTGCTAACAAAGCAAACAGAATATTGGCATTAAAAAGGGGATCAACTCCAGAGATAAAATGATAATTCTCCCGCTCTACAAGGCTCTGGTCTGGCCGCACCTGGAGTATGCTGTCCAGTTCTGGGCACCAGTCCTCAGGAAGGATGTGCTGGAAATGGAGCGAGTACAAAGAAGGGCAACAAAGCTAATAAAGGGTCTGGAAGATCTTAGTTATGAGGAAAGGTTGCGAGCACTGAACTTATTCTCTCTGGAGAAGAGACGCTTGAGAGGGGATATGATTTCAATGTACAATTACCGTACTGGTGACCCCACAATAGGGATAAAACTTTTCCGCGAAAGGGAATTTAAAAAGAGATGCGGCCACTCACTAAAATTAGAAGAAAAGAGGTTTAGCCTTAAACTACGTAGAACAGGGATATGCAATTAGCGGACCTCCAGCTGTTGCAAAACTACAAGTCCCATGGGGCATAGCAAGACTCGGACAGCCACAAACATGACACTCAGAGGCAGAGGCATGATGGGACTTGTAGTTTTGCAACAGCTGGAGGTTCGCTAATTGTATATCCCTGACGTAGAGGGTTCTTTACTGTGAGAGCGGTAAGAATGTAGAATTCCCTTCCACAGGCGGTGGTTTCAGCGGGGAGCATCAATTTAAAAAAAAACATTAGATAAGCACCTAAATGACCACAACATACAGGTATTTACAATGTAATACTGACATAAAATCACACACATAGGTTGAACTTGATGGACTTGTGTTCTTTTTTTTTTTTCAACCTTGCCAACTATGTAACTATGTAATGCGGCGTGGTATTGAGGTGATCAGCCTGTGGCACTGCTGAAGTGTTATGGAAGCCCAGGTGGCTTTGATAGCGGTCTTCAGCTCTTCTGCATTGTTAGGTCTGGTGTCTCTCATCTTCCTATTGACAATACCCCACAGATTCTCTATGGGGTTTAGGTCAGGTGAGTTTCTTGGCCAATCAAGCTTAGTGATGCCATGATCACTAAAGCAGGTATTGGTACTTTTTGGCAGTGTGGACAGGTGCCAAGTCCTGCTGGAAAATGAAATCAGCATCTCCATAAAACTGGTCAGCAGAGGGAACATGAAGTGCTCTAGAATTTCCTACTATAGGGCTGAGCTGACTTTGGACTTGATAAAACACAGAGAACCAACACCAGCAGATGACATGGCTCCCCAAATCATCACTGACTGTGGAAACTTCACACTGAACCTCATGCAACTTGGATTCTGTCTCTCTCCACTCTTCCTCCAGACTCTGGGACCTCGATTTCCAAAATGAAATGCAAAACTTTTTTTTTTTTTTTTTAATTGGGGTCTTATGTAATAATCTAATTTTCTGAGATACATAATTTGAAGTTTTCACTAGCTGTAAGCCATAATCTTCAAAATTAAAAGAAAAAAATGCTTGAAATATATCACTCTGTGTAATGAATCTAAATAAAATATGAGTTTCACTTTTTGAATTGAATTACTAAATTGAATTAACTTTTTGATGATATTTTAATTCTGAGATGCACCTGGATATAGCCGTGCATAAATGGAGCTTTACAGACCATACTTTGTAGAGGTGCCAGGACGCGGCTGTGTGGCCGTACATGGATTTGCAAACGTACTCAACAAAAACCTATTTTAACCTAAATATTAAAGCTGGAGCTGGGGAATTTTCTATGTTTAAGTCTATTGCTTTACCCATGTGAACCTCATTTTTACTAGTTAATAATATGAGTGACCTCCATTGCTTTTGCTTTCTTGCTCTAGCCACCTCACCTCCGGAAGATTTACCCCCCCCCCCCCCCCTTTATGACAGGCCATTTTTTACAATTTTAAAATTTCCAGCGATGTTTGCTGCCCCCTTATTGGCTGAGACCGCAGCACAGCGCCATTGGCCCCCACTGCTGTCATTCAAAGCCAGTCAGCCAATGAGGAGAGAAAGGGGGTGGGTTCGGGCTGCAGCTCCGTGTCTGAATGGACACAGGGAGCTATGGCTCGGGACCTCTCATAGCAAGCTGCTTGTTTGTAGGGGCACCCAACAGGAGGAATGGGGCCAGGAGCAGAGAAGAGGGACCCGAGAGGAGGAGGATCCGGGCTTCTCTCTGCAAATCCATTACACAGGGCAGGTAAGTATAACATGTTTGTTATTTTTACCTAAAAAAACAGACTTTAGTATCTATTAGATTGTAAGCTCTAACGAGCAGGGCCCTCTGATTCCTCCTGTATTGAATTGTATTGTACTTGTACTGTCTGCCCTAATGTTATAAAGCGCTACGTAAACTGTCGGCGCTATATAAATCCCGTATAATAATAATAATAATAATTAGGGGTAAAAGTTCTATACTCTGTTCCTTGCTCCAGCACTCTTCTCATTGAAGCTCTGGGATGTGTGCAGGCCCTGGATTTTATCAAGAACCATTTCAAGGTCTAGTCCTGCATTGTATGTGCGGAGGGAGGTATGCAACTGCAGGCTGGATCACCTTAGAGAAAGGAGGCTGTGGGGAGCGGTCACACAGATGAGGGGAGCCGGCCTCCTAGATTTAAAGTGTAAAGTCCAAGCAAAAACAAACTCTTAACCTGCTCTCTGACACATTATAAACCTAAACTATCTAACCCTGTGAAGTAAAAATCGCTGTACTTGCCTATCCTGCAGCCGATCCGGTCCGGTTCCCAGCAACGGAAGCTGTGTGCAGGAGAGGACTGACAGTGGCTATGAAACGGCTGGGAAACAACGTCGCCCATAGACTTACTATTGAGCTTTCGTTGTCGGCTGCCTCCCCTGCACCCGCTTCCACACTGGACAGCTGATGCTGGGACTGGACCTGAGCGGCTGTAGAATAGGGAAGTTCTACTTTAAAGAGCCTTTAACCCTTGCATTTTGTTCTAATGCCTAGAGTTGGGCTTTAAATGGCTGACAGGTGCTCTTTATTGGTATTTTTCTTGTGTTATTGCCATCATTAAAGGAGTTGTAAAGGCAGGAGGTTTTTTATCTTAATGCATTCTATGCATTAAGATAAAAAACGTTTGAGTGTAGCAGTCAACCCAGCACCCCCCTAGTTACTTACCTGAGCCCCATCTCTCTCCAGCCATGTCCATGAATGTCTAAGCTGTCCGGGACACTCCTCCCTGATTGGCTGAGACACAGCAGCGGCGCCATTGACTCCCGCGGCTGTCAGTCAAAGTCAGCCAGCCAATCAGGGGAGAGAGGGGCCTGGATCGGGGCCCTGTGTCTGAATGGACACACGGAGCTGTGACTCGGCTCGGGTGCCCCCATAGGAAGCTGTTGACTGTGGGGGCACTCAATAGGAGGGAGGGGCCAGGAGCAGCCAAGAGGGACCTGAGAAGAGGAGGATCCGGACTGCCCTGTGCAAAACCAACTGCACAGAGGAGGTAAGTATACCATGTTTATTATTTTTATTTTATTTTTTTTAAACTAGACTTTTACAATCATTTTTAACCAGCTTTAAATTATGTATATAAGTATATGTTGTTTTTATTTGTCTTTTCAGATGGACCAGTCCTCCCAGTCCTACATGCTTGCCAACATAACCCACTTGCACTCAGAACAGCTTCTGCAGGGCCTGAACCTCCTCCGCCAACACCACGAGCTCTGCGATATTGTCCTCCAGGTTGGCGATGTCAAGATACACGCCCATAAAGTGGTGCTTGCCAGCATCAGCCCCTATTTTAAAGCCATGTTTACAGGAAACCTTTCAGAGAAAGAGAATACTCAGGTAGAATTCCAGTGCGTCGATGAGGCCGCTCTCCAGGCCATCATAGAATACGCCTACACAGGGACAGTTTTCATTTCCCAGGAAACAGTCGAGTCTCTTCTTCCAGCGGCCAACCTGCTACAGATCAAGCTAGTGCTGAAGGAATGCTGTGCGTTCCTGGAGAGCCAGCTCGACGTGGGCAATTGCATTGGCATCTCACGCTTTGCCGAGACTTACGGCTGCCACGAACTTTACCTAGCTGCCAACAAGTTCATTTGCCAGAACTTTGAGGACGTCTCTCAGACGGAAGAGTTTTTCGAGCTGACGAATTCGGAGTTGCACGAGATCGTTTCCAATGACTGTTTGAATGTTGTTAGTGAGGAGAGTGTGTTTTATGCGCTAGAGGCCTGGATCAAGTATGACGTACAGGAGAGGCAGAAGTTCCTCTCCCAATTGTTGCACTGTGTCCGACTGCCTTTGCTGAGTGTCAAATTTCTCACCAGGCTTTATGAAGCTAATCACCTTATACGCGATGACCACACCTGTAAACATTTACTCAACGAAGCTCTGAAATACCATTTTATGCCTGAACATAGACTGTCCCATCAGACGGTGCTAAAGACTCAGCCTCGCTGCGCTCCCAAAGTGCTTTGCGCGGTGGGAGGGAAAGCTGGACTGTTTACGTGTTTGGAGAGGTATGTCGATGTAGACATGTAAGGGTCTTCCATACATAGGCAGCTGACCCATCGAGTATGGTGCTCTTATTGTGCGCAGCGCAAACCTCTTTTCTGGTTTTAAAGAGAACCTGTCACGTTGCTGATTTAGAACAAAGTAAGAGGTTCTCTTTATAGCCCACCTTCTCTGCTACTAAAGCCTGGTACACACTAGCAGTTTTTTTTTTTTTTTTAACTGAACAAAAAAAAAAACGTAAGAGCTTGGGAAGGAGCCGCTGTACTACCTATCTGATGTTAGTACAGCAATCTCCCCTGCTGAGCTATTGTGTTCTGACAGGGGGACGCCCCCCTCGCCAGAACACACCGGTCAGTGCTCTGAGAGCACTGATAGAATGCCAGCTTCTGTCAGGCGGGCTGCAGTACACACAGGCCGAATGTCCGCTGGTTTCCCATTGAACCGCCCAATATTCATTGCGTATGTACAGGCCTTAAAGTACAACTAGAGGCAAAACAATTTATTTTTGGATAGCTTGGGGATAGATTAAAACATCTGTCATTTTTTTTTTTTTATATATTACCGTCTGTGCTTCCGTTAGTAAGTTTCACCCTCCTCTATTTGTCCTATTTTAACATTATCACTGAAAGTAAAAGAAAATCCCAAATTTTGGGTTGTACCCAGAAAAGTAATGGAGAGGGCATCTTACCATGGGAACATGTCAGAAACCATGAAATCAGACCGAGACAGAAGTACAGTTAAATCACACTTGTTTAATAATAAAAGTAAAAAGAACAAATGTAGTCAAAACACAGCCAAAGTTCAGTAACCGGAACAGATAGTCAGCCAAGCCAGAAGCCAGGGATCAATGTAGTGGAACAGCAAGCAAGATCTGGAGCCAGAAGGGATGTCAGCAAAGCCGGTCTTTAAACAGGAACGCAGGAGATAGTGATGTTGACCAAGGCGAAGGCAGAGATCCACTGGGCTGAACAACTTAAGTAGGCAGGACTGACGAGCAGGATATCATCAACAGTTGAGTAACTGTGGAGAGATAGGAGCTGGCAATTAGCCGACAGCTGAGCGGCCAGCTCTGAGAAGGAAGGGCAATCGTTTTGGTGATAGGAAGCAAAGGTAAATCTCCTCAATGGGACACAGATGGCAAAAAACAGACTGACAGGAGTTATGTCCCTCCCTTGCTCTATCCAAAATGGGGGGGGGGGGGGGATGGGGGAGTTTTGCCCATAGTTCTACTTTAAGGCTTACCTTCCTCGAGCACCCCTGCTGATATCCAGATTTGAAACCCCTGTGTAAACTTGTGTTAGAACGAACTCCAGCTAATTACCTTTTCCCCCCTCCTTTTCATGGCTGTGAATGGGCCCTGATAAATGGCTAGTTATGTTATCACAGTTCTGTGATAGGTTGCGTAGATATTACTATACATCATAGTTTGATTCTGTTGCAGCCCGCTGGCTTTAAAGTGATTGTAAAGGTTTGTTTAAAAAACATAAATAAAAATAACAAACATGTTATACTTACCTTCTCTGTACAGTGGTGTTGTGCAGAGTGGCCCTGATCCTCTTCTGGGGTCCCCCCGGCGGCGCTCCTGGCTCCTCATCATCGAGTGCCCTCACGGAGAGCCGCTTTCCATGGGGGCACTCGTGCGTGCGCATTCCCGAGTCCTGCTGCTGTGTCCATTGACACAGACAGCAGGACTCGGCCCCGTCCCCGGCTCCCATGTCACTAGATTTGATTGACAGCAGCAGGAGCCAATGGCTCCTGCTGCTTTCAATCTATCCAGTGAGGACCCGAGACAGCGGCCGGAGCTGCTGGGCTTGTGCTCGTCGATGGAACGATCGGGTTCAGGTAAGAAAAAGGGGGGCAACTGGAGCACAAAAGGTTTTTCACCTTAATGCATTAGGGTGAAAAACCTGTGCTGCAGCTCCTCTCAGACACCCAACCCCCCCCCCCCCCCCCCATTTTTTTTTTCCTTACCTGAGCCAACTCCGATCCAGCGATGTGCATGAGCGCAGTTGCCCCAGTTGCTGTCTCTCTCCTCATTGGATAGATTGATAGCAGCCCTGCTGTCAATCAAATCCAGTGAAACGGGAGTGTGGGGCGGGTCCGAATCCTGCTGTCTGTGTCAATAGATGCTGCAGCGTGACTCGGGAGCGAGCCTGCATAGGTGCCCCCAGGGAAAGCGTCTTTCTGTGGGGGCACCCAATGAAGAGGAGGGGCCTGGAGCGCGTCGGGGCACCCCAGAAGAAGAGGATCTGGGCTGCTCTGTGCAAAACTTTTGCACAGAGCAGGTAAGTAGGACATGTTTGTGTATATATATATATATATATATATATATATATATATATATATATATATATATATATATATATATATATATATATATATATATATATATATATATATATATATTTAAAAAAAAAAAAAGGGTTTACAACCCCTTTTAAAGTTCCAAAGATTTGAATGGTGGACATAGCTCTTGAGGTAGTCCAGACCCCTTTTAAAAATGGTGGAGAACCGCCATTAATAGTTTTAGAGTAAAATCAGAAATCAAGGCCTCCATTTTAGATTGTACATGGGGTCATGGGGCTTCCCAGGTGCTCAGAAGATGAATTTGAACAAGCATAGAAGGGGAATCTTTTAATGGGGACACATGTTCTAGTGATCTAGTCACTGTGGTCTAAGTGGGAATTTCCTTCAGTTTGGAGAGATTTGCTCTCATTTCCTGTTGTGTTTACAGGACAGGGTGTGACTGAAAATCTCCCCAATGGCAAAAATAAAAGCTTGATGATTTTAACCATTCTCTACCTGAACCAAAATGTAATAAAAAAAACAATTCAGCTTTGGATCCAATTTAACCCCTTCATGCCTAAGCCCTTTTCTGACATTTGTGACTTACAAGTTAGAATCAGTATTTTTTGCTAGAAAATTACTTAAAACCCCCCAAACATTATATATATATATACATTTTATTCTCTAGGGTCTCTGAGATAGAGAAAATATATATATATATATATATATATATATATATATATATATATATATATATATATATATATATATATATATATATATATATATAGTCTCTATCTCAGAGACCCTAGAGAATAAAATGGCGATCATTGCAATATTTTATGTCACACTGTAAAAAAAAAAAAAAAAACCCAGTAAAGTTGGCCTAATTTTTTTTGTACAATGCGAAAGATGTTACGCCAAGTAAATAGATACCCAACATGTCTCGCTTTAAAATTGGACGAAGTACGGTACTTGGGCTAGAATTATTGCTCTCGCTCTAACGATCGTGGCAATACCTCACATGTGTGGTTTCAACACCGTTTACATTTGCGGGCGCGGCTTGCGTATACGTTCGCTTCTGTGCGCAAGCATGGGGCACTTTCATTTTTTATTTTTTATTTATTTTTTTTACACTGTCCCCCTTTATTTATTTTTGATCACGTTTATTGCTTTTAGAAGGAATGTACATCCCTTCAACACATCCCTTGTGACAGTAATAGGCAGTGACAGGTACTCTTTTTATGGAGGGATCTGGGATCCCCAGATCTCTTATGCACTTAAAAGCATTCAAAACGCCAAGTTTGGCAGTCTTTTTGAATGATGTCATTTTTTAAAAATTTGGCGCCTTTTAAATCTTCTGTAAACCGGAAGTGATGTCATGACATCGCTTCCGGGTTCCTAGATCTGAGACCCGATCTAAGCCGATTCCGGCTTTGTTGGGGTCTCTGGCCAGCTGGGACTCCTGGTGGGATGGGAGAGAGCGCACGGGGGGAGGAGGAGGGCGTCCCGTCCCACTGCTTGTAAAAACAGCCAAGCAACTTTTAGCCGCATCGATTGTTATAAGAAAGCTCTAAAAAACCCCTTCAAGCAAAGGCCGCATGTTTGTGTTACGTCGGCGTGAAGGTGGTTAGTCTAAGTTCACCTTTTTGTTCACCCTCTTTTTTTTTTTCTCTAAATTCCAGCTCTCCTATGTACCAATATAGCATTAATGTACTATTAATGTACTTCTTTTGCAAAAATAAAACTGCTTTTTTCCAGCTGTTTAAAAACACTGCTTGATTGCTTCTGCCTTACTTCCTGGCCAGACACTGGAAGGAGTTGACCAGCTGATCTCATTAGCACACACCCTGCATCATCTACCCTCAGCTGGTCAACTCCTTCCTGTGTCATGACCTAAAGTCTGTCCAAGAAGTAAGGCAGAAGTAATGGAGCAGTGTGTTTTAAACCGCTATGAAGAGAGTGAGGTAAGCCTGTGTAGAATAAATGGAAAGCTTTTTTTAATTTTGCAAAATAAGTACATTTAATGCTATATTGGTACATAGGGGAGCTGGAATTTATAGAGAAAAAACAAAGGTGAACTTGGCCTTTAAATGTGTGATAGTATAAATGCCTTATGCCCCGTACACACGGTCGGACATTGATCGGACATTCCGACAACAAAATCCATGGTTTTTTTCAGACGGATGTTGGCTCGAACTTGTCTTGCATACACACGGTGACACAAAGTTGTCGGAAAATCCGATCGTTCTGAACGTGGTGACAAAAAACACGTACGTCGGGACTATAAACGGGGCAGTAGCCAATAGCTTTCGTTTCTTAATTTATTCTGAGCATGCGGGACACACTTTGTGTGTCGTATTTGTGTACACACGATCGGAATTTCCGACAACGGATTTTGTTGTCGGAAAATTTTATATCCTGCTCTCAAACTTTGTGTGTCGGAAATTCTGATGGAAAATTTGTGATGGAGCCTACACACGGTCGGAATTTCCGACAACAAAGTCCTATCACACATTTTCCATCGGAAAATCCTATTGTGTGTACGGGGCATATGACTCGGAAAGGGTCTGGACTGGGAAAAGTCGTCAAACCTTCCTGCATTACACAGTCCATCACAGGAGATGTGTAGACAGGAGAACAGTAGGCAGAGTGATGATGTCTCTTCTTGCTAATCCAGCTCTTGTTCTGGAATATAGCTTTCAAAATGGTGTTTTGAAGACGTGTAATTTGCAATGCTTGATTCGGTTGTCACTTTCTTCTTTCCAGCATGGAGATGTATTTCCCCCAGGACGACTCTTGGATAGGCCTGGCGCCTCTCTCAATGCCTCGTTATGAGTTTGGACTATGCACCCTGGACCAGAAAGTGTATGTTGTTGGGGGCATTGCCACTACTGCGGGGGGGCATTGTCACCCACATGCGACAGGGCATCAA